>NC_089838.1:123419662-123725116 GCF_035609145.1 Eleutherodactylus coqui | reverse complement strand
TTAGCTAAGCACCACACTACCTCCAACAAAGCACAATCACTGCCTGCATGACACTCCACTGCCACCTCTCCTGGGTTACATGCTGACCAACCCCCCCCCCCGCACGACGCAGTGTCCACAGCGCACACCAAAGTGTCCCTGCGCAGCCTTCAGCTGCCCTCATGCCACGCCACACTCATGTCTATTTATAAGTGCGTCTGCCAGAGGAACCGCAGGCACACACTGCAGAGGGTTGGCACGGCAAGGCAGCGACCCTCTTTAAAAGGGGCGGGGCGATAGTCCACAATGCTGTACAGAAGCAATGAGAAATCCAATCCTGTGCCACCTCCATCTGGAGCTGCACACGTGGGCATAGCAATGGGGAACCTATGTGCCACACACTATTCATTCTGTCAAGGTGTCTGCATGCCCCAGTCAGACCGCGGTTTTTTATAAATAGTCACAGGCAGGTACAACTCCGCAATGGGAATTCCGTGTGCACCCACAGCATGGGTGGCTCCCTGGAACCCACCCGCTGTACATAAATGTATCCCATTGCAGTGCCCTGGACAGCAGAGCTAACGTCAGATGAAATGCAGGTGGGCTTCGGCCCACACTGCATGCCCCAGTCAGACTGGGGTTCTTTAGAAGTGGAAACAGATGCATTTACAACTCCCTGTGGACCAACAGCATGGGTGGCTCCCTGGAACCCACCGGCGGTACATAAAAATATCCCATTGCATTGCCCATCACAGCTGAGGTAGTAATGTCATGTTTAATGCAGGTGGGCTTCGGCCCACACTGCATGCCCAGTCAGACTGGGGTTCTTTAGAAGTGGAAACAGATGCATTTACAACTCCCTGTGGACCCACAGCATGGGTGGGTGCCAGGAAGCCACCGGCGGTACATAACAATATCCCATTGCATTGCCCATCACAGCTGAGGTAGTAATGTCATGTTTAATGCAGGTGGGCTTCGGCCCACACTGCATGCCCCAGTCAGACTGGGGTTCTTTAGAAGTGGAAACAGATGCATTTACAACTCCCTGTGGACCCACAGCATGGGTGGCTCCCTGGAACCCACCGGCGGTACATAAAAATATCCCATTGCATTGCCCATCACAGCTGAGGTAGTAATGTCATGTTTAATGCAGGTGGGCTTCGGCCCACACTGCATGCCCAGTCAGACTGGGGTTCTTTAGAAGTGGAAACAGATGCATTTACAACTCCCTGTGGACCCACAGCATGGGTGGCTCCCTGGAACCCACCGGCGGTACATAAATATATCCCAATGCATTGCCCATCACAGCTGATGTTATGTCAGCTGTAATGCAGGTGGGCCAAAAATTTATTGGATTACACTGTAGGCCAGGGCCCACAAAAATTGGTGTACCAACAATACTAATGTACCTGAGAAAAATTGCCCATGCCCAACCGAGAGGGCAGGTGAAACCCATTAATGGCTTTGGTTAATGTGGCTTAATTGGTAACTAGGCCTGGAGGCAGCCCAGTTAAAATAAAAATTGGTTCAGGTGAAAGTTTCAACGCTTTAATGAGCATTGAAACGTATAAAAATTGTTTAGAAAAATTATATGAGTGAGCCTTGTGGGCCTAAGAAAAATTGCACGTTCGGCGTGATTACGTCAGGTTTCAGGAGGAGGAGCAGGAGGAGGAGGATGAATATTATACACAGATTGATGAAGCAAAAAGGTCCCCGTTTTGGATGGTGATAGAGAACGATGCTTCCATCCGCGGGTGCAGCCTACATATTGCTTAGGTATCGCTGCTGTCCGCTGGTGGAGAAGAGAAGTCTGGGAAAATCCAGGCTTTGTTCATCTTGATGAGTGTAAGCCTGTCGGCACTGTCGGTTGACAGGTGGGTACGCTTATCCCTGATGATTCCCCCAGCCACACTAAACACACTCTCTGACAAGGCCGCTAGCCGCAGGACAAGCAGGCACCACCAGGGCATACAGCGCGAGTTCAGGCCACGTGTCCAGCTTCAACACCCAGTAGTTGTAGGGGGCAGAAGCGTCACCGAGGACGGTGGTGCAATCGGCTACGTACTCCCTCACCATCCTTTTACAGTGCTCCCGCCAACTCAGCCTTGACTGGGGACCGGTGACACAGTCTTGCTGGGGAGCCATAAAGCTGTCAAAGGCCTTAGAGAGTGTTCCCCTGCCTGCGCTATACATGCTGCCTGATCTCTGCGCCTCCCCTGCTACCTGGGCCGCGGAAATGCGCCTTCGGCCACTAGCGCTGTCGGATGGGAAGTTTACCATCAGTTTGTCCACCAGCGCCCTGTGGTATAGCATCATTCTCGAACCCCTTTCCTCTTCGGGAATGAGAGTGGAAAGGCTCTCCTTATACCGTGGATCGAGCAGTGTGTACACCCAGTAATCCGTAGTGGCCAGAATGCGTGTAACGCGAGGGTCACGAGAAAGGCATCCTAACATGAAGTCAGCCATGTGTGCCAGGGTACCTGTACGCAACACATGGCTGTCCTCACTCGGAAAATCACTTTCAGGATCCTCCTCCTCCTCCTCCTCTGGCCATACACGCTGAAAGGATGACAGGCAAGCTGCATCTGTACCTTCAGCAGTGGGCCAAGCTGTCTCTTCCCCCTCCTCCTCATGCTCCTCCCCCTCCTCCTCCTCCTCCTCCTCCTCTGGCCATACACGCTGAAAGGATGACAGGAAAGCAGCATCTGTCCCCTCAGCAGTGGGCCAAGCTGTCTCTTCCCCCTCATGCTCCCCCCCTCCTCCTCAACGCGCTGAGATATAGACATGAGGTTGCTCTGACTATCCAGCGACATACTGTCTTCCCCCGCCTCCGTTTCTGATTCCAAAGCGTCTGCCTTTATGCTTTGCAGGGAACTTCTCAAGAAGCATATCAGAGGAATGGTGACGCTAATGATTGCAGTATCCCCGCTCACCATCTGGGTAGACTCCTCAAATTTTCCAAGGACCTGGCAGATGGCTGCCAACCAGGCCCACTCTTCTGTAAATAATTGAGGAGGCTGACTCCCACTGCGCCGCGCAAGTTGGAGTTGGTATTCCACTATAGCTCTACGCTGCTCATAGAGGTTGGCCAACATGTGGAGCGTAGAGTTCCACTGTGTGGGCACGTCGCACAGCAGTCGGTGCACTGGCAGATTAAACCGATGTTGCAGTGTCCGCAGGGTGGCAGCGTGCATGTGGGATTTGCGGAAATGTGCGCAGAGCTGGCGCACCTTTCCGAGCAGGTATGACAAGTGGGGGTAGCTTTTCAGAAAGCGCTGAACCACCAAATTAAAGACATGGGCCAGGCATGGCACGTGCGTTAGGCTGCCGAGCTGCAGAGCCGCCACCAGGTTACGGCCGTTGTCACACACGACCATGCCCGGTTGGAGGCTCAGCGGCGAAAGGAAGCATACACCGCCACAGATACCACCACCGAGCTGGGGCACGCAATTCTGGGGGTGGGTAGGACGTGAGCGGTCCCAGGCTCTGACTCTGTCCCAGCCTCCACTAAATTCACCCAATGTGCCGTCAGGGAGATATAGTGGCCCTGCCCGCCTGTGCTTGTCCACGTGTCTGTTGTTAAGTGGACCTTGGCAGTAACCGCGTTGGTGAGGGCGCGTACAATGTTGCGGGAGACGTGGTCGTGCAGGCCTGGGACGGCACATCGGGAAAAAAAGTGGCGACTGGGAACCGAGTAGCGCGGGGCCGCCGCCGCCATCATGCTTTTGAAAGCCTCCGTTTCCACAAGCCTATACGGCAGCATCTCTAGGCTGATCAATTTTGCAATGTGCACGTTTAACGCTTGAGCGTGCGGGTGCGTGGCGTCGTACTTGCGCTTGCGCTCAAACTGTGGCGCTAGCGACGTCTGGATGCTACGCTGAGAGACATTGCTGGATGGGGCCGAGGACAGCGGAGGTGAGGGTGTGGGTGCAGGCCAGGAGACGGTACTGCCTGTGTCCTCAGAGGGGGGTTGGATCTCAGTGGCAGGTTGGGGCACAGGGGGAGAGGCAGTGGTGCAAACCGGAGGCGGTGAACGGGCATCGTCCCACCTTGTGGGGTGCTTGGCCATCATATGCCTGCGCATGCTGGTGCTGGTGCCTCCCCAGCTGATCTTGGTGCGACAAAGGTTGCACACCACTGTTCGTCGGTCGTCAGGCGTCTCTGTGAAAAACTGCCACACCGTAGAGCACCTTGACCTCTGCAGGGTGGCATGGCGCGAGGGGGCGCTTTGGGAACCAGTTGGTGGATTATTCGGTCTGGCCCTGCCTCTACCCCTGGCCACCGCACTGGCTCGGCCTGTGCCCACACCCTGACTTGGGCCTCCGCGTCCTCGCCCGCGTCCACGTCCTATAGGCCTACCCCTACCCCTCAGCATGGTGTATTAGCAGTAGTGCAGAAACAGAACGCTGTAATTAAATGTGCCGCTTATTGGCCTGTGGTTGGAGGCTGACTTCGTTTACGGAACCCCAGGAAATAATTTGGCGCACGCCTGCTGTAACACTTAGCTGGCTGCGTATTTATTTGGAGAACTACTACCCCCAGCAGACACGGACCCAGAACACTGTGCACTGTGACAGGCAGGCCAAATAGATTTTTTTTCAATATTTTTTTCAAAAGGACCACTGCGTATATTCAATCTATAATATATGTCTTCTGGCCCTGCCTACACAATTCTGTCCCTGGACTGTGTCACGGAACTGCAGTGCTGCACTGTTATTAACTGCAACAGAGCGGTGATTTCAGAGCCAGGAAATAATTTGGCGCAAGCCTGCTGTAACACTTAGCTGGCTGCGTATTTATTTGGAGAACTACTACCCCCAGCAGACACGGACCCAGAACACTTAGCACAGTGACAGGCAGGCCAAATAGATTTTTTTTCAATATTTTTTACAAAAGGACCACTGCGTATATTCAATCTATAATATATGTCTTCTGGCCCTGCCTACACAATTCTGTCCCTGGAGTATTACTGCAGGGCGCAATGCTCTGCACGGCCGATATATCAAAAAAAAAAGTGCAACACTGCTAAAAGCAGCCTCCACACTACTGCACACGGTTAGATGTGGCCCTAAGAAGGACCATTGGGGTTCTTGAAGCCTACACTAACTCCTAACACTCTCCCTACAGCAGCTCCAACACGATACCACTGTCCCTCAGCTATCTCACAATGCATCTGAGGCGAGCTGCGGGAGGGGCCGATTTTTATACTCGGGTGACACCTGATCTCGCCAGCCACTCACTGCAGGGGGGTGGTATAGGGCTTGAACGTCGCAGGGGGAAGTTGTAATGCCTTCCCTGTCTTTCAATTGGCCAGAAAAGCGCGCTAACGTCTCAGAGATGAAAGTGAAAGTAGCCCGAACATCGCGTGGTGCTCGTTACGAGTAACAAGCATCCCGAACACGCTAATACTCGAACGAGTATCAAGCTCGGACGAGTACGTCCGCTCATCTCTATTAAGCATACATATTTTTAATTCCTTATAGCAGAAGAATAGAGATGAGCGAACGTACTCGTCCGAGCTTGATACTCGTTCGAGTATTAGCGTGTTCGAGATGCTCGTTACTCGTAAAGAGTACCACGCGATGTTCGGGTTACTTTCACTTTCCTCTCTGAGACGTTAGCGCGCTTTTCTGACCAATTGAAAGACAGGGAAGGCATTACAACTTCCCCCTGCGACGTTCAAGCCCTATACCACCCCCCTGCAGTGAGTGGCTGGGGAGATCAGGTGTCACCCGAGTATAAAAATCGGCCCCTCCCGTGGCTCGCCTCAGATGCGTTGTGAGATAGCTCAGGGACAGTGGTATCGTGTTGGAGCTGCTATAGGGAGAGTGTTAGGAGTTAGTGTAGGCTTCAAGAACCCCAACGGTCCTTCTTAGGCCCACATCTAACCGTGTGCAGTACTGTGGAGGCTGCTTTTAGCAGTGTTGCACATTTTTTTTTTTTTGATATATCGGCCGTGCAGAGCATTGCGCCCTGCAGTAATACTACAGGGACAGAAGTGGTGGTTAGGCAGGGAGAGTGTTAGGAGTGATTGTAGGCTTCAAGAACCCCAACGGTCCTTCTTAGGGCCACATCTAACCGTGTGCAGTAGTGTGGAGGCTGCTTTTAGCAGTGTTGCACATTTTTTTTTTTTTGGTATATCGGCCGTGCAGAGCATTGCGCCCTGCAGTAATACTCCAGGGATAGAATTGTGTAGGCAGGGCCAGAAGACATATATTATAGATTGAATATACGCAGTGGTCCTTTTGAAAAAAATATTTGGAAAAAATCTATTTGGCCTGCCTGTCACTGTGCTCAGTGTTCTGTGTCCGTGTGTGCTGGGGGTAGTAGTTCTCCAAATAAATACGCAGCCAGCTAAGTGTTACAGCAGGCTTGCGCCAAATTATTTCCTGGCTCTGAAATCACCGGTCTGTTGCAGTTAATAACAGTGCAACACTGCAGTTCCGTCACACACACATCAGGGAGAGAATTGTGTAGGCAGGGCCAGAAGACATATATAGATTGAATATACGCAGTGATCCTTTTGAAAAAAATATTTGGAAAAAATCTATTTGGCCTGCCTGTCACTCTGCTCAGTGTTCTGGGTCCGTGTGTGCTGGGGGTAGTAGTTCTCCAAATAAATACGCAGCCAGCTAAGTGTTACAGCAGGCTTGCGGCAAATTATTTCCTGGCTCTGAAATCACCGGTCTGTTGCAGTTAATAACAGTGCAACACTGCAGTTCCGTCACACAGTCCAGGGCCAGAAGACATATATTATAGATTGAATATACGCAGTGGTCCTTTAGAAAAAAATATTTGAAAAAAATCTATTTGGCCTGCCTGTCACTCTGCTCAGTGTTCTGGGTCCGTGTGTGCTGGGGGTAGTAGTTCTCTAAATAAATACGCAGCCAGCTAAGTGTTACAGCAGGCTTGCGCCAAATTATTTCCTGGCTCTGAAATCACCGGTCTGTTGCAGTTAATAACAGTGCAACACTGCAGTTCCGTCACACAGTCCAGGGCCAGAAGACATATATTATAGATTGAATATACGCAGTGGTCCTTTTGAAAAAAATATTTGGAAAAAATCTATTTGGCCTGCCTGTCACTCTGCTCAGTGTTCTGGGTCCGTGTGTGCTGGGGGTAGTAGTTCTCCAAATAAATACGCAGCCAGCTAAGTGTTACAGCAGGCTTGCGCCAAATTATTTCCTGGCTCTGAAATCACCGGTCTGTTGCAGTTAATAACAGTGCAACACTGCAGTTCCGTCACACACACATCAGGGACAGAATTGTGTAGGCAGGGACAGAAGACATATATTATAGATTGAATATACGCAGTGGTCCTTTTGAAAAAAATATTTCAAAAAAATCTATTTGGCCTGCCTGTCACTCTGCTCAGTGTTCTGGGTCTGTGTCTGCTGGGGGTAGTAGTTCTCCAAATAAATACGCAGCCAGCTAAGTGTTACAGCAGGCTTGCGCCAAATTATTTCCTGGCTCTGAAATCACCGGTCTGTTGCAGTTAATAACAGTGCAACACTGCAGTTCCGTCACACACACACCAGGGACAGAATTGTGTAGGCAGGGCCAGAAGACATATATAGATTGAATATACGCAGTGGTCCTTTTGAAAAAAATATTTGAAAAAAAACTATTTGGCCTGCCTGTCACTCTGCTCAGTGTTCTGGGTCTGTGTCTGCTG
Organism: Eleutherodactylus coqui; assembly: GCF_035609145.1. Taxonomy (NCBI): domain Eukaryota; kingdom Metazoa; phylum Chordata; class Amphibia; order Anura; family Eleutherodactylidae; genus Eleutherodactylus; species Eleutherodactylus coqui. Next base: position 123,717,462 of record NC_089838.1, on the reverse strand, counting down.
GGGGTAGTAGTTCTCCAAATAAATACGCAGCCAGCTAAGTGTTACAGCAGGCTTGCGGCAAATTATTTCCTGGCTCTGAAATCACCGGTCTGTTGCAGTTAATAACAGTGCAACACTGCAGTTCCGTCACACACACATCAGGGACAGAATTGTGTAGGCAGGGCCAGAAGACATATATAGATTGAATATACGCAGTGGTCCTTTTGAAAAAAATATTTGAAAAAAATCTATTTGGCCTGCCTGTCACTCTGCTCAGTGTTCTGGGTCCGTGTGTGCTGGGGGTAGTAGTTCTCTAAATAAATACGCAGCCAGCTAAGTGTTACAGCAGGCGTGCGGCAAATTATTTCCTGGCTCTGAAATCACCGGTCTGTTGCAGTTAATAACAGTGCAACACTGCAGTTCCGTCACACAGTCCAGGGACAGAATTGTGTAGGCAGGGACAGAAGACATATATTATAGATTGAATATACGCAGTGGTCCTTTAGAAAAAAATATTTGGAAAAAATCTATTTGGCCTGCCTGTCACTCTGCTCAGTGTTCTGGGTCCGTGTGTGCTGGGGGTAGTATTTCTCCAAATAAATACGCAGCCAGCTAAGTGTTACAGCAGGCTTGTTCCAAATTATTTCCTGGCTCTGAAATCACCGGTCTGTTGCAGTTAATAACAGTGCAACACTGCAGTTCCGTTACACAGTCCAGGGCCAGAAGACATATATTATAGATTGAATATACGCAGTGGTCCTTTAGAAAAAAATATTTGAAAAAAATCTATTTGGCCTGCCTGTCACTGTGCTCAGTGTTCTGGGACCGTGTCTGCTGGGGGTATTAGTTCTCCAAATAAATACGCAGCCAGCTAAGTGTTACAGCAGGCTTGCGGCAAATTATTTCCTGGCGTTCCGTAAGCGAACTCAGCCTCCAACCACAGGCCAATAAGCGGCACATTTAATTACAGTGTTGTGTTTCTGCATTCCTGGTAATACAGCATGCTGAGGGGTAGGGGTAGGCCTAGAGGACGTGGGCGCGGCCGAGGACGCGGAGGCCCTAGTCCGGATGTGGGCACAGGCCGAGCTCCTGATCCAGGTGTATCGCAGCCGACTGCTGCGGGATTAGGAGAGAGGCACGTTTCTGGCGTCCCCACATTCATAGCACATTTAATGGGTCCACGCGGTAGACCCTTATTAGAAAATGAGCAGTGTGAGCAGGTCCTGTCGTGGATGGCAGAAAGTGCTTCCCGCAACCTATCGTCCACCCAGAGTTCTGCGCCGTCCACTGCTGCAACTCAGAATCCTCTGGCTGCTGCTCCTCCTTCCTCCCAGCCTCCTCACTCCATGAAAATGAGACATTCTGAGGAGCGGGCAGACTCCCAGGAACTGTTCTCGGACCCCTGCTCAGATTGGGCAGCAGTGGTTCCTCTCCCACCAGAGGAGTTTATCGTGACTGATGCCCAACCATTGAAAAGTTCCCGGGGTCCGGGGGATGAGGCTGGGGACTTCCGGCAACTGTCTCAAGACCTTTCAGTGGGTGAGGAGGCCGATGACGATGAGACACAGTTGTCTATCAGTGAGGTAGTAGTAAGGGCATTAAGTCCGAGGGAGGAGCGCACCGAGGATTCTGAGGAAGAGCAGCAGGACAAGGAGGTGACTGACCCCACCTGGTTTGCTACGCCTACTGAGGACAGGTCTTCAGAGGGGGAGGCAAGGGCAGCAGCAGGGCTGGTTGCAAGAGGCAGTGCGGTGGCCAGGGGTAGAGGCAGGGCCAGACAGAATAATCCACCAACTGTTTCCCAAAGCGCACCCTCGCGCCATGCCACCCTGCAGAGGCCGAGGTGCTCAAAGGTCTGGCAGTTTTTCACTGAGAGTGCAGACGACCGACGAACAGTGGTGTGCAACCTTTGTCGCGCCAAGATCAGCCGGGGAGCCACCACCACCAGCCTCACCACCACCAGCATGCGCAGACATATGATGGCCAAGCACCCCACAAGGTGGGACGAAGGCCGTTCACCGCCTCCGGTTTGCACCGCTGCCTCTCCCCCTGTGCCCCAACCTGCCACTGAGATCCAACCCCACTCTGAGGACACAGGCACTACTGTCTCCTGGCCTGCACCCACACCCTCACCTCCGCTGTCCTCGGCCCCATCCACCAATGTCTCTCAGCGCACCGTCCAGCCGTCGCTAGCGCAAGTGTTTGAGCGCAAGCGCAAGTACGCCGCCACGCACCCGCACGCTCAAGCGTTAAGCGTGCACATAGCAAAATTTATCAGCCTGGAGATGCTGCCGTATAGGGTTGTGGAAACGGAGTCCTTCAAAAGTATGATGGCGGCGGCGGCCCCGCGCTACTCAGTTCCCAGTCGCCACTACTTTTCCCGATGTGCCGTCCCAGCCCTGCACGACCACGTCTCCCGCAACATTGTACGCGCCCTCACCAACGCGGTTACTGCCAAGGTCCACTTAACAACGGACACGTGGACAAGCACAGGCGGGCAGGGCCACTATATCTCCCTGACGGCACATTGGGTGAATTTAGTGGAGGCTGGGACAGAGTCAGAGCCTGGGACCGCTCACGTCCTACCTACCCCCAGAATTGCGGGCCACAGCTCGGTGGTGGTATCTGCGGCGGTGTATGCTTCCTCCACTAAACCACCCTCCTCCTCCTCCTCCAACGCAACCTCTGTCTCGCAATCAAGATGTGTCAGCAGCAGCAGCACGTCGCCAGCAGTCGGTGTCGCGCGGTGTGGCAGCACAGCGGTGGGCAAGCGTCAGCAGGCCGTGCTGAAGCTACTCAGCTTAGGAGATAAGAGGCACATGGCCCACGAACTGCTGCAGGGTCTGACAGAGCAGACCGACCGCTGGCTTGCGCCGCTGAGCCTCCAACCGGGCATGGTCGTGTGTGACAACGGCCGTAACCTGGTGGCTGCTCTGCAGCTCGGCAGCCTCACGCACGTGCCATGCCTGGCCCACGTCTTTAATTTGGTGGTTCAGCGCTTTCTGAAAAGCTACCCTCGCTTGTCAGACCTGCTCGGAAAGGTGTGCCGGCTCTGCGCACATTTCCGCAAGTCCCACACAGACGCTGCCACCCTGCGCACCCTGCAACATCGGTTTAATCTGCCAGTGCACCGACTGCTGTGCGACGTGCCCACACGGTGGAACTCTACGCTCCACATGTTGGCCAGGCTCTATGAGCAGCGTAGAGCTATAGTGGAATACCAACTCCAACATGGGCGGCGCAGTGGGAGTCAGCCTCCTCAATTTTTTTCAGAAGAGTGGGCCTGGTTGGCAGACATCTGCCAGGTCCTTGGAAACTTTGAGGAGTCTACCCAGGTGGTGAGTAGCGATGCTGCAATCATTAGCGTCACCATTCCTCTGCTATGCCTCTTGAGAAGTTCCCTGCAAAGCATAAAGGCAGACGCTTTGCACTCGGAAACAGAGCCGGGGGAAGACAGTATGTCGCTGGATAGTCAGAGCACCCTCCTGTCTATATCTCAGCGCGGTGAGGAGGAGGAGGAGGTGGAGGAAGATGAGGTGGAGGGGGAAGGCACAGCTTGGCCCACTGGTGAGGGTACACATGCTGCTGGCCTGTCATCCTTTCAGCGTGTATGGCCTGAGGAGGAGGAGGAGGAGGAGGATCCTGAAAGTGATCTTCCTAGTGAGGACAGTCATGTGTTGCGTACAGGTACCCTGGCACACATGGCTGACTTCATGTTAGGATGCCTTTCTCGTGACCCTCGCGTTACACGCATTCTGGCCACTACGGATTACTGGGTGTACACACTGCTCGACCCACGGTATAAGGAGAACTTTTCCACTCTCATACCCGAAGAGGAAAGGGGTTCGAGAGTGTTGCTATACCACAGTACCCTGGCGGACAAACTGATGGTAAAATTCCCATACGACAGCGCTAGTGGCCGAAGGCGCAGTTCCGAGGGCCAGGTAGCAGGGGAGGCGCGGAGATCAGGCAGCATGTACAGCACAGGCAGGCCAACACTCTTTAAGGCCCTTGACAGCTTTATGGCTCCCCAGCAAGACTGTGTCACCGCTCCCCAGTCACGGCTGAGTCGGCGGGAGCACTGTAAAAGGATGGTGAGGGAGTACGTAGCCGATCGCACGACCGTCCTCCGTGACGCCTCTGCCCCCTACAACTACTGGGTGTCGAAGCTGGACACATGGCCTGAACTCGCGCTGTATGCCCTGGAGGTGCTTGCTTGTCCTGTGGCTAGCGTCTTGTCAGAGAGGGTGTTTAGTGCGGCTGGGGGAATCATCACAGATTAGCGTACCCGCCTGTCAACCGACAGTGCCGACAGGCTTACACTCATCAAGATGAACAAAGCCTGGATTTCCCCAGACTTCTCTTCTCCACCAGCGGACAGCAGCGATACCTAAGCAATACGTAGGCTGCACCCGCGGATGGAAGCATCGTTCTGTATCCCCATCAAAAACGGGGACCTTTTCGCTTCATCAATCTGTGTATAATATTCCTCCTCCTCCTCCTGCTCCTCCTCCTGAAACCTCACATAATCACGCCGAACGGGCAATTTTTCTTAGGCCCACAAGGCTCAGTCATATAATTTTTCTAAACAATTTTTATACGTTTCAATGCTCATTAAAGCGTTGAAACTTTCACCTCCACCAATTTTTATTTTAACTGGGCTGCCTCCAGGCCTAGTTACCAATTAAGCCACATTAACCAAAGCGATTAATGGGTTTCACCTGCCCTCTTGGTTGGCCATGGCCAATTTTTCTGATGTACATTAGTACTGTTGATACAGCAATTTTTGTGGGCCCTCGCCTACAGTCTAATCAAATGAATTTTTTGCCCGCCTGCATTACAGCTGACGTTACATCCGCTGTGTTGGGCAATGCAATGGGATATTTTTATGTACCGCTGGTGGGTTCCAGGGAGCCACCCATGCTGTGGGTCCACAGGGAGTTGTAAATGCATCTGTTTCCACTTCTAAAGAACCCCAGTCTGACTGGGGCATGCAGTGTGGGCCGAAGCCCACCTGCATTAAACATGACATTACTACCTCAGCTGTGTTGGGCAATGCAATGGGATATATTTATGTACCGCCGGTGGCTTCCTGGCACCCACCCATGCTGTGGGTCCACAGGGAGTTGTAAATGCATCTGTTTCCACTTCTAAAGAACCCCAGTCTGACTGGGGCATGCAGTGTGGGCCGAAGCCCACCTGCATTTAACATGACATTACTACCTCAGCTGTGATGGGCACTGCAATGGGATATTTTTATGTACCACCGGTGGGTTCCAGGGAGCCACCCATGCTGTGGGTGCACACGGAATTCCCATTGCGGAGTTGTACCTGCCTGTGACTATTTATAAAAAACCGCGGTCTGACTGGGGCGTGCAGACACCTTGACAGAATGAATAGTGTGTGGCACATAGGTTCCCCATTGCTATGCCCACGTGTGCAGCTCCAGATGGAGGTGGCACAGGATTGGATTTCTCATTGCTTCTGTACAGCATTGTGGGCTATCGCCCCGCCCCTTTAAAAGAGGGTCGCTGCCTAGCCGTGCCAACCCACTGCAGTGTGTGCCTGCTTTTCCTGTGGCAGACGCACTTATAAATAGACATGAGTGTGGCGTGGCATAAGGGCAGCTGAAGGCTGGGCAGGGACAGTTTGGTGTGCGCTGTGGACACTGGGTCGTGGGGGGGGGGGAATTGGCAGCATGTAACCCAGGAGAAGTGGCAGCGGAGTGTCATGCAGGCAGTGATTGTGCTTTGTTGGAGGTAGTGTGGTGCTTAGCTAAGGTATGCATTGCTAATGAGGGCTTTTCAGAAGTAAAAATTGTTGGGAGGGGGGGGGGCCCACTCTTGCCGCTATTGTGGCTTAATAGTGGGACCTGGGAACTTGAGATGCAGCCCAACATGTAGCCCAACACAGCTGAGGTAGTAATGTCGTGCGTAATACAGGTGGGCTTCAGCCCACACTGCATGCCCCAGTCAGACTGGGGTTCTTTAGAAGTGTACAGATGTATTAAAAACTCAGTGTGCACCTACAGCATGGGTGGCTCCCTGGAACCCACCGGCGGTACACAAAAATATCCCATTGCATTGCCCAACACAGCTGAGGTAACGTCAGCTGTAATGCAGGTGGGCTAAAAATTAATTTGATTACACTGTAGGTGAGGGCCCACAAAAATTGCTGTATCAACAGTACTAATGTACATCCCAAAAATTGGCCATGGCCAGCCAAGAGGGCAGGTGAAACCCATTAATCGCTTTGGTTAATGTGGCTTAAGTGGTAACTAACTAGGCCTGGAGGCAGCCCAGTGTAAGGAAAAATTGGTTCAAGTTAAAGTTCCAACGCTTTTAAGCGCATTGAAACTTATAAAAATTGTTCAGAAAAATTATTTGAGTGAGCCTTGTGGCCCTAAGAAAAATTGCCCGTTCAGCGTGATTACGTGAGGTTTCAGGAGGAGGAGCAGGAGGAGGAGGAGGAATATTAGACACAGATTAATGAAGCAGAAATGTCCCCGTTTTGGATGGTGAGAGAGAACGTAGCTTCCATCCGCGGGTGCAGCCTACGTATTGCTTACGTATCGCTGCTGTCCGCTGGTGGAGAACAGAAGTCTGGGGAAATCCAGGCTTTGTTCATCTTGATGAGTGTAAGCCTGTCGGCACTGTCGGTTGACAAGCGGCTACGCTTATCTGTGATGATTCCCCCAGCCGCACTAAACACCCTTTCCGACAAGACGCTAGCCGCAGGACAAGCAAGCACCTCAAGGGCATACAGCGCTAGTTCAGGCCACGTGTCCAGCTTCGACACCCAGTAGTTGTAGGGGGCAGAGGCGTCACCAAGGATGGTCGTGCGATCCGCTACGTACTCCCTCACCATCCTTTTACAGTGCTCCCGCCGACTCAGCCGTGACTGGGGAGCGGTGACACAGTCTTGGTGGGGAGCCATAAAGCTGGCCAGGCCCTTAAAGACTGTTGCACTGCCTGGGATGTACATGCTGCTCGATCTACGCACATCCCCTGCTACCTTGCCCTCGGTACTGCGCCTTCTGCCACTAGCGCTGTCGGCTGGGAATTTTACCATCAGCTTGTCCGCAAGGGTCCTGTGGTATAGCAACACTCTCGAACCCCTTTCCTCTTCGGGAATCAGAGTGGGCAGGTTCTCCTTATACCGTGGAACGAGCAGTGTGTACACCCAGTAATCCGTCGTGGCCAGAATGCGTGCAACGCGAGGGTCACAAGAAAGGCATCCTAACATGAAGTCAGCCATGTGTGCCAGGGTACCAGTACGCAACACATGGCTGTCCTCACTAGGAAGATCACTTTCAGGATCCTCCTCCTCCTCCTCCTCCTCAGGCCATACACGCTGAAAGGATGACAGGCAATCAGCCGGTGTACCGTCAGCAGCGGCCCAAGCTGTCTCTTCCCCCTCCTCCTCATCCTCCTCATGCTCCTCCTCCTCCTCCTGTACGCGCTGAGAAATAGACAGGAGGGTGCCCTGACTATCCAGCGGCATACTGTCTTCCCCCGCCCCCGTTTCCGAGCGCAAAGCAGCTGCCTTTATGGTTTGCAGGGAATTTCTCAAGATGCATAGCAGAGGAATGGTGACGCTAATGATTGTAGCATCGCCGCTCACCATCTGGGTAGACTCCTCAAAATTACCAAGGACATGGCAGATGTCTGCCAACCAGGCCCACTCTTCTGAAAGGAATTGAGGAGGCTGACTCCCACTGCGCCGCCCATGTTGGAGTTGGTATTCGACTATAGCTCTCCGTTGTTCATAGAGCCTGGCCAACATGTGGAGCGTAGAGTTCCACCGTGTGGGCACGTCGCACAGCAGTCGGTGCACTGGCAGCTTAAAGTGATGTTGCAGGGTGCGCAGGGTGGCAGCGTCCGTGTGGGACTTGCGGAAATGTGCGCAGAGCCGGCGCGCCTTTACGAGCAGGTCTGACAAGCGTGGGTAGCTTTTCAGAAAGCGCTGAACCACCAAATTAAAGACGTGGGCCAGGCATGGCACGTGCGTGAGGCTGCCGAGCTGCAGAGCCGCCACCAGGTTACGGCCGTTGTCACACACGACCATGCCCGGTTGGAGGCTCAGCGGCGCAAGCCAGCGGTCGGTCTGCTGTGTCAGACCCTGCAGCAGTTCGTGGGCCGTGTGCCTCTTATCGCCTAAGCTGAGTAGTTTCAGCACGGCCTGCTGACGCTTGCCCACCGCTGTGCTGCCACACCGCGCGACACCGACTGCTGGCGACATGCTGCTGCTAACACATCTTGATTGCGAGACAGAGGAGGAGGAGGAGGAGGAGGGTGCTTTAGTGGAGGAAGCATACACCTCCGCAGATACCAGCACCGAGCTGGGGCCCGCAATTCTGGGGGTGGGTAGGACGTGAGCGGTCCCAGGCTCTGACTCTGTCCCAGCCTCCACTAAATTCACCCAATGTGCCGTCAGGGAGATGTAGTGGCCCTGCCCGCCTGTGCTTGTCCACGTGTCCGTAGTTAAGTGGACCGTGGCAGTAACCGCGTTGGTGAGGGCGCGTACAATGTTGCGGGGAGACGTGGTCGTGCAGGGCTGGGACGGCACATCGGGAAAAGTAGTGGCGACTGGGAACTGAGTAGCGCGGGGCCGCCGCCTCCATGATACTTTTGAAGGACTCCGTTTCCACAACCCTATACGGCAGCATCTCAAGGCTGATGAATTTTGCGATGCGGACGGTTAACGTTTGAGCGTGCGGGTGCGTGGCGGCGTACTTGCGCTTGCGCTCGAACACTTGCGCAAGCGACGGCTGGACGGTGCGCTGAACTACACTGCTGGATGGGGCCGAGGACAGCGGAGATGAGGGTGTGGGTGCAGGCCATGAGGCGGTAGTGCCTGTGTCCTGAGAGGGGGGTTGCATCTCAGTGGCAGGTTGGGGCACAGGGGGAGAGGCAGGGGTGCAAACCGGAGGCGCTGAACGGCCTTCGTCCCACCTTGTGGGGTGCTTGGCCATCATATGTCTGCGCATGGTGGTGGTGGTGAGGCTGTTGGCTTTGGTTCCCCGGCTGAGCTTTGCGCAACAAAGGTTGCACACCACTGTTCGTCGGTCGTCAGGCGTCTCTGTGAAAAACTGCCAGACCTTAGAGCACCTCGGCCTCTGCAGGGTGGCATGGCGCGAGGGGGCGCTTTGGGAAACACTTGGTGGATTATTCGGTCTGGCCCTGCCTCTACCCCTGGCCCTGGCCACCGCACTGCCTCTTGCAACCTGCCCTGCTGATGCCCTTGACTCCCCCTCTGAAGACCTGTCCTCCTGAGTAAGCGTTGCACACCAGGTGGGGTCAGTCACCTCATCGTCCTGCTGCTCTTCCTCCGAATCCTCTGTGCGCTGCTCCCTCGGACTTACTGCCCTTACTACTACCTCACTGCAAGACAACTGTGTCTGATCGTCATCGTCCTCCTCACCCACAGAAAGTTGTTGAGACAGTTGGCGGAAGTCCCCAGCCTCATCCCCCGGACCCCGGGAACTTTCGAATGGTTGGGCATCAGTGACTATAAACTCCTCTGGTGGGAGAGGAACCGCTGCTGCCCAATCTGAGCAGGGGCCCGAGAACAGTTCCTGGGAGTGTTCCCGCTCCTGAGCAGGTGTCATTGTAGTGGAGTGAGGAGGCTGGGAGGAAGGAGGAGCAGCAGACAGAGGATTCGGATTTGCAGCAGTGGACGGCGCAGAACTGCGTGTTGACGATAGGTTGCTCGAAGCACTTTCTGCCATCCAGGACAGGACCTGCTCACACTGCTCATTTTCTAATAACCGTCTCCCGCGTGGACCCATTAATTGGGCGATGAATGTGGGGACGCCAGAAACGTGCCTCTCTCCTAATCGCGCAGCAGTCGGCTGCGACACACCGGGATCAGGAGCTCGGCCTGTGCCCACACCCTGACTTGGCCCTCCGCGTCCTCGGCCGCGTCCACGTCCTCTAGGCCTACCCCTACCCCTCAGCATGCTGTATTACCAGTGATTTGATTTCACAGGCAGGAAATAAATTGGCGCAAGACTGCAGGCCAAATATAATTTTTGCCCTTTTTGGAAAACGAAAGGCCCCACTGCCTCTAGTGAATGAATAATCTAAGTTTAATAACTGTGCTGTGTCCCTGCTAATGTGTCACAGAACGTGAGGGTAGCAGAGTTATTATAACTCTGGCAGAGCAGGTATTTTTTTCCCAATTAAGGAAAGCAAATGGCGAAGCCAGCAGTAAAGCGTAGCTGGGTGCGTCTGATTTAGCAATGTTGTTCACGCAGCTCACACGTGTCCACCGCCCTTAGGACGGACAGAGGCTGGACAAATAGATTTGTTTTCAGTTTTTTTCCACCAAAAGGCAGCACTGCGTATATTCAATGAACATGAGAAGTTTAATAACTGTGCTGTGTCCCTGCTTATGTGTCACAGAACGTGAGGGTAGCAGAGTTATTATAACTCTGGCAGAGCAGGTATTTTTTTCCCAATTAAGGAAAGCAAATGGCGAAGCCAGCAGTAAAGCGTAGCTGGGTGCGTCTGATTTAGCAATGTTGTTCACGCAGCTCACACGTGTCCACAGCCCTTAGGACGGACAGAGGCTGGACAAATAGATTTGTTTTCAGTTTTTTTCCACCAAAAGGCAGCACTGCGTATATTCAATGAACATGAGAAGTTTAATAACTGTGCTGTGTCCCTGCTTATGTGTCACAGAACGTGAGGGTAGCAGAGTTATTATAACTCTGGCAGAGCAGGTATTTTTTTCCCAATTAAGGAAAGCAAATGGCGAAGCCAGCAGTAAAGCGTAGCTGGGTGCGTCTGATTTAGCAATGTTGTTCACGCAGCTCACACGTGTCCACCGCCCTTAGGGCGGACAGAGGCTGGACAAATAGATTTGTTTTCAGTTTTTTTCCACCAAAAGGCAGCACTGCGTATATTCAATGAACATGAGAAGTTTAATAACTGTGCTGTGTCCCTGCTTATGTGTCACAGAACGTGAGGGTAGCAGAGTTATTATAACTCTGGCAGAGCAGGTATTTTTTTCCCAATTAAGGAAAGCAAATGGCGAAGCCAGCAGTAAAGCGTAGCTGGGTGCGTCTGATTTAGCAATGTTGTTCACGCAGCTCACACGTGTCCACCGCCCTTAGGACGGACAGAGGCTGGACAAATAGATTTGTTTTCAGTTTTTTTCCACCAAAAGGCAGCACTGCGTATATTCAATGAACATGAGAAGTTTAATAACTGTGCTGTGTCCCTGCTTATGTGTCACAGAACGTGAGGGTAGCAGAGTTATTATAACTCTGGCAGAGCAGGTATTTTTTTCCCAATTAAGGAAAGCAAATGGCGAAGCCAGCAGTAAAGCGTAGCTGGGTGCGTCTGATTTAGCAATGTTGTTCACGCAGCTCACACGTGTCCACCGCCCTTAGGACGGACAGAGGCTGGACAAATAGATTTGTTTTCAGTTTTTTTCCACCAAAAGGCAGCACTGCGTATATTCAATGAACATGAGAAGTTTAATAACTGTGCTGTGTCCCTGCTTATGTGTCACAGAACGTGAGGGTAGCAGAGTTATTATAACTCTGGCAGAGCAGGTATTTTTTTCCCAATTAAGGAAAGCAAATGGCGAAGCCAGCAGTAAAGCGTAGCTGGGTGCGTCTGATTTAGCAATGTTGTTCACGCAGCTCACACGTGTCCACCGCCCTTAGGACGGACAGAGGCTGGACAAATAGATTTGTTTTCAGTTTTTTTCCACCAAAAGGCAGCACTGCGTATATTCAATGAACATGAGAAGTTTAATAACTGTGCTGTGTCCCTGCTTATGTGTCACAGAACGTGAGGGTAGCAGAGTTATTATAACTCTGGCAGAGCAGGTATTTTTTTCCCAATTAAGGAAAGCAAATGGCGAAGCCAGCAGTAAAGCGTAGCTGGGTGCGTCTGATTTAGCAATGTTGTTCACGCAGCTCACACGTGTCCACCGCCCTTAGGACGGACAGAGGCTGGACAAATAGATTTGTTTTCAGTTTTTTTCCACCAAAAGGCAGCACTGCGTATATTCAATGAACATGAGAAGTTTAATAACTGTGCTGTGTCCCTGCTTATGTGTCACAGAACGTGAGGGTAGCAGAGTTATTATAACTCTGGCAGAGCAGGTATTTTTTTCCCAATTAAGGAAAGCAAATGGCGAAGCCAGCAGTAAAGCGTAGCTGGGTGCGTCTGATTTTTACAGGTTGCAGACGCAGCTCACACGTGTCCACCGGCGTTAGGACGGACAGAGGCAGGACAAATTTAATTATTTTCCGTTTTTTGGCACCAAAAGGCAGCACTGCGTATATTCTATGAATAATAACTGTGTTGTGGCCCTGCCTATACAATTCTTTCCCTGCAGTATCAATGGAGGGTGCAATGCTCTGCAGAGGCGATTTTGAGAAGCAAAAAAAAATGCAGCACAGCTAACAGCAGCCTGGACAGTACTGCACACGGTTAAATATGGCCCTAGAAAGGACCGTTGAGGTTCTCGAAGGCTACACTCACTCCTAACACTCTCCCTGCCTATGCAGCACTTCTGTCCCTAATGCCAGGTGCAATGCTCTGCACTGCCGATTTTGAGAAAATAAAAATTTGCCACTGCTAACAGCAGCCAACACACAGCTATCAGTGGCCCTAATAAGGACCTTTGGGGGGTCTTGAAGCCTACACTAACTACCAATTCTTTCCCTACAGCAGCTCCGGTATAAACAGCACTGTCCCTCATCTAACTCACACCGCATCTGAGGCGAGCCGCGGGAGGGGCTGACTTTTATGTTCGGGTGACACCTGATCTTCCCAGCCACTCACAGCAGGGGGGTGGTATAGGGCTTGAACGTCACAGGGGGAAGTTGTAATGCCTTCCCTGTCTTTCAATTGGCCAGAAAAACGTCTCAGGGAAGTAAGTGAAAGTAACCAGAACACCGCATGGTGTTCGTTACGAATAACGAACATCCCGAACACCCTAATATTCGCACGAATATCAAGCTCGGACGAACGCGTTCGCTCATCTCTACACATAACTAATGCTACATTGTACATATAAATAGCACTACTATACTGTACACATATATGTTCAAACCTATACATACACATTAAAATACATGTGTGCGTCCTTATGGCCAAAATAGGCTTAAGGGGTTAATACAATACAGACTGGATGGTTAAAACAGGATCACTTCAAGTCCTGAAAGAAGAAAACTATAGAGCAAAGACAGACACTACACACAGTATAGAACTAATAACCAAATTGAACAATAGGAATGAGGGCCCTGCCGCAAGACCTTACAGTCTGTAAGAAAAAAGGGATGACACATGAGGTACAAGTGCTTGATCTGTATAATGGTCTGGCCATCTTACATAAATAGAGTAGTATACATAGCAATATGCGAGCCGGTCACTAGCCAGTGTCTACATATGTACGAATGGTGTGAGGGGTATACTCTGATTACGCTTCGATGGAGAGTATTGAAACAGGATAGATGGGTGTTAGAGATAGGGTTACCACTAGGGGTGCAGGGGTCCGGTTGGTGTCGGCTGCTCGTCCTGGCGTGCCTGGGGCCCTGGCTGACCAGGGTCCCCCCACTTTGGTGGTTGGTCGCGGCGGCTGGCAGCGCGTCCCGTGCGGGCACACCAGTCCGCTAGTTGGCCGCATGGTGCTCGTCGGGAAGGTGGCCTTATGACTCCTTCTAGTCATCATGGGACTTATCCCCGCCGCTGTGGGCGGGGAGGTCTGCATATAAACTCTGCGGGCCCAGACTCCAGTGCCAGTGTTTGTTTTGACTTGTTCTGACTACAAGAAATTCCATGGATTGTGAAAACATATATGAAGTGAGCAAGCTGACAGCACAGCACACCATATTCAAGTGTTTGTTCTGACTACACCTGCAATCATTGACCTGACTATAGTGTGTATGACCTCTACTTGATTTAACTCTGCTCCTGCTTTACCCTCCTTTACCTCAAACGTGTCTTTTGGTTTGACCTCGGCTTGCATTTGACTCTGCTTCTGTTTTTTCTCTCCGGTACTCCACTCGTGACTTTTTGGTTTGACCCTGCCTGTTCTCTAGACTATTCTCTGGTCGGCGCATCGTTGTCCTAGTCAGCTCGCGGTTCCCACCTGTCAGTCTCCCAGTCCCTCTTTCTTGGGGTCCCTGACACTAGTGCAGCGCAGGGAACGTCACTCAGTTGTCGCCCTGAGGCCTAGCCCGGGGGGGCAAGTAGGTAGGGACACGGGAGAGGGTTGGCGTAGGGATTAAATCAGATGGTGAACGCATTTCAAACCATGACCTGGTTCATGTTCACCCAGTGAACAAGAACAGGGTCAAGGTTCGAAACGTGTTCTCCAGTGAACAAGAACAGGGTCAAGGTTCGAAACGCGTTCTCCATCTGATTGAATACTGTTTTAAATGGCGCAAATAAAATAAAGCAAGCACTCCTTTTGTACAAGAATTCCAGCTCCTCATTTTTTGGAGAAGTGCAGAGTAGTTAGTTCTGAGTATGAACTTGTAATGGATGAAGTCTGCTGTTGTCTGTGATTTTCTCCACAGACGTTCAGCACATCTAGAGCACAACTGAAGGAAACTTGTTTGAAGCAAATGCAAAGGTTGCCAGTGTTAGGCCTCATGTCCACACCACGCATGGATTCCATGCAGGGAATCCCGCACGGAATCCAGCACTGTCTGCGGCCAGTGAGCCCTGCTTACCTGCATTTTCCCGGCAGCAGTGTCCACCCGTATACCTCCACTTCCGGGTTCGCTATACTGTGCAGTAGTAGCAGCGGGTGTTGCCCGCTTCCTCAGTGGAAGCCATCTGCTCAGGAACCGCACAAAAATGGAGCGTGCTGCGATTTGTTTTCCAGACTAAAAGATCCACAAATCAAATCCACATGTTTTAATCCATTTGCGGACACCCATGCATCTCTATGGGCAGCTTGATTTGCCCGAGGACATTGAGCCTTAGAGAAGACACTTCATCCCAGGCACCTTTGAGGGTTGCATTATAATGTATGGCAGCCAGACTGGGAAATGAGTAGAAGCAGCATGTAGATTTCTATGTGTGTGATCGTTAGTTGATAGTAAAGGAAAGGAAGCTGTGGACAAAGAATGAGAGAGAGAGGAGTTTAAAAAAATCAGAGCTAGAACAGAGCCAGAAGAGGACCAGATAAATTGTATTGCCATCATTGTATGTGTGGGAGAAGTTGTGAGAGGCTTAGGGAGGTGGTTAGTGATAGAGGCTGAGAGAAAGACAAGGAAATTGGGGTATTAATGGGGATGTTAAAGTCACTCATAATGAGAGTTGAGATAAAATGAGGAAGCCAAGAGGCAAAGTGGCTCAGCAACTGATGGGTAGGGCTTGGGAGTGTATGGGGGATAGACAACCACCACTCAACAGGGAGAGTGGATGGCAAGTGTCCTACAAGCCTCTCAGCAGCTACGCCTCTGACCAAAGTACTGTCTTCCTGTAATATAAATGGTAAGTAGTTAACTTACTAAAAGCCAGAGTGACCTTTACATGGGAAAGTTAAATAAAACCTATAACTATTTTTTTGGTTGTACTGAGACATGAAGCACAGCCATCTTCTGACAGCTGCCAGTCATATGCAATGCTTTGTTAAGTATAATTTTGATCATCTTAGCAAAATGAAAGGTTACTGTTTTTAAGAGTAAGAATGTAATTGCTTTGTAAAAGATAGTGGTTATCTATGAAGTATATCATTAGTTCGGCAAGTCCTTTTAATCTACCTTTCCATTTTCTATGTTGGGTATTTTGAATCCACAGCATGTCTTCACATGTGCAGAATAATTCCCTACTAGAAATAGAATCTCTTACAGGTGCAAGGGAATTAGTTTATGCCTAAGTGAAATTGGAAAATTCTCAAACTTCTTCATATTTTTTTTACATGCTTTAAATATTTTATTATGTATATTTTATATACTCTGCACATATTATATACACTGATCAGCTATAGCATTACAGTCTGATGAGTCAAATAACATTGATTATCTCAGCACAATGTCAGCGTCAAGCGTGTCCGGGCCTAGTGATAGCAAAACAGGGGAGAGGAGAGAGCACCTTAGAAAAAGGGGGCCTTTGGTGGTGTAGGGAGATTTGTATGAAAATGTGGATGTGCAAAAGCGTTTATACTCAGGTGCTGCCAACCCAGATTCGTTGGTCAACTAAAGGTTGTATTAGCCTTTTACCTTCTTATTACCTATTGTCTATGAATGCTATGGTTTGGTACGACCTCTTTAGAGGCACTAGTAATGGATAAAAGGACTTTATTAGACTTTTTATCCATTACTAATGTGTGTACTAGCATCTCTATAGAGCTCGTTCCAGATCCTAGCTTTTTATCTCCTTTATACCTAATGTCAAGGGGGTGGAATATATTAGGCAGGAAGTAAACAATAGGTTTTTGACATTGATTTATGGAAAGCGAGAAAAATGGGCAAGCCTAAGGATCTGAGCGAGTTTGAGAATGGCCCATTGTGATGGCTAGATGACTGGAAAACCTTAGTCCTGTCATTAATGAAGATGTCACTTTAATATGTACCGCCTACCTAAACATTGTTGCAGACCAAGTATACCCCTTCCTGGCAGCGGTATTTCCTAATGGCGGTTGCCTTTTTAGAAGGATAATGCTCCCTACCACACTACAAATGTTCAGGCATGGTTTGAGGAAGATGTCAAAGAGTTCAAGGTGTTGACTTGACCTCCATGTTTCCTAGATCTCATTGTGACTGAGCATCTGTGGAATGTGTTGAAAAAACAAATACGATCCATGGAGGTCCCACCTGGCAATATGTAGGACTTAATGCATGTTCTGCCAATAAGTTTCTGCCAGATACCAGAGGACACCTTCAGTGGTCTTGCGGAGTACATGCCTTGCCAGGTCAAAGTTGTTTTAATGTTATGGGCTTCACAGTGGAACACCAAAGGAATGGGAGAGTGGGTAAGTATAAAAAATACCACCCGGCTCCCCGTCACCTCCCGGCCGACACAGCACCATAATTTAGTTTATGGTGTTGTTCCAAGGTGACAGGTTTCCTTTAAATACTACCGAGAATTCCTTCTCCAGAGATCTGCAATTGCTGTTGGACCTGTTGAACTTGATGGCATGTTAGTGAATTTGGGTATGTACATTATAAATTCAGGTTAATCTTGTACTGAGTACTAATTTTTATTTTGTTGGAAAATTCCATTGAATTTTATTTTTGGGGGGTTGAGTTATGAGGACATTTGCATATTTCCACTAACATATTCTTCTTGTCTTGCTAAGGTTTCACTGGAAAATCATTGAAAAGATTTGATAGTTTTGATGGACTAACTCAACAACAGATAATTACCAGAGTGGAATGGTTTGTGGCAGAAATGCGAAACTATGATGTGTTATCAAAAAGTGCTTCCATTAATTGCAAGAGCATTGCACTTCAGAACCCAGAACACGTACGTAAATAACACGTCTACTGAATACCTCAAGAGCCCTGTTGTTGAGTTGTTGGCTGTGATCTGACTGGCCTACCTTAGTACTAGAGGATCTTCCAATGGGCTCACGCATCGACACAGTATTTGTCCTTAGAGATTCAGTAGAAGACAATGCCATTTGCAGCCATCTTTGAAGTTAATAATGTGGCACTAGGCTCTATTTCTTAAGTGTTGAATTCAGTTAAAAATATTTACAAAATCGGCATAAAATCTGGTGTGACCAAGACATTCTAATGACATGACTATACTATTGGGGTATGTTCACATTTGGTGTATATGCTGAGTATTTCCCAGCACAGATTTGCTATAAAAAAATATACAATGTATTACAGTGCATACTATTACTATGGTGCAGTGAGTCTTGTTCTACTTACACATATGTCATAACTCATGATCATTTTATCATATTACTGTCTGCAACTTCAAAACTTACAAGGCGTATTTTTAAAAAGGGTTCATTCTCATATTTTATTTTTCATTTTTTCATGTGCATTTCGGGAAATCGAACACATCTGATACTAATTAGGCTGCACAGCTTTTTAAATCCTGGTGCGAGTATGTCCTGTGTCGATGTGACCAGTGCAAAAAGTACAGTTAAAAGCGCAGATATGCGCGCAGTAGTGCAACGTTCACAGCGCAAAAATGTTGCGCTATCACATGCATTTTTGCGCATACGCTCGTGTGAGACCGCCCTAATACTCAAATCCAATGAGTGGCTGTGAAGTTCATGACTCTATTCAATTGCAAATCAGCATAATGGTGAAAGTCAAGCAATTGGAGGCATTCCCCTTGTTATTTTAAGACTGTGCTACATGCTTGCATTATGTTTACCTCATAATGGAAAACGTAATCATTTAGTTTGAAGGCTCTGTGCAAATTTTCATAAGAAATCTGCTTTATTTGTCACCAAGGGAACACAGGAAGTCTATGATCGAAACCATTTTGCACTCAATACTTCCAACATAAATTATCTTTCTGGCAAGAAGTCCCTTGAGATCTGTAAATTGAAGTCACAGAACAGCATACACTTCATAAGATGCTGAGTGCGTCTCATTAATCTCCCCTCACTCTGTGTGCCCCATCATCACATTTATATTAACCAATAATTTGTAGAGATTTCATGGGGTGAGGATTTGCTGGCTTAAAGGTTTCACAATTCATGAGAAGCAGAATAATAACAAACTAAAGGATCCAACAATAAAATTATTCATATCCATGTAGAAATCCGTGTCATAGATATATTAATATGGTACGATGATGTCAGGCCAGTAGATGGATAGACGCCATGTACAGTAAATTACCATTAACACTTAGGACATTAAGCATATTTGGAACAAAAAAAGAAATTGGTCAGCATAATAAAAGAGCAATAAAACTACTTTGTTTCATAGTTTATGCTTCCTAGTAAGCATTATATGTTCCTAAACTAATCCAGTATATATGCAATTACAGCACAATATGGCCCCTGAATTTCTAAGGCTTAGATAGATAGATATGAGATAGATAGATAGATAGATAGATAGATAGATAGATAGATAGATAATGAGATAAATAGATATATATGAGATAGATAGATATGAGATAGATAGATATGAGATAAATAGATAGATGTAAGATAGATAGATAGATGTGAGATAGATAGATAGATAGATATGAGATAGATAGATAGATATGAGATAGATAGATAGATACGAGATAGATAGATAGATAGATAGATAGATAGATAGATAGATAGATAGATAGATAGGAGATAGATATGAGATAGATATGAGATAGGTAGATATGAGATAGATAGATAGATAGATAGATAGATAGATAGATAGATAGATAGATAGATAGATAGATAGGAGATAGATAAATATGAGATAAATAGATAGATATGAGATAGATAGATAGATAGATAGATAGATAGATAGATAGATAGATAGATAGATAGATAGAAGATAGATATGAGATAGATATGAGATAGATAGATATGAGATAGATAGATAGATATGAGATAGATAGATAGATAGATATGAGATAGACAGATATGAGATAGATA
The DNA here is from genome assembly GCF_035609145.1 of Eleutherodactylus coqui. Taxonomy (NCBI): domain Eukaryota; kingdom Metazoa; phylum Chordata; class Amphibia; order Anura; family Eleutherodactylidae; genus Eleutherodactylus; species Eleutherodactylus coqui. Next base: position 123,697,956 of record NC_089838.1, on the reverse strand, counting down.
GACAGATATGAGATAGATAGACATGAGATAGATGGATAGATAGATTGATATAGACAGATGAGATAGACATGAGAGAGATAGATATGAGAGAAATAGATAGATAGATATGAGATAGATAGATAGATTGATATAGACAGATATAAGATAGATAGATATGAGATAGATAGATAGATATGAGATAGATAGATAGATATGAGATAGATAGATTGATTGATATAGACAGATATAAGATAGATAGATAGATAGATAGATAGATAGATAGATAGATAGATATGACTGATTAGATAAAGGAAATAATGTTACTATATTTAGGTGAGAGTTGGATAAAGATGACAGTGAACAGTGTAGATTCAAGACCTATGATTTAATCGTTTGCAGTATATTAGGCCATATGCGATGCTTCTAATGCAGGATATACTGTATCTGTAATGCCACATTTTTTTATTGGATACATATAAAAATCAAATCTCCAGAAGAACTCCTTCTAGGGCCCCATAAAAGTCTTTGGATGCTGTATTAAGACTATACAACTTGGAGCTTGTATGAAGCCATATATGCTCATGCATTTGGCCACTTAGGCTCTTTCACACAAGCATAAATACTCTGTGTGTTATGCGTGTAATTTTTGTGCACATAATACCCAGTGAATTAACCTATTGATTTCAATGTTTTGTTCACTTGAGCATATTCTTTCACTCGATCTGTGATTGCATGATAAAATATGTGGCATGTCCTATCTTGGTGCATATTACACACTGTAAAAGCCCATTATAATGAAATATGCAGGAAAACTGTGTATTTACCATGCATTTACACATGAAAACAATAGGATTTAGTGCTTTGTTTATGCATGGAACTACGCTGCATATTTACGCTTGTAAATAAACCCCACAAAGCATCAGTGTATTTCAGTCCATGAGTACATCACTGCATATTCACAGGCCAAAATACGCATATGTCCATGTGAATACACCCTTAGGCTGGGTTCACATGGGACGGATTTGCCACGGAAATTCCATGCGGCAAATCCGCCCACGGCTCTCAATCCCGGGATTAACCAGCAATGTGGAAGATATTTTATAAATATCTCGTCCACACGGGGCAGCCAATCCATCAAGGCAAAGCCGCGCTGAGCCGGCACTGTGGCGCGAAATCGAGAGCCGCAGTATGTCAATTATTTTTTCTTTTCTGTTGCGGCCTCTCTGCTTTTTATGGGGAGAGAAAGTCGCAATGTAGTGACGGTGGCCAAACTGCGGGGGGTTTTGAAGCAGAGCTTATCGTGTGGAAATCTCGCGTTTTTTCCGTCCCGTGTGAACCTAGCCTAAGAGTCAAAACAGGTTCTCTCAGATCTCGTAGGCTCCCTTCACCATCTTCAAAAATAAACATACCCTGTTTCCCTGAAAATAAGACCTACCCTGAAAATAAGCCCTAGCATGAATTTTCAGGATTTTTGAGGATGCAGCATGATTTTTTAAGATTTTTGAGGATGCTTGAAATATAAGCCCTACTCCAAAAATACACTCAAGTTACAGTTATTTGTAAACCTTTTGAAAGCTCACTGTTGGCATTAGTAATGTTTGTACACAAGTCGGTGTTGACTACTTTGCTCTGAAATATCTGTACGTGTATGTCACAGGTACTGAATATTTTGTGGAAGATGGTGTCACATGATCTCCTTTTCACTTGGGAACGTTCAAGTCAGCTGATGCATCCTGATGACAAAGTTGTCTGTTCTGTTCCTTTTAAGGTACTGTACTCATTGTTAAACTTCCTAATCCTATAGGAGTTGTCTGCTTGTAAACTACTGATCCTATCCCTAGCATAGGCCATCTATAGTAGATCAGTGGGAGTTTGCCAAATGGGATCCCCACTGTTCAGCTAATACAAGGTCAGTGTGCTCATGTACTAAGCTGATTTCTGCAGGAAGCAGACAGCTCCGTTCTCACTGCAGTGCCCAGGTTTGTTATTAGAGGCAAAGTTCCCCGTCACATCAATAGGAGCTTGGCCTGTAATACCAACCCTGGCCACTACAGTGAGAACGGAGCTGTCTGCTTCCTGCAGAAATCAGCTCAGTATACAAGTACACTGGCTTGGTAAACGGCTGATTGGTGGGCATCCTATGCTAACACCCTCTGATGTACTATTGATGACCTATCCTGTGTATAGGGCATCAATGGTTTACAAATGGACAACCTCTTTTAAGTCAAGCAACTAAGCAACCAAAGAGCGCACATTGTCCTTAAAATAGTCCACAGTACACATTTAATTTCAGTCACCATAATATACTCAAATACTGGATGCCGTTCAATCATGTGTTCGCGTTCTGTTTTTACCAGATTGTGTTATTTCCCAAGATTCACACCTTGGAATATAATTAGACCAGCTATTCCTTGAACACTTTATGCAAGAAAAAATTCAGCAGGAAGACATGAAATTTCCTGCTGTATAATTCACAAAACCCTCAAAACACGCCATTTAGAGGGTCGTAAGAAATAAGAAAAACATGGCTGCTTCCTTCCAGAAACAGCGACACTCTTGTACATGGGCAATGTCCGGTAATGATCCTCAGCACTTTTTAATTGAATGGAGCTAAGCAGCAAAATCTGCCTTTTGGAATCCCCGGGCTGCATTTTGGAAAACAAGTAAACATCAAGTTGCTTATTTCGGCCGGCTTCACACGACCGGATTCCTATGGCGGAGTCCACGATTGGGGTCTGAGCGGAGGATCTGCAGCAAATTGCACGCATTGAAAATCTTGTACTTTCGCTTTTTCTCTCACACTTGCGGATACGAATTGGTATTCTGCGAGCGGATGAAAAGTCGCAGCACACTCTATCTTGCTGCAGACTTGCAATGGCACAGGAAATACAAATATTGAAAAAAAAAATCTGTACTGCGCATGACCGCCTGCGAGCCTCCGAGGTCATCTGCATTACAGATAATGCAGGTATGCGGGGTCGCCGGCCAGGGTCTTTTTTAACACAGACCATCGATCCATGAAAAACATCACACATGTGAATACACACATAGACTTTAATGGATTCCATTTGTGTCAATTTCAAAATTGAATGTTTCAATTGCCCATTTGAATAACCCATTAAGGTAACCCTCCAGTCCTGGAGCAAAATTTGTCCAAGGACCAGAGGGAAAGAGTAATGTTACTTGCCACTCTCCTTTCTTGCAGTTCTGTGCAGCGTACGAGGAGCGGGCCCACAGCCGAGGAGAAAGCGGGGTGGAGAAAGGTTTTGTCACGGGGCTCTAGCATTTTCCCCCCTGGGGGTAGCTCGGGACCCAACCACGTTACTGCTGGGGAAGATCACAGGGGTAGTAACCCGGGGGTTACCTTAAGTCCGATTGTCACTCGTGACACCACCATTCCCTCTTCTACTGCGGATCCTTGGAGTAAACAATGTAGTCCACACACAAAACAGTTCTTTTTCTAGACAGAACCAGGAATGGTCAGTAATGTCTGTTTACTTAACTTCTTAAACAGACACAAATCAGGTAAACCGTTTCCTAGAAAAGTGGAGCGTAGAATCAGTGGGCGCTCTCAGGGCATTTGCACAATCTACAGTCCCAGTTATCTGTGTGATCACGTTCTCCTGGCATAAATTTCTCAACACTGACAATTCACTCACTTCTTCCTTCTTTCCACTCACTGTGAAGCAGTTCCATGCTCTGAGCACTCAGTAGCCATACCGAGGATCTCTAGGTTTGAGGATCCCAGGCTAATCATTCAACAGTTGCTCAGCCTCTTCCATTCCTAAAGCTTGACTTCCTAAAGCATGCTGCCCACACTAACTCAGTCTTGCCTTCTTGCAAACACATATATAAAGCATAGTCACATGACTCACAAAATGCTGCATTTTTCAGACAGCACACTACATACCAGACAGTTAACCCTTGCTATCCTGCAGCCATCCAATCTACATAAATCAAATGCACTCTACAAATAAGATGCTGACAAGACATTGACACGAGACAAACATATAACATTATGGAGAGGCCCCCATTAACTCAGGCCGCTACATCTGCTGTGGATCTGCCGGCTCTCAGGGCTTTTTTTTCAGTCTTACAAGATGGTCGCGGCATGATTCTGACTACCTGATGCACACTGTGCATTGGTAATGCATTGTTAGCCTAAGATACTACATGCCACTGTGATTGACCAGCACTGCTCACGTGAGTAACACTGGCCAGTCTTAAAGCAGCGTGAAGTGTCTGACTACCAATGCACAGTGTACATCTGGTAATGAGAAACATGCTGTGGCCATCTAAGAAAACCAAAGAGGGGCCCAAGAACTGTCAGATTAGCAGAAAAACTGCAAGAAAGGAGAGCAGCAGAGAGTATTACTACTCTCCTCTCAAGTCCTGAGACAAATTTTGTCCCTGGGACCAGAGGATCACTTTAATGTAGCCATGCATTGTAAGTACACTCGCTCAGTTGAATGACTACGAAGTAGTACCATATTTCTCCTGCAATGGACACTACAGGAGAAATGTGTAGGTGTCTGCAGCTTTCCCTGGTGACAACAGCTCTTGCCCAAGAGTTTCAGCTGCTGGACCGGCGTTAATCAGCTGATCACATGCATATGCTCCATTAGGAGGATCTATAGGCCAAAAGTGTCCCTTTACAATGAGTGCCCATTGACAAAGCTTGTCGGCTGGTGCTCATTTACTGCCATGCAGACACGAGAGAGAATTGCTGGTATGAGGACAAACGATCGTTAATACAATCGTTTCTCACCATACAGCTATTTTTTGTCATTTGCAAATCTCCCTGTCATCACAGCGAACATGTGCAGCCTTGTGCTTGCATTAAAGACATGATCAGCTAATGAACAAGTATTTACATGGCCCATTCATCTGGCCAACAAACTTTCAAGGAAACGTTCATGTTAAAGGCCCTTTAGGAAAGGGCTTGTCCAGATTAGAACTCTTTGAGCTTCACCAACAAATTGGATTCTAATAGTATAGTCCTTCATGGCCCAGTAATATCTTCATAGTGCTTTATACCATACATGCACAACCTGCAGCCTGAGGTTGAGGTTTGTAATAAAACAAATAAACCCCCAAGTTGTGCATTCCCTTTAAGTGAAACAAGCCTTGAGGCCATGAAGAGTCTTGTGATTTTGAATGGTTCATGTTGTCTTCTACCTAGTATAGAATTATTTTAAACCTTCCATTAAAACCTAAGTAAGCAATTTAATTTTAGTCTGTTTAGGCTCTGCTCATATTGGTGTCTTGGCTTTTGTTTTTAAAGGAGCTTTGCCAATTTATCTTCAGTTTTTTAAACAGATCCTGGCAGGTAATATTAACCCATACTGGGTCTGTCGGGTTCTCTTACAAGACAGAGCGAGGCTATGCAAAAAAGCAATGGAGCAATAGAAACTAGAGAGCTTAAAATATGAACTGTATTTGTCTGTTTCAGGTTTTCTGGTTTTAAAGTGAAGCAACACATTAATGATTGAGTATTTAACTTTTATTCCAGTGGACACCTGAAATTCCGCATCCCGCGAAGGAACAACCAAAAGTAAGATCGGTTTCTTCCCTGCTTGCCGGTTTAGATGCATTAAGCAACAAAACTCAAGTAACAAGTTTTGAAGAAGGAGATTCATCTCAAGAGTCATTAGCATGGAGAGCCTTCCCAGGTTAACTGCTTACATTACATCACTTATTACTGCTGATGAGCTATTCTGGAATCATGTCTCATTAGGTTTAAGTAACCAAGTGTATTATCATCCCCTTCCACCTAACTATTAGCTGCTCAGAATTTTGCTATTCACTTTCTAGCACAGTCTTCCCCAATGTGGTGCTCCTTGTGGTTCTCGGGACCCCTTCTTGTTTGCCACCGCAGATGCTATTGTATACTCGTCTCATCAGGGAAGTCATACATTTTTTAGTCATTGTAGCTGTATGACATCTTGTTTCTTGCGGGAAGAGTTCTAATTTTTTATAAAACTTTGGGTACTTGTAAAGTATTGAATAACTTTTATTCTTTTTTTTTCCGTCTGGGGAGCAATGAAAAAAAAAGCATCATCAGCATTGTTTTTGGGATTTAATTTAATGGCATTGACCATGTGCTATATATTATGTTATTTGTCTTCTAAGGATCATTATGATTATGAAAACACCAAATTTATATAGGTTTTATTATGTTTTACTACTTTTGCACAATATAAAAACTTGTTACCAAAAAAGGCTTTTTATTAGAGATGAGCGAGCACCAAAATGCTCGGGTGCTCGTTACTCGGGACGAACTTTTTGCGATGCTCGAGGGTTCGTTTCAAGTAACGAACCCCATTGAAGTCAATGGGCGACCCGAGCATTTTTGTATATCGCCGATGCTCGCTAAGGTTTTCGTTTGTGAAAATCGGGGCAATTCAAGAAAGTGATGGGAACGACACAGCAACAGATAGGGCAGGCGAGGGGCTACATGTTGGGCTGCATCTCAAGTTCCCAGGTCCCACTATTAAGCCACAATAGCGGCAAGAGTGGGCCCCCCCCCCCGCACTGTCAGCATAAAGATCGTTCTCCTCTGCCACAGCTGTAACAGCTGTGGCAGAGAAGAACGATGTTAGCCATTGAATTCAATGGAGCCGGCAATACAGCAGTTTCCACTGAAAGCAATGGGCTGCCGGCGTGCGCGGGATGAATTGTCGGGAAGGGCTTAAATATATAAGCCCTTCCCTGCAATTCATCCAGAAATGTGTTACAATAAAAATATATACCGTATATACCGGCGTATAAGGCGACGGGGCGTATAAGACGACCCCCGAACTGTCACCTTATACGCCGGTAATACAGCGGAGCAAAGAATAAAAATCATTACTCACTTCACTGGGCGTTCTGCGGTGCTCCTGCAGGCTGTCGCTCCCTCCTGGTCCCCGGCAGAGCATTGCTTTCTGGACACAGTGGTTGAAATCCCCGCCTCCAGAAACACACGTGCCTTCAGCCAATCACAGCCATTCAATGACATCATTGTCATAGGCTGAGCCAATCAGGGGGCAGGTCTGACTCACACCCCCTTCACACCCACTGCAGGCCGGCCGCACGGAACTCTGGCTGCCGGGAGCAGGTGAGTATATATATATATATTTTATTTTAACACTTTTCTGGATGAATTGCAGGGAAGGGCTTATATATTTAAGCCCTTCCCGACAATTCATCCCACACTCGCCCGCAGCGCATTGCTTTCAATGGAGTCGGCTGTATTGCCGGGTCCATTGAATGCAATGCGCTGGACAGCTCCAGCCCGTTTCTAATGAAACGCGGCTAGGAGCAGATTTTCGGGCGATTTTCGGGCACCGGTCACGCGATTTGCGGATGCACATCCGTCATGCGATCCGCAAATCGCGCGAAAAAACGCCCGTCTGACTAAGGCCTAAGAAGGACCGTTGGGGTTCTTGAAACCTAAAATCACTCCTAACACTCTCCCTATAGCAGCTCCGGCATCAACAACACTTTCCCTGAACTATGTCAGAATGCATCTGTGGCGAGCCGCGGGAGGGGCAGATTTTAATACTCGGGTGACACCTAATCTCGCCAGCCACTCACTGCAGGGGGGTGGTATAGGGCTTGAACGTCGCAGGGGGAAGTTGTAATGCCTTCCCTGTCTTTCTATTGGCCAGAAAAGCGCGCAAATTTCTCAGGGAAGAAAATGAAAGTAACTCGAACATCGCGTGGTACTCGTCACGAGTAACGAGCATCTCGAACACCCTAATACTCGAACGAGTATCAAGCTCGGACGAGTATGCTCGCTCATCTCTACTTTTTATGTGTCGCTACATTCCACATTTCCATCGACATAGCTGTACAAGGCATGACTTGTAGTTTGTATTGGTACCATTTCCATGCATATGCAACTTTTTCATAACTTGAGAATCACAGATTGTTCTCTGCTGCCCCCTCTCTGCAGCACACAGATATGACAGCTGTAAATTCAGTATTCACTACCCCACTTCAAATGGCTGTAGCTCTGGTTCAATTGGTGCTACTGACATTCTTTTGGTGTCATTTTAAAGTCCCTTTCCTCTAAAATGACCTTCATTTGGAATAAACTGTAGGGGTGTTAAACACAATGTTTTCATCCTGGTTCTATCCAGGTTTCTACTATGTAATATCTTTATTAGTTTCTTATTCTTTAGGATGCCTCTGTGCCACTGCTTCTATTTACAGTATATGTTGCTCTGAAGGTTAAGGGCCACTGATTTAGCAGAACAGCACATTTATTATACAACCTTTGCCAGTATATAATGTTTTATTGACAGAGATTGCTGGAAAGATGCTTCTCTCAGATCTCCTCTGTGTTTCCTCTACATGGCGTCTAGCTTCTTAATAATAAGTGAAGTTCATTGATGAATTTCTCTTGTAGTTGTTGTGTTTTTATTCTGCTTGTAACAGCAAAGTATCTGAATAAATTGACTATAGCATAAATTACAGGTGATCCATTATTAACAATGTGACTCAGGCATCAAATCTTGAATGAGGCTGAGCTGTAATATCCTGCATAGTCCTGGGTAAGAGTAGAGTTGTTTCTTTGAAATAAATGTAGACCCATTTTCTCTAATCTTAAACAATCCCTTCTAAGCGTACGTTTTTTATTCTAAAGAAGATTCATTTCATAGTCTATCCTTCAAAGTTCTGCTTTTCTGAGAAGAGTTAAAAGATAACATTTTGGCTGACTGCGGCCACCACTAGGGGGCACTTAGCAGTTTACTGAAGACTGATTTTGATGAGAACTGTATTAATCTGCAAGCATAAGCTATTTCTGGTGATGACTATATGTTATAGGCAGAATTTTATAATTTGGCTATACAAAGCAAAGTAGCAGGTTTTGAACTCTGTATCAAAAAAATGAGACCTGAACCATATAAATGTGTATTATGAAATCAGTTGGTTCAAAATGTCCAAATTATTTAGTTAAAGAAAAAAATCATAGGTTTACTTAGTTTTCGTAGGATTCCTGCACATTTTTGATTTATAAAAATGGAGTGGATCCTACAAAGGTTCCAATCCAACTGTGTTGTGGAGTACTTAATAGCTAGCCAATCAGGGGGATTAAACATCTAGAAATATCAATGGGCAAAATGATTCATTTTCTCTGAATACACAGAGTTTACACCACTACTTCTATTTATACATAGAAATATCACATTCATCCAATTTTATTTGTTCTTTGGTTTTAATATTTAATTTGCTGTTTCCCTTTATTTTGTTCTGTTTTCTTCTTTTTTTGATGCATCACAGCTAAAGTGACTATGGTGTCCTTTCATGTTGTACACGCTTTGTAAAAAAAATGGCTCCCCTAGAAGGAGTTGTCATTTTGCTGCAAAACTCGTCCTGCAGTTCCATCTCAGGCAGATATGCAGATGATGAGTTGTGGTGTGATTAGATAAACAGTTGTGCCACCTGAGGCCCTAAACGTGGTTCCACTCTAGTGTGTAGTGGACCTTTTTTAGTTTTAAAGCCTTCTTTGAGTCACACCTCTGCCTCCCTTTGTGCCATTATCGAATAGCTGGCTGAGTATATGCAAAGATCTCCTGGATGGAAACCCAATTTAGCATTTCGGCCATATTTCCCTAGGAGGCACTCCAATAAGGAAAATACGTCCACTGTGTTTCATACCATGAATTTACCTACACATGGAAACCAAACATGATATGTTACAGATGATTAGCTTTGCAGATATGCAGTAGTGGGGGTCACACAGTGATGGAAGTTAATGCACTGCGTCTGTGGTACACTCGTGGTTCTGAAAATATAATTGTCATTGAGCTGACCTTCCAATGGCCCATTGTTCCTATTATTAATTTTTCTTTGTTCCATCTTAGTGGAGTGAAATTGCAGCCAGCATGTCTGGATGATGCATATTGGAGGCAGGATAGGAGTTAATAGTGGAGGCATATAACCAGTTTACATCTCTTTGTAAAGGCCCATTTAGACACAACGATTATCACTCAAAATCTGCTCAAAAGCCATCTTTTGTGCGATAATCGTTGTGTCTAAATGTGCCCATCTTTCAGTTTTCTGCTAAACGACAGTTCTCAGTTCAGCTTCAAAACCGCATGCTGTGCTCTGCCCAGGGACTGCTGAGAACCGCTGATTGCATTGTCTCAGCTGTTCTCAGCTATCAGCCCTGCTGGCAGAACAAAAGGAACTTATTCAGAGAACAGCTGGTGGTCTTCTGAATTAATTCAGCTCCTGGCAGCTCACATGCTGCTAATTGTTACTAATAAGCATTAGTACCAATTAGTAGATTATGCAAAATGATCACTCAAAAGCCATCTATATTGATGAGCTCTGCTTGGCAGGAAATACACATCCATCTGCCTACGGGCTTACACTCACTTGCGATAGTGTTTTTGCGATGTTGCGAGGCTGCGTTTTTTTGTATGACATTAAAATGTATTGAGACTACTGTAGCTGTGCTCATTTGCGATGTTTGACGTCTGCGAGGTTGCGTTTTTTTCTCACGTGCTATGGTCCTATTTCTTTGCGATGTGCTATTTTCTTCCCGCCCATGTAAGTCAATGGAGTGCTGTAATATCACATCGCAAAACGCATAATGTGTGCGAGAATGCGATACGATGGTGCTATCTTTTCTGTGTGGACAAAAGCAAGAGAGGCATTAAATACTCCTATAACATCACAATCGCACAAAAAACGCAAGTTCACACTTGCGATAATCCTGCGATTTTTTTTTTTCTCGCAAAAACGCTATCACAAGTGAGTGTGAGCCCTAAATCCACTCAACTTAAACGACAAAACTAGATTGTTATGGAGTGGACCCAGGTTGTCTTTAGCGATAAATGCAGGTTTAGTTTGTGCACTGACATCGGCTATGTCCGTGTCTGGAAAAATAAGGGTGAGCACCTCAATCATCCTTTTACTGTGGAGCGGCAAACTGCCCCCACTGATGGCATGTTGGTCTGGGGGACCATTGTAAATGACAGTTAGTCAACCTTAGTAGTGGTACGAGGGACAATGACAGACCAGGAATATGTTCAGGACATTCTGCAGCCACATGTTACCTTTCATGGCAGGGCTTCCAAGAGGCATTTTCTAATAAGTTATTGCTCTCCTGTACACATGTACCCGTGCCACAGCAAGGGTATTACAGGAATGTATCCATATCACATGCCTGAGGCCTGCCCAGTTACCAAGTTTATCGCCAATAAAACATGTATGGGATCATCTAGGTGCCACTTTTGACCGTTTACAAGTTTGCACAATCTAGAGGCTTAGTTACAGTAAATATTGACCAATGTTCCACAGAATACCACACAGAACCTATACTGTATGTCTACATGCCCACCTGTATCACATCTTGTATCCAAGCTAGAGGCAGTCCAACAGGGTGCTAGTGCCTCCATGCCCGCCTGTATCACATCTTGTATCCAAGCTAGAGGCTGTCCAACAGGGTGCTAGTGCCTCCATGCCTGCCTGTATCCCATTTGTATACAAGCTAGAGGCGGCCTAACAGGGTACTAGAGCCTTCATGCCTGCCCATATCACATCTTGTATCCAGACTAGAGGTGGCCCAACAGGGTACTAGAACCTCCATACCTGCCCATATCACATCTTGCATCCAAGCTAGAGGTGGTACAACAGGGTACTAGAACCTCCATGCCCGTCCATATCACATCTTGCATCCAAGCTAGAGGCGGTACAACAGGGTACTAGAACCTCCATGCCTGCCCATATCACATCTTGCATCCAAGCTAGAGGCAGTACAACAGGGTACTAGAACCTCCATGCCTGCCCATATCACATCTTGCATCTAGACTAGAGGCGGTACAACAGGGTATTAGAACCTCCATGCCCGTTCATATCACATCTTGCATCCAGACTAGAGGCAGTACAACAGGGTACTAGAACCTCCATGTCCGCCCATATCACATCTTGCATCCAGACTAGAGGCGGTACAACAGGGTACTAGAACCTCCATGCCCACCCATATCACATCTTTCATCCAGACTAGAGGCGGTTTCAACAGGGTACCAAAATCTCCATGCCCGCCCATATCACATCTTGCATCCAAGCTAGAGGCACCCAACAGGGTACTAAAGCCACTGTTGAAGTGTTCGGTTTTCCTCAATAAATTCTCCTTTTGCTCTGATATTGTAATCACTTACTTATATCAATCAGACAGAGAAAGTTTCACTCAATTCTGACAACTCTTTGTAGAGGAGGGATTTTTTCTTGGCAATGAGTATATTACAACACATAATTGTGATATTTATTTAATGTATCAGAACTTTTCCAACCTAGTTGCTTTGTTTGTTATTTGTACAAGTTTTGTATTGAAAAGCCTAAAAAAAGGTTTGTTTAAATAAATAAATAAATGAAAATTATTGAACTGCTAATAGCAGACGTAACACTTCCTGTACAGGGCATATAGTCACTGCCATTTATACACAGCACACAGTCAGAGAGATACATAATACAATGTTTCTTTTTTATTTCTTTTTTTCAACTGCGTGGTAACCTTCATTCCACTTACATAAAAAGTGTATCTTTATGACATTATGATTAATACTCTAGATAGTGCTTTGGAAAGGTAAAACACTTTAATTCACACTGTGCATGCTTCATGCCCCCTTTCATGCTTTATACTACAGTACACACTTTATGTTGCTCTATTTGCTAAAATGGATGGAAGAGACAATAGTTGTTATGACTTGTTTTATGTAGAGAATACAAGCATATATAACAAAGGCTTTGTTCACATCATGCTTTTATCCTATGCCAGGCATATACAGCTAAAAAGAAAAGAAAATGAACTTTTGTGGAACCAGATGTACTTGTTAAACACACATTTGGAGTACATCAGTGTACAATGTTTTTTTGGTATACAATTGTATGAGTCTGAAGTTGGGCAAATCCATGGTGTGAAGAGAGCCAAAACTGCACAACATTTGTTATACCTTACATCCTCTTAACTGTGTTTTAATAGACCATGAGCTTGCGTTAAGTTACAAGAAAAATATTTGGAAAGGAGGACAAAGAAGCTATCCAACTCCTGAGCAATGTGCCCTGCAACTAGTTAATGCACTTTTACAGGTATTTCTTAATTGTTAGAAAACGTCCATTATGTAGATTTCACCAATAAATTCAATAGGGTTATACAGAGGGTGAAATATGCCCCCATGAGGAAGTCTTCATAGGAAGCCCACAAACATATTAATACTTTTGTCAGATGTCATATGCACACTTAATGGCCCAATGCACATGACTGGATTTACATTGCGGAATCCGGAGCGGGCGTCCACTTCCGCAGCAAATACCAACCATAGCATGGTATGGAAAAGCAGGTTTACATGCCCATGAATGGAAATCCATAGTGATTTTCCACTTGCGGGAGGAAAATAGCAGCATGCTCTATTTTGGGCCGGATTCCACACAGACAGCTTCCATTGAAGTCAATGGAAGCCATCTGATCTGCGGCCCTTGCACAGTGAAAGCTGCGGACCGGCCACGGAATCAGCGTCATCGCCTAGTGACGGTGCAGCATCATCTGTACTGCGCATGTGCCGGCTGTGCATTCCAGAAATTGTAGAACTAAAATATACCTCACTGCGCAGACAGGTATACGTGGAATTGGACTCAATGACCTCCTTAGCATGTAGTTTTAAAGCAACCCTCGGGTTTCAGGATAAATTTCTTCCAGGACAGGAGGGGCAGGTATAATACCTGCAGTTATTCTTCTCTGCTACACCTCGGATCCACCAATTTCAGGTCCTTTTTTCAACAGTTCAAGATGGCTGCAGAAGTTTTCTAACTACGTAATGCACATTGTGCACTTCTCTCTGATTGGCTACTGCTTATCACATGATATGGCACTCTAAAATAAAAGGCATTGGAGTTTATGGCATGACCTGTGGTATCCCTGTGGATTCTTTATCTCTTCTGGGACAAAAGTTGTGCACAAGTTTATCTTCTACGTGAATCATTGCCCATGCGAATGGTTCGTGGTAATACGTGGGCATTGAAAGACATGTACTGTAGCTTTGAAGTTTCCTTCACACCTGCAGGTATGAATTGTGTATTCCGCAAGTGGAAGACAAATTGCACAATGCTCTCTTTTAGTGCCGATTTCACATGGACTTGCTCCAATGATGTCTATGGATGCGTATGACCCGCAGCACATACGCAATTAACATTGTGTGTGGACGGTGGAATCACTCACAACTTGCTAGGAGACCAGGTAGAAAAGCCAGAATTCTGGGAACTTCAAGGAACTGGTGATTGTTACAGTAGCCTATACAGATAGTCCCCTACTTGCGAACGTTCAAGTTATGAACTTCGCTAGATACGAACAATCTGTCCTGCACAGTATGATGTAATGCTATGGCATTACATCATACTGTGCAGGGACCGGACAGGCTTCTATCAAGCCTGCCAGGTCAGATCGCGGGACGCTGTGCAGTTGCTAGGCAGCCAGGGCCTTCTGAAAGGCCCTAGGGCTGCCAATGCAAAGTGCATATTAAGTGCCTAGCTGCCTAGCAACCGCACAGCGTCCCGCGATCTTATCGCGGCATATTGTACGGGCCCCCTGAACATCAGGTGCCAGCTGTTTCTTACAGTGGACACCCGGCGGCAGCAGAGTTCCGACGAGCCGCACCGCTCGTCGGAACTGATAACACTCTAAATACCGTTCTGACAGTGGTATTTAAAGTGTTAACAGTTCCGACAAGTGATGAGGCTCAGTCGGAACTGCTGCCGCCGGGTGTCTGCTGTAAGAACAGCCGGCTCCCGATGTTGAATGGAGCGGGATTCACCCGCGGTCCTGCTCCATCCAAACATTTGTTCGGACATACAAACAAATGTACTAGTGAACAGGTTCCTAGAACGGAACCTGTTCACAAGTAGGGGACCATCTGTACTGCCAATATGTTGTCTAAAGGGGATCCACATCTGCGTTGTAACCTCCGGTCAGAAGTTCCACTGCAGAACCGGCACAAAATACTGGAATAAACAGCGCTGCATGCAGTACTTTTACTCTCGATAAAAGCCGGACGACTGCACATAAAGCGAATGAACACCATTATAATCAATTGGATCTTTTCGGCACTGTTCGGTTCCGTCCTAAGATGCAGCCGTTTAACCATGGGGATTCCCCTTTCCTGCTCTCCGAGTTAGAAAATGGAATCTCCGCCGCAGGTGTGAAACCAGCCTAACCTCTTCAGCACAATGAGCATTCCATTGTGAGAATGTTAGTGGTTGTAAAATGCATTCAGAATGTTCTAAGAGCAAATATGGAGAGGCAGCGAAATTCTGTGGAATCCTGCAATAAAAATCTTATGATTGGAATTGCTTCTTCATAAGTAAGAGCATTCCAGCAGAGAGTTGCAGAAAAGGCAATTCCATAATGAAGCTGAAACTTCCCTTTCAGCATGTGAAATCTCGTGAAGTAGAGAGTTGAGCTCATGGATCTTGGTCTGTCCCTGAAACCGGTCGCCTGCAGTGAGAGTGGGATGAAAAGCAAAACCGAAAACATAAATACACCAACATCTTGGTTATGTCATCGTGACTGTCATATGATGCATTTAGCCTCCTACTAGTCCGGCTCTGAGATATTTTTCTACTCTTCACTACTTCCACAAGTAAATTGTAGATCCCCATTAGGATGAGCTCCATGCCTGGCAATGTCATCCAGTGTGCTACTTGTGCAATGTATGCGGTCCTTGATCAGCCGATCGAGGGTGCATACTGTTGCGCAAGATGCATGCACGTTGCAAATTTAGAAGCCCAAATTCTGGATCTAAATGGGCAACTGGCAACACTGAGAGCCATTGACATCATGGAAAGGAGTTTGGTGCTCACTGAGCAGGCACTCGCTGGGGTAGAGGCGGGGGCGAATGGTAGTACGGAAGTGCAGGGGGAGCAGGCAGTCAGCTGGGTGACAGAAAGAAGGAGGGTTAGAGGGAAGAGAACCAGGAAGGCTAGTCCTGAACTGGCACAACCCAACAAGTTTGCACGATTGGCAGATGAGGGGGATGCCATTACAGAGCCAGCACCGCTGCAGCACGACACGCCCTCTGAACGCCAGGGGGATGACTGCTCCAGTGAGACGGGGACGGGGAGCGCAGGGCAGGCTAGACAGGTTCTAGTGGTGGGGGACTCAATTATTAGGGGGACAGAGAGGGCAATCTGCCATAAAGACCGGGATCGTCGAACGGTGTGTTGTCTTCCTGGCGCTCGAGTTCGACACATCGCGGATCGGATTGACAGATTACTGGGAGGGGCTGGTGAGGATCCAGCGGTCATGGTGCACGTTGGCACCAATGAACAAATTAGAGGTCAATGGAGGGCCCTCAAAAATGATTTCAGGGACTTAGGGTCCAAGCTCAGGGCACGGACCTCCAGGGTAGTTTTCTCGGAAATACTACCTGTACCTAAAGCCACACTAGAAAGGCAGCAGGATCTTAGGGAGGTAAACAAGTGGCTCCGGAGTTGGTGCAAGAAGGAGGGATTTGGGTTCCTGGAGAACTGGGCTGACTTTGCGGTCGGCTACAGGCTCTACCGTAGGGACGGGCTGCATCTAAATGGGGAGGGTGCAGCTGTGCTGGGGGAAAAGATGACTAGAAGGCTGGAGGATTGTTTAAACTAGGGACTGGGGGGGAGGGTAAAATGAAAAATAGTGGGGTAGCCAGTGTAATTAGCGATCTGGGTCCAAGCAAAGGGAATGGGGGACGAGCAGGGGGTGGGGTTAGTACAGTTAGAACTGATAGATCAGCCAATAGTACGAATAGCAACAAAACAAATTTAAAAAACAAAAAAAATGAAATAAATTGTATGATCACGAATACACGAAGTCTGATCGGTAAAGTGGGTGAGCTTGAAGCAAGAATGACTGATGAAAGTTATGATATAGTCGGAATTACGGAAACATGGCTTGATGATAAGTGCGATTGGGCGGTGAATTTGCAGGGGTACAATCTCTTCAGAAGAGACCGAAGGAACCAGAAAGGGGGAGGGGTATGTCTGTACGTCAAATCTAACTTGAAGCCGAGGCTACGGGAGGATATAGGGGTAGGAGACGAACAGGTGGAATCTCTGTGGGTAGAAATACAGGGAGGAAAAAATAACAAAATCCTGATAGGGGTCTTCTATAGACCACCAAAAGCAACAGAAGAAACTGAAGACTTACTACTAAGGCAGATAGAAGAGGTGTCAAAACGAAACGAAGTAATTATCATGGGGGACTTTAATTACCCAGATATAACATGGGAGAACGAAACCTGCAAATCTCACAGGGGTGATAAGTTCTTGAGAGTAATTAAAGACAATTACCTGAACCAACTTGTGCAGGAACCAACAAGAGGGAGGGCCATTCTGGACCTAGTACTAACCAACAAACCGGAACGTATAAAGGGGGTGCAGGTTGAGGGGCACTTGGGGAACAGTGACCACAATATAATCAACTTCCAGCTGTCAATCAATAGGAAGCCTTATCAGGGAGTGACAAAGAAACTAAACTTTAGTAAAGCAAAATTTGATGAGCTTAGAACTACTATCGGTAACATTAGTTGGGACAACATCCTCAAAAATATCAGTACGGAGGAAAAATGGGAAAAGTTCAAAAGGATCCTAATCGCCTCATGTGAGCAGTTCATTCCCTTTAAAAATAAAAGAAACTCAACTAAAAGGAAACCAATGTGGCTCGACAAGACGGTACGAGGGGCAATAAACGAAAAGAAGAAAGCGTTCAAACTACTAAAGCAACAAGGCAGCGAAGAAGCGCTAAAATCATACAGGGAAAAAAACAAAATATGCAAAGATACGATCAAAACTGCCAAGGAGGAAGCAGAAAGACGGATCGCAAAAGAGAGCAGAAACAACCCGAAGCTATTTTTCAACTACATAAACAGCAAAAGGATTTGCAGGGAGAGCGCTGGCCCTTTAAAAAACAATGCAGGAGAAATCATTGATGATGACGAAGGGAAAGCAAATCTACTAAACAGTTTCTTCTCAAGTGTGTTCACCAAAGAAAAGGAAATGCCATACGAGATGCAGGGGAATAAAACGAACCCCTCACAAAATATCTCATACCTAACGCAGGAGGAGGTGCGGAAGCGTCTAAAGAAAACTAAAATTGATAAATCACCGGGCCCAGATGGATTACACCCAAGGATACTAAAGGAACTAAGTGACGAGATAGCTAGGCCGCTATACCTAATATTTCTAGACACTATTAAGACCGGAGTAGTACCATTGGACTGGCGCATTGCCAACGTGGTCCCAATTTACAAAAAAGGGAGCAAAAGTGAGCCTGGTAACTACAGGCCAGTAAGTCTCACTTCAGTAACGGGAAAAATTTTTGAGGGGATTCTGAGAGACGCAATCGATGAGTACCTCAAGGAGATTAAGGGAATAACTCCTCACCAACATGGATTCATGAAGGGTCGCTCATGTCAGACAAATCTGATCAGTTTCTACGATGAAGTAAGCTCTAAGCTGGACCAGGGAGAATCTATTGATCTTGTATATCTGGACTTCTCTAAAGCCTTTGACACCGTGCCTCATAATAGGCTAATATACAAAATGAGGCAGCTCGGACTGGGCGAAAACGTGTGTAAGTGGGTAAAAAATTGGCTCAACGATAGAAAGCAGAGGGTGGTAATAAATGGTTCGTACTCTGATTGGACCACAGTCGCTAGCGGGGTGCCACAGGGTTCAGTATTAGGCCCCATTCTGTTCAATATATTTATCAATGACCTGATAGAGGGGCTGCACAGCAAAATATCAATATTTGCAGATGACACAAAATTATACAATATAATTAATGCAACGGAGGACAATGTGTGGCTACAAACGGACCTGGATAAGCTGGGGGCTTGGGCAGAAAAATGGCAAATGAAGTTCAATGTTGAAAAATGTAAGACTATGCACATGGGCAGGAGGAACGGATGTCACCAATATTCACTTAATGGGGTACCACTAGGGAAAAGTGATATGGAAAAGGATCTGGGGGTACTAGTGGATAACAGACTAAACTGGAGTAACCAATGCAAGTCAGCCGCTGCAAAGGCAAATAAAGTCTTGGGGTGCATTAAAAGAGGTATAGGGGCGAAGGACGAGAACATTATCCTCCCACTATATAAGGCACTTGTCAGGCCTCACATGGAATACTGCGTACAATTCTGGACACCGGTGCTCAGGAAAGATGTCACAGTGCTTGAGGGGGTTCAAAGAAGAGCGACTAAACTAATACATGGAATGACGGGACTGGAATACCCAGAGAGGCTGTCCAAATTGGGACTATTTACTCTAGAAAAAAGAAGGTTAAGAGGCGACCAAATAACCATGTATAAGTACATGAGGGGACAACACATGGATCTCTCCCACGATCTGTTTACACCCAGGACCACGACGGTAACAAGAGGACATCCGCTACGATTAGAGGAAAGTAGGTTTCATCACCAACACAGAAAGGGGTTCTTTACTGTAAGAGCAGTTAGACTGTGGAACTCTCTACCGGAGGAAGTGGTGATGGCAAAATCCATAGAGGAGTTTAAAAGGGGACTCGATGTCTTTCTGGAGAAGGATATTACAGGATATAAATTTTAGTTTAAGTGTCAATCCTGGTATATAGGCAGGTAGGAACTATTAGGGGTTGATCCAGGGAACAGTCTGATTGCCATTAGGGAGTCGGGAAGGAATTTTTTCCCCAAAAGAGCCAATTGACTTCTGGCCTTGGGGTTTTTTGCCTTCCTCTGGATCAACACAGTAGGATAGACAGGCTGGACTAGATGGACAATGTCTTCATTCGGCCTTACATACTATGTTACTATGTTACTATGTTACTCGCACGTAAAATCTTAGTAGTGGTGGAAATGTAAATCATCAGTGAAGGTAATAATTTGTGGACTCATCAATATTAATTTCCGTTTAGGGGCATGGTGCTTTCAGCTCCGCCTGCAGGCAAATGAAGAAATTTAGCCATGCATGAAAATCAAATGCACTGAATTGAAATTGTGTTAAACTCAGTGGCTTCTATAAATAACCCCGCTTTGGCGCACAGAACACATTTTAGTTTGTAGACAGGAAAAAATATCTGTGAAGAAAACACCTAGAATGGTTAAGTAATCTGTGATAGATGTATATTTCTGATATTAACTAGAATTACTGTATTATCAATATTATTATCTTATCATATAAATTTGGCTTTTTATTATAATAATTCCAATATAATATATAGAAAGAGCAGTGCATGAAATATAAGTGTAATCCAAAGCCCCAGAGCTCCAATAAAACTGAGCTACACTGTAATACACAATGTTTCAGCTACACACAGCCCTTGTCACGCCAGGAAGGTTGTATTTTAGAATGTGACAAAATAAAACCTGGACAGCACTTTGTACTAAGAAACATCCCGTATCTAAATTTGAAAACCTGTGGGCAAACTGGTGGAGCACACTAAGGGCTCAGTCAGATGGTGTTTTTTTTAATGCGTTTTTTTGTGCATTTCTTTTGCATGAAACGAATGCAAAACACATGACTCAAAATTTCATGTGACTGTAGTGGGCAGCACATTCTAAAAATCACACTTGGGTGCATTCAAAATTCGCACATAAAGTGCGGTCCTATCGCTATCTCCTGCTGCAGTTGTGACAGCTACAGCAGGGGATTCTTTGGACGTGAAACCCCTGGATGCTGTCACATCCAGGGGTTTCACCTTGTGGTCAATGGGGCCGGCGGCAGCCACAGATATGACAGCTGTGGCAGAGGATTTCTTCATCTCTGTGGGAAGTTCCCCCATCATTGAACACCGTGACAGCATTGTCCCAGTGTTCAGTGACAAGGAGACTCCCCGCAGGGATGAAGAATTAATACATCACCTAGCAGCGCTGTCCGGGGTCCGCTGCATCTTCTTTCTGTGAAGCCGGCAATGTATTAAAGCATTTTCTTCTGGCAGGGGATTCAAAAATCTCTGCCAGAAGAAAACTTTCCCCTCTGATTGGCTGAGCGCTGTGACCAATCAGAGGCAGTGCTCAGCTATTGGATGACAGCTGAGCGCTGCCTGTGATAGGACCCTGCACTCAGCCAATCAGAGCCAGCGCTCAGGCATTCATTGAATTGTAATGTTACAAGAAGACGCAGCGATATCGCACGGACCAGTGATGTGATATCGCTGCGATTTTCTTGCGGCGATGCCATGTCGCCCGTGTGGAGGAGGCCTAAGAACTGTCTACCATATTGGGAGAAAAAGGGTGTGGTTAGCTCAGCAGCTCATGAATCATTGTGACTCTTCTCAGATACATCACTCTTCTCTGCTGATTTGTATATGATGTGCGATAACGTCGAAATCTATCTGCAGAGGCACATGGGCCCATTAGGAAAAGGGAAGGTATTAGAAGTGATTGATTTTTCATTCCCTGTGAAGTTAGTTTTGGGGCGAGATGGTGGTGGCAAGTGCACTTTAAATAAATATCTAATGAAATGGTTCTATTACTTTAAAAAAGTTTGCTTCACCCCTCTTCATAATTGATATTAGGATACTGATTGGTGATGTGGTATCACTGCAGCATTGGACCAGACCCTTGAATAATAATAACACAGTCTCTCACAGTCCTTCCCTTTTTTGGTGGCAGCAAGGTATACTCAGATGAGCACTTTAATGTAGTGCACACAACGACCCGGCTCGCTTCTCAACTCACTCTCACACTTGCCTGTTTCTCTTGCTCTGCAGCTGATCACTCACAAGATGCTATGTGGTATACTTATCAGTGTAGACACACCTGCCACTAAGTGTCTCTCTCGTTGCTCAGAACGCAGGAGTACTTTTCCTCTTTCAGCTCTCAAGCTACCTACAAACAGGTGAGCGCGATGTCGAAGAAGAAACTTGGCCCGATACCGCGCTTGTCAACCTGTGTTTTGCCCAGCGGAAGGGAGGTGATTTTCAGGCAAAACCGCCTTGCATCCCTTCTGTGAAATTTAAATCCTTCTGTGCGAGTTTTATGCGTAACAGCGGATCAGAAGTGTTTCCCATTGATTTGAGCCATGCAAACATAACTCATGTGTATGACTCCATTGAAAAGAATGGAGTTCATATGTATGCAAGTTTTGTGAGTCTTGCAACACACAAAACTCGCACAAGATTCTTGGCCATGTGAAACCGGCCTCCCTAAGACGTTCTCATGGACTCCTTTCTTGTTCTTCTTGTCTCAGTGAAGCACAGGAATGTTCTCTCTCAATTATTCTCCTGTCTCACAACTTCTCATACCCACTCCCCAGCTCCACAACCCGCCCCCTCAGAGCAAGGACTTTTCTATCTCTCTCTGGCCCTTCCTACATACATGTCACTTCCATGTTTTACATGACAGGACACCTTCTACATTTAAAAAAAAAAAAACAGAATATGTTTCTGCAACATGCATTAACTGTATTCTGTAGTATAAATAGATCCCTGAATGCCTTTACTTATTTCTAACGGCTCGTTTTGTCTAGAAGACCATCATTGGGGAATAAAAATGGCTGCTAAGCACAGAATCCATCTTGCTAGGACAGTTAGTGCCAGGACAGAGAGCTGAGCACCTATTTAAGCACCAGTAACCCCTGTGAAAGAGGACAAATGACAGTAGTATGTTTTGTTATCACCGCTAAGACAGCAGGCTGGATGGACTCTGTCCTGTATTGTCTGCCCACAAATTCCTGCTTTCTTTATACTATTTGTATCTAGTCTCCTAGCAACATGTGTACGAATCCGCGTCCTTATGCCATGTAATTGCGTATGCACTGCTGATCGAATACATCCATAGAGATCAACAGAGCTCATACATGCGAAATACGCGGTAAAATAGAGCTTGCTGCGATTCTTCTTCTCATCACAGGATCTGCAATTCCTACCGCATGGGTGAGCGAACCGGTGAAAGTCCATGCATTACAATGCCCATGTGTTACGGCGTATCATGAATTTGCATTTCAAATCCGTTTGTGAGACCTGCTTTTCTCTATAAATAAGTATTTTTATATAAAAATACTGAATGTATAAAATCATACAAAACTGTATCCTCAAGCTTAGTGTGTCCCCCTCTATCCTATGTTGCCAGTAAGAGTATTATTACTAGAGATAAGCGAGCGTACTCGGCCACGCCCCTTTTTCGCCCAAGTGCCGTGATTTTCGAGTACTTCCGTACTCGGGCGAAAAGATTCAGGGGCCGCCGTGGGTGAGTGGGGGTTGCAGCGGGGAGTGGGGGGAAGAGGAAGAGAGAGAGGGCTCCCCCCTGTTCCCCGCTGCTACCCCCCGCTCCGCCACGCCTCCCCCTGCCCCCCGGCGCCCCCCGAATCTTTTCACCCGAGTACGGAAGTACTCGAAAATCGCGGTGCTCGATCGAGTAATTACTCGAAACAAGTACGCTCGCTCATCTCTAATTATTACTGATCCTGCTTTATATCAGCCCATATCCTTATTTTATACTATGTAATATGTCTCAGTGATAAACATCATAGATCTTGGGTACATCAGCATCTTCGTACATAATATATGGTTGTGTTGGGGAGGAAGTGGTTAAAATGTAGCAAATGAACTAAGACTAAAGAAAAGTGACAATATTAAATGCAAACACATACCGTCATGAATAGAGATGAGCGAACGTACTCGTTACGAGTACTTACGCACCCGAGCACCGCCATTTTCGAGTACACCAGTACTCGCGCGTAAAGATTCGGGGGGCGCCGTGGCGGCACGGGGGGTAGCAGTGGGGAGTGGGGGGGAGAGGGAGAGAGAGAGGGCTCCCCCCTGTTCCCCGCTGCTACCCCCCGCACCGCCGCGCCTCTCCCCGCCCCCCGGCGCCCCCCGAATCTTTACGCCCGAGTACTGAAGTACTCGAAAATGGCGGTACTCGGGTGCGTAAGTACTCATTACGAGTACGTTCGCTCATCTCTAGTCATGAACACAAAAGTAAATATAAGTGAATTCCATTAAAATAAGGTTAAAGCAGATGGCATGTGTTATATATTTCTGATGCAACACGTGTATTTTTATGACACATCCAGGCTGTTATGGTGAAACACAGATGTGTCGGCTGCTTCACAATGTTTGATGAATGTTGGAGGAGACTTGATTGTAAACGCAGGTAGTTACAATGTATCCCTCCTGTTCCTGGGTATGGTGCATGCATCCCTGTGTAGGGGAGCTGCAATGTACTAACAGATCACATGCTTCAGCCTGGATAACACCTAGATTTATTCTCTATGTCCGTAGGAGGCCTCTAAAAACACAGTATCAGAAATATCAAGACTAGACGATTTGGCGCGCTGTCGTGTCATCTGCTCTCTGGTGAACTACTTTCTTCCACATACATTTGCTATACAAGTTATCCTGGATGACAGGTAAACATCTTATAGGTCCCATAGATATAACTAGGGACACATACTGCAATCCTGTAAGGCCGTATTTACACAGGCGAGTGCGATATTGATCTGAGAAACTCGGACTGAGATACACTCTTAGGGCTTCAACAGACGAAGAGTGACGAAAATGTAACGAAACCATTGATTTCAATAGTTTCATTTTCACTAGCGTGATTTTCTGATCTTTTATACATGCAAGAAAAGATAGGTTCTGCCCTGTCTCTCTGCTTTTTTTTTACCACTCGCAATAGCGCAAAATGTACATGGTAAAAATGCCCAAATACATGCTGTAGCGACAACCATGCAGGCGCAGCAAAATGAGGCACTGATGTGTGCTTTTCCCAGCGAGTTTGCACAGCGTATTGCACGTGGATTTGCATACCTCCCATAGACTTACAAGGGGACCCTTGGTTTGTCAATACGCTGGAAAATAGAACAAGGTCAACTTTTTTGTGCACGCATGAAATGCATGCAAAAAATTAGTTAATGAGAACGAACCCATTCTCTGCATATTGCGCGTTTATACTTTGCGCGTGCAAAAATGTGCACCAATACATTTGTTTGAAGTCGCCCTAGGCTATATTTACATGGTTGAGTATAACACATGAGTTCTGTTCCATTGCGAGGCACACAGAACTCACGTGTTGTAATATCGCATTATTTTCAATAGCTTCATGTAAATGAGCAATTTTTCACTTAACGATATAGAGAGATTGGAAAGCTGCAGTATGTCCTATTTGCATGTTAGTTTCACACAAGATTAGGACTTACAATGTGTGGTCTCCTGCACTTCGGACAACAAGAATATGAGATGCAACTCCTTCTCGGCTGTGTAAGTACAGCCTTAGAGCTAAAACAGACTGGCGCATGCAGAAATACACTCGCCGCTACAGAGCATATCGGCGCAAGCACTAATCTTTTTTCTTACTGTTCAAACACTGCGCTATGGCATGCTAGTAAAAAAAAGCTGAAAGATGGGGCAAGACCTATCTTTTCCCACAATTCCTGCACTCGAGAAACACAGCTGTGAGAACAAAACTATTGAAATCAATAGTTTTGTTTCTTTCCGTTTTGCGCTTGTGATTTTCACATTTGTCTGTTTAAGCCCTTACAGCGAAAACATATCAGCATGATTTTCTCCCCTTATACAGCCGTGATAATCACAGCCGGTTAAAGGCTTATTTCATTAAGTGTAGACATCTATGGGAGCCGCCACCATATTTTGGACAGGAAGATAGTTGCTGATTGCTGAACTATCTTTCCTGGGGGACGTAAAAGCGCCCGAACGAAATGCGCTGCTATGTGCTATCTTGGCCGGCCGGGCGCTTTTACGTCAGGGGAATACACCCATCTGAACTGATACATTGGAAACCAATGCATCAGATGGGCAGCATATATCGGCCGGGCATGAAAGCATGGCCGATATACGCTCGTGTGAGTAAAGCCTAAGTTATAGAAGTCTGCAGAATGTTGTTACCAATCTTGTTATTTCCACAGACTTCATACAGCAATAGATACACAATGTAAGGTTTTTGTCTTCATCTGCAGGTGGGCTGTGAACGTGGCCCTAAAGACTCTTGAGAAGCTCCTGTTTATAACTTCATCTTTCTCTTGTGACGACCTACTTAAAGTAAGGGATTTTCTTTCTAAGTATAATGTGCCAACAATTGCTAAACGGCCCGTTTGTAAAACAATTTGCAATATACTTTAATTAACTTGAGCTTGGAGTGATCTCAAGTTGTCTCTTCTGTTCAGAGCTGAAAAACAAAAAGCAGTTGATTGCTGCTGAACAGTAGGCTGTGTAATCTGCCCCTTAAGGGAGTGGTGCTGAGATGGCATCCCCTGATCATATGCCCATATAATAGGGCATACAGTGAGCCCACCTCCTTAGGACCTTCTGTATGCCCCTTTCTGGCAACCATCTGCCGCCCAGTAATTACAGGATGGTCATTCATGTGAATAGCCATTCTGTAATATTACATTTCCCCTGCAAATGTCAGGCGGGTCAGTGCCTCCCCTTCAAAATCAGTTGTTTGCCTGGAGTGCCGAGAGGGGGAATCTGCCCCAAGCATCACAACTATTATCTGGGTATATAATCTAGATTGCCTAGGGGTTGAACTAGAATCATCAGCTATTCACATAATAAGTGATAGAAGTCTGATCATTGAGGGTCTCACTGCTGAGAATCTCACTGATCCTGAGACTGGCGATCCCCTGGCAGTTTCCGCGAGTGAGTAGGAGCTTAAATGGATCGTTGTGCAACCATTCCATTCAACTCTACAGGACTGCCAGAAATAGTCAAACGTTTGTAGTTGACTATCTCCAGCAGTCCCATTGAAAATGAATGGAGTAGAACCGCACATGCTTGGCTCCTGCTGCATTGTAGGGCGTGCAGTGAGAAATAGAAAAACACTTTGGACCCCTGTTTTCAGGATCTGTTGGGGTCTTAGCGGTGAGACCACCCAATCCAGACTTTTATCAATTACTCTGTAGAATTAGATTTTAGTGCAATGTATGAGCTACCAATGCAAGACCTCTAATGTTCTGGATTATCAGGAAAACTTCCACCACAGATCTGTCTGCATTGCAAAAGGTAAAATCAGTAGAAAAACCTGTTATCGTATAGGAAATGCTGCACCGACAATCCAGTAGAAATCTGTAAATATTTACAAGTGTTTGTAATTGGAACATAATGACACCCGTTATCATACGGCATTTTGCAAATGAATGAAGTAGTAAGTAGATTTGGTTCTTTATGTTGTACTTCCTATTATCCCATTAGTGGTCCATTGTCCTGCTAATGTCCTGTTAGAATAGCCACTAGAGACCAGACAAAGCAAGGAGTTCTTAACTCAACTTAAACCTGCGGGGGGAGAGAGAATTGGCATACAACAGGGTAGGAATATCTCTCCGCAACCATGGAAGCCATGCAACCTTGTAAGTGCCTGTAGCTGAGTTTCCCTGGTTACCTGCTCAACTTTTCACGATTTGATTATTTCTCAAAGCCAGGAGTTTTCTTCTGGGATAATTAACCATTTTATCTCCGCATCTGATGGGGTAAATCGGAGTCCAATTTTCACTTGTCATTATGTATACAGGAAGGTTACCAGCAGGAGCTATCAATCTGGTTGTCTCTTATATACAGTATGTATGCATCTATGTACAATGCTGCATACTCTAGTCTATGTGCATGGCTGTATAGATATACCCAGAGGTGTAGCCTCATTTATTGAAGGTCAGATACTTTTTGAGAGATGAGGACTCATCTCACTCATCTCACGGAGGGGTAGTATCTGATTCATTGTATGATATCAGCCTACACAGTGAAGGGCAAATTCAGCCTACAAGATCTACTTTTGAGTCATAATAGGGTGCTATAGAGTGGATAAAGTATATAGTCAATTTCCATTTGCTTCCGATTTCATACGGAGGCATGTGGAGGTTTTTTAGTTCAAAACAAAATCCCACCATACCTCATCAAACTCTGTTTGTAAGAGGTATTTCTCCCCCCATTAGCAGTTCTTTGAAAAGTCCAATAATCTAGCTGTATATTCAGGCCGTGTGTGGACTATGTATTCTGCTGACATCACCGCCATATTATAAGCCTATGAGGCTATTTACATGGTTGCTCTTCTGCAGGAAGCCATGGGCTTGTGGAAGACCAACCATGTAAATAGCCTCATAGGCTATAATATGGCGGTGATGTTAGCAGAATACACAGTCTGCACATGGCCTGAATATACAGCTAAGTGAAAAAAATCACAGCCTGTTCTCTTCTTGTCCGTTTTCGCAGATGAGAATAGCACATGGATTGTATGGGGTGCATATATAGTATTTCAGCCGCATTTCAGTAGCGGTGAGCGATTCCAGCGACCTTATTGGTTGTTGGGTACACCCCCCCCCTTTGGAGATGTGCACGAGTGCTACTTCACGAGACCGGCGGGGGGTTAGGGTTAGGTTTAGGGTTTAGGGTTAGGTTTAGGGTTAGGGTTTGGGTTTAGGGTTAGGTTTAGGGTTAGGGTTTGGGTTTAGGGTTAGGGTTTAGGGTTAGGTTTAGGGTTTGGGTTTAGGATTGGGGTTAGTTGCCGACCCTTCTACGGCCCTGCTGCTGCTTATTTAAGGGGCCGGCCACTGCTGCACATCTCCTAAGGGGGTGTGTGTACCCAACAACCAATGAGGTTGCTGGAATCGCTCACCACTACTGAAGTGCATCTGAAATACCAAATATGCATGTGGGGTGCATCGGACAGCACAAGACGGAAGTCCCAAGTTGTTGCATGTTTCTCTGATATTACTTGCATACGACTGTCTGAATACGGCCTAAGGCCACTCTCAGACAGGCATTTTTTCCAGCGTTCAACGCTGTATTTGCAGTGCAGCGCTAAACGCTCTCAAACTGTACCATTAATTTCAAAGGGGCTTCTCAGAAATGCGCTTAAACGCAGCGTTTTTAATGCTGCGTTTTTCAAGCGCTGTCTGTTCTATTTTAATATGTTTCTGCATTTTAAAACACGATGCTTTGCCCATTGAAATGAATGGGGTGCGTTTTTGGCACTGCTGAAAACACGGTAGGATGTGGTTACCACATTTTGAATGCGCAGCTGAAAAGGCAGTAAACGCTGTATTAAAAAAAGCAGTGTTTTTACAAGCGCACGTGTGAGAGAGGCAGAGGCCTAAGGGAAAACATCTCTATGCACAGAACCCATCTGAGCTGTGTACAACCAGACATGAAGGCCATATAGGTGATTCTCCTACCGTAATAGTGCATGTTTTTCTGTTCTTTTCAGAGACTTAAGGCTGATTTACACACAATGATTATTGCTCAAAATTTGTCCAAATGACAACTTTGGAGCAATAGCTGTTGCGTATAAATGTGCGTCCATCATGCACTTAACGCGCACTCCATCGCTGAGTTCAGCTCAGCATAAATGCTGTCGTCGCTGATAAGAGAGAGCGCATGCTGTGTTCTCCTTGGGCAGTGCTGATAGTACTGTATGCAGCCAGCAGCCCGCGGCAGAACAAAAGTGATGTGTTTAGAGAACAGACCACACGCTGTTCTCTAAATACATGCAATGAAGTACTAAAGGGCTGATTAGTCCAGTAGTACCTATGCAAAATGATCGCTCAAAACTGTCAGCTTCTGACGAATTTTGAGTGATCATCTGTGCGTGTAAATGGACATTCAGGCCTTATTCATACAAGTGTCTGCGTTAACACGTTCGCACGTACGGAACGTATATTCACATGAATGAAAGGAAGAGATGGCAAGATGCAGGCTGATATGTCTATCTATGGGTTTTTTTTGCGTGGAATAGAATGGCAATTAAATGCCTAATTAGGGCCAGCTGTCTTCTTTTCCCTGCATTGTATGCAGGGTAATTCTGTCCCGCTCCCTTTTCTCTAGCTGCCTTAGAAGCCTATGGCAGCTTTCTGTGTATCACAAAGATAGGTCCCGATCTATCTTATCGCAGTCGAAGATTTTGCACAGAAAAAAAAACATTTGTCTGAATGTATCTAAATAGAAGTGTTTAATACAAAATGCAAAGTGACTGAACGAAAGAAATCTAAATCACATCAATATTTGTGTGTGCCTTTAAAACAGCATAAATTCTTCTAGGTACACTTGCACACGGTTTTTGAAGAAACACCTTGAAAAACTAACCACAGAACTAGAAGAACTACTTATATCATCACCTCCAGGACTCCTTGTTCTTCTTTAGGCCTTAGTCAGACGGGCATTTTTAGCCACGATTTGCGCATGCGCATGCGTCCGGCGATTTTATAAAACCATTGCTTTGCAATGGTATCGGACACATGAGCGCTTTTTATGCGCTCGTCCGATAAATTATAGAACAAAAAATCGCAGATCGCACCTATCTGCGATCTGTGATTCCTGTTCTCTTCTGTATATGCGCTCAATGGGGCCGGCGGCAGCAGCGCCGACCCCATTGAGAACATATAGAAGACAAATAATTCTTCTCTGCCACAGCTGTAACAGCTGTGGCAGAGAAGAACGATGTTTGCCCATTGAATTCAATGGAGCGGCAATACAGCCGCTCCATTGAAAGCAATGGGCTGCCGGCGTGCGCGGGGTGAATTGTCGGGAAGGGGTTAAATATATAAGCCCTTCCCTCCAATTCATCCTAAAATGTGTTAAAATAAAAAAAAATTGTATACTCACCTTTCCGCTGCAGCCGGAGTCCAGCCGCCGCCGCTGTCAGTTCTCCTGAACTGCTTCTTGGCACTATTCAGCCGGCGGGGCTTTAAGATCCCCGCCTGCTGAATGATCTGCCTCTGATTGGTCACAGCCCTGACCAATTAGAGGCCGGTTTCACTCACACACCCATTCATGAATTCATGAATGGGTGAGTGACTGCTGCCTCTCAGCGCTGAGCCAATCAGGGGCAGGTCTGACTCACATCCATTCATGAATTCATGAATGGGTGTGAGTGAGGCATGCCTCTGATTGGCTCAGCGCTGAGCCAATCAGGGGGCAGGTCTGACTCACACCCCCTTCACACCCACTGCAGGACGGCCGCTCGGAGCTCTGGCTGCCGGGAGAAGGTGAGTATACCATTTTTTTTATTTTACCACATTTTAGGATGAATTGCAGGGAAGGGCTTATATATTTAAGCCCTTACCGACAATTCATCCCGGGCTCGCCCGCAGCGCATTGCTTTCAATGGAGACGGCTGTATTGCCGTCTCCATTGAATGCAATGCGCTGGACAGCTCCGGCCCGTTTCTAATGAAACGCGGCTAGGAGCAGATTTTCGGGCGATTCGCGGGCGACTTGCGCGCACCGGTCACGCGATTTGCGGATGCGCATCCGTCATGCGATCCGCAAATCGCGCGAAAAAACGCCCGTGTGACTAAGGCCTTAGACTGAAGATAGTTCGTAATGACATGTCCTGGATGTTTGGGGTTGTTGTTCTGCTGCAGAAAAAAAAATTGGAGTCAGACATATTCTATTTTTGAAAATAATTCTTTCTTTGCGGCATTTTTTCCATATCGGCCTAAAACTTTTGCACTGCATTGTACATTCATATTCCAGTAATGTTATAGCAGAGAGGAAAAAGAATGAATACACCTCCCCAATAGTATGGGAATTGTGCTCTGTTAGCCACGTTTAGACATGAGGTTTGTTTGTGGATATCACTCTTTGCAATGTGGAGGGTAAAATCCGCGGGACAAATTAGCAGAAAGTCCACAACATATAGGGCATGGTGCAGATTGTATCCCTGCAACATGAAGATTGTGCCTTTGTAAAAGTATGCCCCACCATGTAACAAATCTGCCATGTCTGAAAAATGGCACAACTGGTCTAGATTGTGTTAAACTTGCCAAGTAGCATGTAAGGCTATGGCACAGATTTAAAATATTTTGGAAATTCTCCTTTTGCTATTAGTTTGTATCTGTGCCATTGCATTTTTTCAAATTAAGGCCACTTTCACACAGTGCAGATTTAGTCAGTATTTTTTATTTATAGTTTTAAGCAAAAGTCAGGAATGTATTCGAAAAATGTTTCCCTTAAACTTTTTCTTTGTTTAGGTTCTATTCCTTGTTTTGTCTTACAATGTACAGCAAAAGTAGCGTGATAGCGTCTAAGGGTGGCTTCACAGAAGTGTGTTTTTGTGTGTGCATACATAAGCCCTTCCCTGAAAATCCATTTAAAATAGCGTAAAAAAAAAGCATACTCACCTGCCTGTAGTTCTGAGCTGCGGTAGAGAATCCTGCTGCCGACATCCACGTCATTGGATTTCAGGGAAGGGCTTTAAACATAAGCCCTTCCCTGAAAATCCAATAAAAGTAGTGTAAAAAAAAAAAGCATACTCACCTCCCTTCAGCTGCTGGGGTCAGCCGCGACTTCTGGTGCTGTCCCCGGCTCTGTAGTTCTGAGCTATCAGCAGCTGGGGATATAAAATCCCTGCCTGCTGGTAGCTCTGATTGTGATTGGCTGAGCACTTCAGCCAATCACAATCAGAGCTACCAACAGGTGGGGATTTTAAATCCCTGCATGTTGATAGCTTAGCAGCGCTACAGAGCCGGGAACAGCGCGAGAGGTCGCCGCTGAGCCCCGGCAGCCGTCAATGGATTTCAGGGAAGGGCTTCATAAGCTCTTTCCTGAAAATCCATTTAAAATAGTGTAAAAAAAAAAAAAAGCATACTCACCTGCTTTCAGCTGCGGGGCTCAGCCGCGGCTTCTGGCGCTGTCCCAGTCTCTGTAGTTCTGAGCTATCAGCAGCCGGGGATTTAATTTAAATGATTGTGATTTGCTGAGGGCATCTATGTACGCGCAGAAACACGCTTATGTGAAGCCACCCTAAGACAGAAAAATGAATGCAGCGTTAATTACTCTTATATAAAAAAGTCAAAAGTATTACAGAGGTGATACCTTTATTGGCTAACTAGAAAAATTGGATATTGAAGCTATCGGGACTCAGAGGTTCCTTCTTCAAAAGGGGTATATTGATGAAGGGATGTCTGAAAGTTTTCACATATCATTTTTGTGGTTAGCCAATAAAGGTATCACCTCTGTAATACTTTTGCCTTTTTTTATACAATAGTATTTATCACCGCACTGGTTTTGGCTTAAAAATATAAATGTAAAACATTGCCCAAATCTGCATCCTGTGAAAGCGGCCTAACACTGTAGGAGCCTGTAGCAATAGTTCAGCCTTTAGACAACTAACGACTAACATTTTTTCCATTTCTATACTATGTTCAATTCAGTGTTTATTTTTTATGGTAATATAAATTCTGCTTTAAATTCAATTCAGGGTGACCTCCGGGCTGTGTGTGCCTATGTGAGTTTTATCTGCATGGCTGGCTTTAAGTACAAGCAAAGCAGGAGTGTAGTTAATTATAATGTAAGTATACAAGAACAAGTGGTGAATACATCATGGAAAAAATGGATAAATTGTGTTATGTTGCAGAATGTTGTACTCTGATGATTTAGATGCCATCAATTACATATTGAATATTTAGTTGCTTATCTTCCAATTCCAATTACTATTAGTAATAAGATCAACAATCCTTTTTCTACAGTTACAAGTCTCATCTGCTGGTCATTACTGAGTAGAAAAGGGAAGCAGTCAGATATAAAATTCTTCAAGGAATTGTTTGCTTTGCAGAATTGACTTTTGTTGAAAAGGTTCCCAATGTGTCCTCTTAACACATTTTCAATACTCATGCACCACAATCATTGAGGAAATGCATGATGTGGTGGATATTATTGGATGGGGGCCGTGGATGAGGAACTGTCATCAAGATCACTGAAATACCTTTACAAAAATTGAATGTAACTTTAATGGTTGTAGAATAACGATGAGTAAATCACTGAAAATCCAAGGTTTGGCTATAGTCATGAAGCTATTTAAGTTTAGAGAATGGTAGAGAGCAGAGATGAGCGGGCAGGTACTCGCTAAGGACAATTGCTCGATCAAGCAAAGATTCGGAAGAAAAGATTCGGCTGCCGGTGGCGGGCGGGGAGCGGCGGGGGAGAGTGGGGAGGAACGGAGGGGAGACCTCTCTCTCCCTCTCTCCCCCCCACTCCTCCCTGCTCATGGCCGCAACTCACCTGTCACCCGCGCCGGCAGACGAACCTTTTCTTCCGAGTGGGGAGATACTCGCTAAGGACAATGCTCGATTGAGCAATTGTCCTTAGCGAGTATGCTCGCTCATCTCTAGTAGAGAGCTTCAATACCAAAGCGAGCCACTACTCTATGAACTGTGCTCGGAGCATCTTGGTTGTAAATAGCTGCCTCTCATCACCCAATTGGTGGTGGTTCCATGCGGCAGACCTCTGCTGATTGATGACCTATCCTAAGAATAGATCATTGGTAGTTTGTCTCCGGAAAACCCCTTTAACTGAACTACATCACCTCACTTAAAAGAATCCCTCATTGTACTCTACTAGCTTAAGCCTGTGATAACAGCATAGGTCACTATACACTAGATATATAGAACCTGTACTTCCATTGCCTAACATTTAGGAGTTAATATGTTCCATATTGGTTCATATTAAAAGAAATACAGATGCTCTACATGAGCTGCTGGCTGATTTTAAAGCATATTTTTTATAGATGTCCTTTAAGAACCATGTATAATAGGTAACGCCTTTATGAAGCACACTGGATCTTTCACGCAAAGCTTAAACGTGACAGTGGGAAACTCTGCGGGAAGGCAGAATAGAATAGTTGCTAAGGCAATCGTTAGACACCAAAGGCTCATCTACGAAGGTCCTTTGTTGGGAAGACACTGCTCTGTAGTGTCTCCCACCATGAGTTTCAAACTTATAGGGTTGAACAAAAATAGCACGGTACTGTGAAAAATCTATGTAATGTTCAATATGAAAAAGACAAAAGTATTATAGTAATACCTTTATTGGCTAACCAGAAAATGTATATGTTTAAGCTTTTGAGGCTGTGTAGGCCTCTTCCTCAGGCTAGTAGTCAGATTATAGCCAAAGAAATACACATATATACAACAAAGCAAAGACATGGTATGATTAATTTATATTTATAAAGGGCAGGATAACAAATAGAGTGCTGAGAGGAAAAGCACAGCGTTCAAATAATGATAGACTACAGTCAACTAAGGTTTGTGTATACGATGAAAGAGGGGTGAGGTGATGATCTACATAGTCATTGGTGATAGGTGTGAAGTGTCCAGACAATGAGACATAGATATAAGGGCTATCTTCAGTTTGTTAATGTATGGAAAGTTCTTATTACTGTATATACTCGAGTATAAGCCTAGTTTTTCAGCACATTTTTTTGTGCTGAACCCCTCCCCCACCATCAGCGCTGTGTAATTAAGCACTGTGATTGGATCAAGCGCCAGCCAATCACAGCCGCTGCTTGATCATTTACAGCCAATCAAGCTACTTTAGAATTCTCCTCACTGTCATCTGCCTGCTCGGCTTTCAAATGCCCTGCTGTCAGTGCTGTCT
This sequence comes from Eleutherodactylus coqui, assembly GCF_035609145.1. Taxonomy (NCBI): domain Eukaryota; kingdom Metazoa; phylum Chordata; class Amphibia; order Anura; family Eleutherodactylidae; genus Eleutherodactylus; species Eleutherodactylus coqui. Next base: position 123,662,643 of record NC_089838.1, on the reverse strand, counting down.
AAGTAAGCCCTTTGATTGGATCGATCTCCAGCTGTGATTGGCTGGCGCTCAATCCAATCACAGCGCTTACTTACACAGCACTGACAGAGCCAAGCAGAGAGGACAGCGGGGGATGACAGCGGGGAGAATTCAAGCAGCTTGTCGCACAGACACAGACACCGGCTGGGAGGTGAGTATGGAGGGGTGTTTTTTACTTAGTATATACTCTAGTATAGCTCGGCTTATACTCGAGTCAATAAGTTTTACCAGTTTTTTGTGGTGAAACTTATTGTCTCGGCTAATACTCGAGTATATACGGTAGTTTGAATTCCCATATGTCATTTTTACAAAGTCCTTTCCTTTTAATATTAACACTTTTAAGTCCATTAAACTGTGATCTGGTCCAGAGAAATGGTTCCCCATGGGTGTATCTCTGCTTCATAAGTGTTGCTATGCTTTAAAATTTTCGTTTACACTACTATGAAAAACATGTAATTTAATGCAATTTTTATTGATTACTATGATTTTCTTACTTTAACAAACTACAGTTGAATTAGTAGAAGTTAGATGAAATAGGCTATTTACAGTTCTTCCTCACATTTGTTTAATAATAGTATCTTAAATTAATGTGAGCAGCTATTACTACACAACACGGATGAGTCACACCACAGCCCCAGCTACTGAATGCTCTAGGGTCAGTTCTAGATCTTCAGTGACATAAGAATGTGGTTGACCTAACAAGCAAGTAAGATTGTATTGTAATTGGATTTGGACTTTCCAAAAGAAGGTGGCCATACAGTTTAGATAACTGCTAAAAGAATGCTAGCTGGTTTGGGCAGCATATGTTGAATATAGATTGGATAAACGCAGATTAGTCAAATATTCATGCTTACTGCCATAAGAAAAGGGGGGTAAGTGGCAATGAGACATGAATTTAGTAAAAGAACCAAAACACGGATGGAACCCATAATTGCAAGAGAAAGGAGATGTGCCTGTAGACTCTAAAGATTTGTTGTTCAGAGTAAATTCTGCCAGAGGTAAGTACCCAGACCAGCGATCCTGATTCTCCGAAACAAAACATTGCAGATACTGCTCAAGACTCTGGTTACACCTCTCCGTCTGGCCATTTGTCTCAGGATGGTAAGCGGACGAAAAAGACAGTTGTATGCCTAACTGGTGACACACAAAATGCCAGAACCCAGATACAAACTGCACCCCTCGATCAGAGACAATGTTAGATGGTACACCGTGTAACCTGATAGCATGAACTTTGAACAGCTTAGCCAATTTCTTAGTGTTAGGTAGGCCAGTCAGTGCCACAAAATGACACATTGTGCTGAAACGCTCAACCACCACCCAGATAACTATCCAGCTTAAAGGAGATGTCCCGAGGCAGCAAGTGGGTCTATACACTTCTGTATGGCCATAATAATGCACTTTGTAATATACATTGTGCATTAATTATGAGCCATACAGAAGTTATAAAAAGTTTTTTACTTACCTGCTCCGTTGCTGGCGTCCTCGTCTCTATGGTGCCGACTAATTTTTGGCCTCTGATGGCCAAATTAGCCGCGCTTGCGCAGTCCGGGTCTTCAGCAGTCTTCTATGGAGCCGCTCGTGCCAGAGAGCGGCTCCGTGTAGCTCCGCCCCGTCACGTGCCGATTCCAGCCAATCAGGAGGCTGGAATCGGCAGTGGACCGCACAGAAGAGCTGCGGTCCACGAAGACAGAGGATCCCGGCGGCCATCTTCAGCAGGTGAGTATGAAGACGCCGGACCGCCGGGATTCAGGTAAGCGCTGTGCGGGTGGTTTTTTTAACCCCTGCATCGGGGTTGTCTCGCGCCGAACGGGGGGGGGGGGTTGAAAAAAAAAAAAACCCGTTTCGGCGCGGGACATCTCCTTTAAGGTCTTTTAAAACCATACCGCCTAAGCGTTGTTGCTTAACTTCAGCAAACTCAATAGCCAGAGACCTAAGCTGGTTGGAGAATGCCTCAATGGGACCCATGACCCCACAAGGAAAAACAAAAACCCACTAAGAAAACGTCTGGCTGCTTATTATGTCATGTCCGTGCGGCACACGAGCATGATCCTCAGCATGGATGCAGGGTGATGTTCACAACTACTACAGCTGAAAATGCACTGTAGAACAGTGTGCATCACAACAGGCGTACGTAACGCAGAATGTAAAACTTGTGCGACACAAGACTACTACGCTCAGCATGGCGTAGGATAACGTACCCACTGCTGGAAACAGAAGCACAACACGCTATGCTGAACAGTAACACCACTCCAGGGAGAAAAAAGCCTGACCCTAACCAACAGGGGGGTGAAGGGTCCCTGCATAGAAGCGGAGTCATCGCCTCGATAGAAGCGGCCCCACAGTTTTCTTCCTGGGCTACAGGTTGTGCTCTACACGCTCATGCACAAACTAATGGATGGATTAGACAGATTCATTACAGAGTAATTTATAACAAGTGACAGCAACAGTTGCAAAACATGTCTTGGAGTGCTTACACATGGCATCCTGGACTGTTTGATGCTGTACGGTGTTTCAGTTATCCTATAAAAGCTATGCTTCTAGAATGGAGTAGATCCATAATATGGACATGTTGAAGCATGCCACGATATTGATTCATGAGGAAGAAAACTTTGTGCCCCTTTATAAAATCAGAAGGCCAATAGCAATTTATGGACACCATGGATGACTAGATAGCAAATAAGTAATGCTACATTGTGCATGAGCCCTATGGTCCTTTGAATGATTAACATTTATGGCTTTGACATTGGGTCAAAAATAAGCTACATGGCTGTTACTGATTACCTGGATTCCATAATCCACACTTGCATTTTTCCATCCCTGCACCCCTCAGCTGATTACCCGTCACACTCTGGATGTCTCTTCTGTATATTGTACTGTCTTCCGTGCACCATCTTGATATTACTTGCACTTTCAAAAAATCCCATGATGCATAGCAACTAACTAATACTGTGCTGATACCATTTCTGCCTGCTGAGTGGACAATGTAAATACCCTTAACCTTTACATTCATCTAAACAAGCTAAAGACCAGAAATATACAGTCAAGAGGATAAACTATCACCTTCTTCATTATAACTGTGTGACAGGAGCCTCTGATCATCAGTAGTAATGTGATAGAAGTTTCTGTACCCTTGACAACAGCATGTATGTGTTGGGGGTCTCAAGGGGACCCTTCAGCTGATGCTGTCTGCTTCCCAATCAGTCTGGATGCGAGTACTCCGAGGATTCAATGGACAACCACATCGTATGTAGTAAACCAAGTGAATGCCTAGTTTATTAAACAAGCTCAGAGTTTATATAGGAACTTGCCCATGCAGGGTACGAGAAATAATATTTCTTTAAACGAAACAATGTTTCAGCACATTGCCGAGATCACCAGAACATTTGAAGAAGAACAACTCATTATTAAACAATGTGTCCTTCGACAAGTTACAAAGATATGCACCCACGTATTGTGGTTAAAGGGGTGGTCTCGCGAAACCAAGTGGGGTTATACACTTCCGTATGGCCATATTAATGCACTTTGTAATGTACATTGTGCACTAAATATGAGCCATACAGAAGTTATTCCACTTACCTGCTCCGTTGCTAGCGTCCTCGTCTCCATGGTTCCGTCTAAATTCGCTGGCAGCTTGCTTTTTTAGACGCGCTTGCGCAGTCCGGTCTTCTCCATTCAGCACGAGCCGCTTCAGTGTGCTCCCCGCTACAGCTCTTCTGCGCATGCGCAGACGAGCTGTCACTGCTCGGGAGCGCGCTGAAGCGGCCATTCTGTACCTTCCTCTGTTAGAGGAAGGTGCAGAAACTGGAGCTGCCCAGCGGAGAAGCCCAGCCCAGCCCAGCAGCCCCGAGAAGCCTCCCAGGTAAGTGATGGGTCGGGGGGGGCTGCCGCTGCGCCGGGCTGCGCCGGGGGGGGGCTGTCGCTGCGCCGGGGGGGGGGCTGCCGCTGTGATGGGGGAACTAGCGCTAGGCCGGGGGGGCTGTCGCTGCGATGGGGGGGCTGTCGCTAGGCCGGGGGGGCTGCCGCTGCGATGGGGGGGCTGTCGCTAGGCCGGGGGGGGCTGTCGCTAGGCCGGGGGGGGCTGCCGCTAGGCCGGGGGAACTAGCGCTAGGCCGGGGGGGCTGCCGCTGCGATGGGGGGGCTGTCGCTAGGCCGGGGGGGGCTGCCGCTGCGATGGGGGGGCTGTCGCTAGGCCGGGGGGGGCTGCCGCTAGGCCGGGGGAACTAGCGCTGGGCTCCGGAACCTAGCGCTGGGCTCCGGGGCCTTCACCTGGGCTGAGGGTCTAGCGCTGGGGAGCCGGGGGCTAGCGCCGGTTACCTGCTGCCTGGCGGTGGGCGTCTGGTCGGCGGCTGCGGGGCGTCTGGTCGGCGGCTGCGGGGCGTCCGGTTGCCATGGAGACACAGCTGGCGGCGTCTCGGGAGCGCGCACGTCGGGCTGCAGCGAGCGACTGGGAAAGAGCCGGCGGCCATCTTGAGGAAACTTTTATAAGTTGCTGAAACGCTGGAACGGTAAGTACGAACCAGCTAGAAATGTCATTTACAGGGGTAATTAGTAATGTATGTTTAATGGGGGGGACTGGGCAAAAAAAAAAATTAACTGCTTCCTCGAGACATCTCCTTTAAGCTTATCTGGGAGAAGGACCTTGACTGTCTTCCCAGGCTTATCTGGGAACAAGACCTTGACTGTCTTCCCAGAGCAGGGCGCGGAGCGCAAAACATAATGATTCGGTGAAATACAACTTATTTTTCTCTATTTAGCCCTTGACTATCCTAAAAACCAGAATTAACCCCTCACATATGATGCAAGCTATCCACAGGAAACTCTAGAAGTGACCCCCTTCAGAGAACATAAAAAGTCCCAGGGAGTCACCATGAGATCACATGACCCAACTGAAGGGAATATTTCAGATAGAAGGGGATAATTAAACAAGGCAAGACTATCTCATTTATATATACTAGGGAGGGGGGGGGGGGGGAGCTACAAAAGGAATGAAAAATAGAATCAGGGGACTGCTCCTTTAAGGATGTTCTGATTCTGAAACTATTATTATATATCCTTTAGCTAAGTTAACTTGAATCTTCGGCTAGGCTATCATTTCAGTTGCATTGCTCTTGAACTGCAGAATTGACATGCTTTGAATTGGTGACATATTTCTATAACTAAAGCCCATCTATTGAGCATTCAGTCTAATATTGGATTGTTCAGACAGCCACAGTTACTGTTGTTTGTAAGCTTCAGAAAGTATTATGACATATTGACCTTCTGTAAACAGTACTGACAACTGTACACATTTGTTCAACTTGAAATGAATAGACTTTGTTCAGGCTATAGCTCAATCTCGTGTCTGTTCTCTCACCCCGTCAAATAATTATGGATGGAAAAGTTTGGACCTTGCAACAAAAAGTTACTACTTTTTTTTCCAAAAGTAGTTTCTTATTTTGCTCTTGATTTTGCCCATTCTTGATGAGGGTCCATTACGCAACAATATGCCAAGTCATGTATTAAAATGATTACGGCAGCCATCTGACTCGTTAAGATAGTAGTTCTTTTAATAATACTGTTTTCACCTCATCTAATTCTTTTCACTGGAGGTATTAGAGAACTGCTGCTTATAAAGTTACCTGATATATTATTTGAAGCGACACCGAATGGCTCACGTTCTTGGCTAATACTATTCAATTAACTGAACTCTAAAATGTATGTTACTGTGAGACTATAAACGGCAGTTATGTGGAAATGCGGTATCTATTTACAGCTGTGCATTTCTATAGTAGACTCTATTGACTCATTCTATGCACACAACTCTGTTAGAAGCGGATACATACAGTCATGTTCTTCTAGTGTGGCATACAGTAGTCATTTCACTCTTTACATAGTCGTTGAGTATTTGAGCTGACGTTTACATAGATTCTATGTCACAATAATATATCATAATGAGCCCCTATCTGTAAATTCTGAAAGAATATTAGAAGCCATCACAGACCTTTGTGATCATATACAACCACAAGACCAAAGACCAAGTGCATTCATGCAGGTGACAGAACTCTTGACAGGACTCCATAGTCCTCATAATACACACCTCAGCAGCTGCAGAACCTCTTTTTTAAATGTATAATTGCCCTTTTCAAAAAAGAAGATCTGCAGTATCTAAGCTGAACGTTATAATGTTCTGCAGCAGGTGGAGCACAATAAATCTGATGATGCACCTCTTTTAATACTACTAGAAAAGTGCATTAGACTGCTTATTAGAGATGAGCGTACCTACTCGTTTCGAGTAATTACTCGATCGAGCACCGCGATTTTCGAGTACTTCCGTACTCGGGTGAAAAGATTCAGGGGGCCCCGGGGGGCGGGGGGAGGCGTGGCAGAGCAGGGGGTAGCAGCGGGGAACAGGGGGTATCCCTCTCTCTCTCCCTCTCCCCCCCACTCCCTGCTGCAACCCCCCACTCACCCACGGCGCCCCCCGAATCTTTTCACCCGAGTACGGAAGTACTCGAAAATCGCGGCGCTCGGGCGAAAAAGGGGCGTGGCCGAGTAGGTTCGCTCATCTCTACTGCTTATGTAAGAAGTGTAGTACCTATGTAACTCCTTTTATTTTTATACAGTTGCAAGAAAAAGTAAAGGACATTTACACACAATGATATCACTAAAAATTCGTTCAAACGATGGCAAATGAGCGATAATCGTTGCGTGTAAACGAGGCCATCGTTCACTTTTTGTCTGAACGATAATTTTAAGGTGAGCTTAAAATCCATTGGTCAGCTGGAGAGTGATAACACAGACCACAAGCTGTGTTCTCAGCAGGTGCCGGAGATTACACTTTATTCTGCGGACAGCCCGCATGAGAACAATGGAGCTGTGTGCAGAGCTCAGCCCACATGCTGGGCTCTGCAAACAGCTACCAGAGGCCCTTTTACATGTAAATGAAATTGAGAAAGTGTTAATGGACATTAGCTTCCATTAACACTTTATGCAAAATGATCGCTAAAACTGTCAATCTTTTGAAAGATTCTCTTTGCGTGTAAACGGGCCTTAAATGAACCCTTTGAAATTACTTGAATTTATACATTGATTACTGATAAAGTGAAGTCTAAAGTGCGATGACTGTTGCAAAGCTTTCCCTACAGATCCAGTAGCATCAGCCTATTGTTAGACTCTGTGGTTAGTGTGACAAATTTAGGAATATATATATATATATATATCTATGTATATATATATATATATATATATATATATATATATATATATATATATATATATATATATATATGAATTACCGGTCACAATTATATATATTAAAAAATTGTGACCGGTAATTTAAAAAATAATCATCAAAAATTCTTTAAAAATATGCTCAACACAAAAATGTGATTTATGTAATAGGTCATTTTCTGGTGATTCATTGCCTTTAAAGGGGTTGTCTCGCGGCAGCAAGTGGGGTTATACACTTCTGTATGGCCATATTAATGCACTTTGTAATGTACATTGTGCATTAAATATGAGCCAAACAGAAGTTATTCACTTACCTGCTCCGTTGCTAGCGTCCCCGTCGCCATGGTGCCGTCTAATTCTGATGTCTTCTGGCGTTTTTAGACGCGCTTGCGCAGTCCGTGCTTCTGGCTGGTGAATGGGGCCGCTCGTGCCGGAGAGCTGGTCACCGCGTCGTCATCGTAGCTCCGCCCCGTCACGTGTGCCGATTCCAGCCAATCAGGAGGCTGGAATCGGCAATGGACCGCACAGAGCCCATGGTGCACCATGGGAGAAGACCCGCGGTGCACCATGGGAGAAAACCGCAGTGTATCCCTGGGAAAGGATCGGAGGCCATCTTAGGGAGAAGATTTTATAACTCCATATTTCGTCAGATCGGTGAGTAGCAAGCGGTTTAAAAAACGCTTTAAATTGCTATTTTATGCCAGGGGGGTGACAGGGGGAATGGGGTAATGTAAAATTTTGATGTTTGCCGCGAGACAACCCCTTTAAGGCGCCCAGGCCTTTATGCATCTAAGCAGACCCAAACTGTGATTCTTCTTCAGCCATGCCTCACAGTTGGGATGAGGTTTTGGTCTTGGTATGCAGTTTTTCTTTTTATTCCAAGCACATCAACTGCACATATGTGCTAAAAAGCCTCACTTTTGTCTCATTTGTTCATAGTGCATTTTCCTAGAAAGATTATGGGATATCCAAGTGGTTTGTAATGCTTTTTTGGACAGCAGTAGCTTCCTTCATAATGCACTTTCATGAACATTATTCTTGTCCAGTGTTTTTTTAATATTGGACACATAAACAGAGATTTTGTGGCTTATTCTTGTGTTGTTTTTTTGTGTTACTCTTGAGTTCTCACCTACCTCAGGATTGTCTGTCATGCTCTTGCAGTGATGTTAACAGGATACGACTCCCTAGGGAGTGTAAGTACAGTCCTGCATTTTCTCCATTTACTGATAATTTTTCTAATCATGGTTTAATGTACACACATGTATTTAGAAATGCTTTTGAATACATTTCCAGCATTATGCATCTATGTCTTCTGAAAGTTGTTCACATCAAGGCATGGTTCACACTAATCAGTCGTTCTAGAGAAGAACAGATTTGTCAGTAACCAGGCTTTATGTGAGTTTATTTAATGTGCAAAGCACCTGTAAAACCCATATTTCCAATCTCATCTCCTTAATTGAAACATCTTTTACCAGTTAGCCCTTGATGAAGTCATTTACACAGAAAGTCATTTACTATTTCATTCTGTTACTCAATGTGCTCGATAAAAGACACGAACGGTAGTACTATATCTGTGTTATTAGTTTTGTAACATTATGTTTGTCTGTAATTGTGACTTTGAACAATCAGACCATATTTCAATGGTAATCAATGCAGAAATCCATGTCATTCTAAAGGATTCACTTACTTTTTGTTGCAATTTTGTAATCATAAGTTAATGGTATTAGAATAATATGTTTATATATATATATATATTTTTTTACAAACATGTCAGTGGAGAAAACTTTGCATTAGGCCGGCTGCACACGGCTGTGACGAGCTCCGCCACGGAATTCCGCGGCGGAGCTCGTCACAGCGCCCCCCAGAGACCCCAATACTTACCTCTGGATCCGGAGTCTTCCCCCCCGCATGACGCTTCGACGCGCATGCGCCGCAGCGTCAGGTGACGCGCCGGCCGCCTCATATGACACGCCCAGAGCTTCACATGACGCGCCGGCCGTGTCATATGACACGGCTGGCGGTGGGCGGGGAAGTGGTATCACGCTATCTTCCGCTGTGCTACAGTGGAAGATAGCGTGATGGACGGGATTCCATTGACTGCAATGGAAGCCGTCCGCGCGTACACCCGCGGCAAATAGAGCATGCCGCGGGTGAGGACGGGTGATTTTACGGTGCGGAATTCTGCAATGGAATTCCGCACCGTGAGCATTGAGCTATTAGGTTCAATAGAACCTAATAGCTGCGGGCAACTCGGCGGATTTTCGCCGGCGGAAATCCGTCCGTGGGAAGGAGCCCTTAATGTGTATTATAAAGATGTGATCCAAGGCGAAAGGTATTTCATAGCGAATGTTAGGAACAAGAGAAGATATCAAGCTGTGATAGCAAAGCTAATGATATTGAGGGCAATGAAGTTAAATGGTTAGTGACAATGGTATCCCACAGTTTAACACTTATACCATGTAATCGCAACCTGCAATGAATAGATGCTTTACGGAGAAAACAGCCCAACCTTCCTCTTTTACAATGACCTTTTGAAAAGGGATGAAATTGTGGTAAATGAATGTCAGCGCATACATATATAGTAGTATGGAAATAAATAGTTCGGCATAGCCGGCTCAGTCTGGATAAAGCGCTTGCAACGTTGACCAATTTTAATTGCATTGCTCAGGTGTGTGATTTCTTAAAGGTTACGATGTTAGCAATTACACTGGAGGAACATTTCACCATCTGCCGGTATTTTTTTATTTATTTTTGTAATAGAAACAACTAAGTTTCAGAATTGAAGTTGCAATGTCTCGACTTAAGATATTTTCATCAGAAAAACTGGAACTGAACCAATTTACAGAGAAAAATGATTTGCAGCAGAAGGTGATACAAATGAAAAATGGTAAGAAACAAATCTGTTCTCTACCGGCAGTTAAAAGGAGTAGAGACGGTTTTATTTTAGTCTTGCAATTTGATTGTTTTCGGAAACTGGCAGAACATTTACACAGTGAATAAAAGGCAATTTAACACTGACTTGTTCGGGCATCAGACAAGCACAAATAATGATACCAGTAAGTATGCATTACATTTTATAGCATAATACATAACTGTTCCCTTCTGTATAGGTGGCGCTATTTTTTACTTTTGGTTCTCAGTGAGAACCAGCATTAGCAATGCACATGGCACCATGCCTGCTGGATACTGAGGAGCAGGGGCGTAACTATGGGGGATGCAGTTGCACCAGGAGCCTTAGGGGGCCCATAAAGCCTCTCTTCTTCATAGAGGGAGCCCACTACTATGAATAAAGCATTATAGTTGGGGGCCCGGTTACAGGTTTTGCATTGGGGCCCAGAAGCTTCAAGTGACGCCTCTGCTGAGGAGTAATGCTCCCAAATAACAGCTAGATACTTTACTCATCGTACTCTGTTCTACCTAGGACAGTATTCACCAACCAATAAGTGAAGAGCCACGCGTGTTTCTTACCCCTGCAGGTGGCTTTGGGCTCCTTCACACTGGCGATCACGTTATCGCCGCGAGAAAATCGTGGCAAAATCAAACATTTTTCCCACGATTTTTGATTGTCAGCACTGCTTTTTCTCGCAAAAACTTCACTGCCACTTGTGATTTTCTCATGCGTTTTTTTACTTGATTTTGTGGCAATTTTTTTTTCACAAAAATCAATAGGACTTTCTAATGTTAAAAACACATCACGTTGCACGAAAATCGCAAGTTCATCCTTTGCGATGCGATAAAAGGGAGGTTCCATAGGGAAACATGGGAAATAAAAAACACGCAAAATGCTGAAAAATAGGGCGTGCCGCAGTTTTTGTTCTTGCAACATCGCATGAGTGAAAACATTGCAAATGTGAAGGAAACGATTGAAAATCATTGGTTTTATAATTCTGCACCTTCACTCACTTTCGCATTGCCAAATTGCACGATTCTATCGCAAGTGTGAAGGCCCCCTTTGCAGCTGTTGGCAGCTGTACATAATATTGTGCACTACTTGCAGTTATGATACTTTCACATGTAAGGATTGTCGCTTAAAATTCGTTGAACAGACTTATGTGTAATGGTTGCATCTAAACGTGAAGCCATTTTGCACTTTTCGCTTAGTTTCAGCCTGCATAAAAATCGTCGCTGTTTCATTCTCTTTAATTCTCAGCGATGATCTGCCTGTCTAAACATTCTGCACGAATGCAAACAACTAGCCGTAACGTCACTCGCTTGTGCGCTCGTTTAAACAAGAATCGTCCCACGTAAAAGGGGCATTAAGACCATATCACTGACAGTAAGCACTGGGGTTAGGCCTCATGCACACAGCATGGAGGTTGTATGGCGGCACACAGTGTCCCGTGCTATGTTGTGCCACCACACAATGCTATGTTAGGTGCCACATGCACGGAGCTATTTCCATTGCTTCTAGAGAGTGTGGTATCTGCTGGAGTATGCTATTATTTTTTAATACAGTATATAAGGCCCCATATACCTCTATGGGTGCCTTAATATGACCATGTAATATGACCCTGTGCATAAGACCAAAGGTTCTCTCATTAATAGACTTTTCCAGTTTTTATTTTTATATTTGAAAGTTTCTTGAAAGCTGAAAAAGATTAAGGACCTCCAGTCTAGAACATCATCAGAATTCATCATTAAAGCTACTGCACACACAGTCATGTACACTTTGCATATATTGCATCTCAAGATCATTCGGAAGAATAGTCATTTATGCATCTCTGAATATTTTTTAAATATTTATATCATTCGGTTTAATGGATGAAAAATTGAAAGCATGGCTAGTGTTTCCTATGTAACTTAGGCCCCCTGCACACGGCATAGCCGGATTCTGCATGTGCAATCCTGCAGCGGAATCCGGCTCTGCCAGCAGTGGCGCCCGCACGTACCTGATTAGTTTCATTTTCATCTGTGCTGCGGATGGTCGCTCATGCGCATTACAGATTTTTTTTAAAGACCTGCAATGTGATTGCGGAAAGGCACAGATTGGACAGCTTCCATTGACTTCAATAGAAGCCGTCAAAGCGGAATCTGCACAAAAATGGAGCATGCTGCAAAATTTTCTCCACTTGTGGAACCCACAATTGGTTTCCGCAAGTGTGCAGGAAGAATTGATTTCCCATAGCATGCTATGGGCGGTATTTGGTGTGGATCTCACCAGTGGGCACGAGCCCTAAGACCGCGTTCACACAAGCATATTTGCGCAGCATATTATGCTGATATATTTTGTATGAGGTGTAATGTGCAATGAATAGCACTTAATCATTTCAATGGGTTCATTCACATGTGCTCATTACACAGTTCTTGTTAAAAAGAAAAAGGTTTTCTGGTACCATGTTAGCCAGTAGAGCAAAATGTGATTATTCCCAGCAAGAGAAACCAAGTAATCTTGTAGATATGATACCTTTTATTGGCTAACAAAAATACATGATGTTATAGCGAGCTTTCAAAACTATTTAGGTTTAGAGATGAGCGAGCATACTCGTCCGAGCTTGATGCTCGTTCGAGTATTAGGGTGCTCGAGATGCTCGTTACTCGAGACGAGAACCACGCGGTACTTGCCTCGATTAAACGAGCACTGACCATTGAATTCAATGGAGCCGGCAATACAGCCGGCTCCATTGAAAGCAATGGGCTGCCGGCGATCTCAGGATGAATTTTCGGGAAGGGCTTAAAAATATAAGCCCTTACCTGAAAATCATCCTAAAATGTGTAAAAAAAACTAAAAAAAAATGTCAGCATAAAGATCGTTCTCCTCAGCTGTATTGCCGGCTCCATTGAATTCAATGGGCTAACATCATTCTTCTCTGCCACAGCTGTTACAGCTATGGCAGATGAGAATGATCTTTATGCTGACATAAATTTTTTTTTTATTTTTACACATTTTAGGATGACTTTCAGGTAAGGGCTTATATTTTTAAGCCCTTCCCGAAAATTCATCCCGCGCTCGCCGGCAGCCCATTGCTTTCAATGGAGCCGTCTGTATTGCCGGCTCCATTGAATTCAATGGGCTAACATCGTTCTTCTCTGTGGCAGAGGAGAACGATCTTTATGCTGACAGCGCGGGGGGGGGGGCACTTTTGCCGCTATTGTGGCTTAATAGTGGGACCTTGGAACTTGAGATGCAGCCCAACATGTAGCCCCTCACCTGCCCTATCCGTTTCTGTGTCGTTCCCATCACTTTCGTGAATTTCCCAGATTTTCACAAATGAAAACCTTAGCGAGCATCGGCAATATACAAAAATGCTGGAGTCGCCCATTGACTTCAATGGGGTTCGTTACTCGAAACGAACCCTCGAGCATCGCGGGAAATTCGACTCGAGTAACGAGCACCCGAGCATTTTGGTGCTCGCTCATCTCTATTTAGGTTTCTTCATAGGGCCTCATTTAGCCTGATGAAGAAACCAAAGTAGTTGAGAAAGCTCGCTGTAACATCCCGTATTTTTGTTAGCCATTAAAAGGTATCATATCTACAAGATTACTTGGTTTCTCTTGCTGGGAACAATCACAGTTCTTATTCAAAGGGTTTCTGTGTAAGGGCTCTTTCACACGGCCGTTGGTGCTTTTATGTGCGCCACCGGCGCCATAAAACTGTGTGAATGGGCGCTCAAATCTAATGTTTGTGTGCCCATTCAGATGGCCCGAAACCTGGCATATATATGCCGAGCCCGCAATACTGTTGGGCAGGGGGAGACAGTTTAGCTCTGCTAAGCTGTTCCCCCTACTTCCATCCCCCTCGCTGGCTCTCTGCGAGGGCAGGAGGCGTGATGGGGCTAGAAATAGTGTGTTAAGCTCCTGCCCCCTCTCCGCCCCTTGTTGGCAGCCAGCAAACAGTCGGCAAGGGGCAGAGAGGGACTGCTAAACGCCAGCAAGGGGTGGAAGGGGCTGCTAAACTCCCTCCCACCTCCCCTCTCCGGCAGCTGTCATTGGCTCCCATAGGAGTCTATGGCAGTGGCCATATTCCGCCTGGGAAAGATAGTTCCAGGACTAACTTTCTTGCCCAGCGTAAAAGTGCCCGGAGCTTTATTGGCCAGCCAGGCGCTTTTACGCCGCAGGAATACGCATGTGTGATCTGATACATTGGAATTCAATGCATCAGATGGTAGCGTATATCGGCCGAAATACGCTCTTGTGAATAAGCCCTTAATGCAGGACAGGGCAGGTCGCCCTCCAGAGGAATATTCTGTATAGCCACTCTGCCCTCAGAGAAGAGTTCTCAGGATCCTCATCTCTTCCTCAATTAACTCAGAATTCCCTACTAAGGTATATGTCAAGGCATTACATCTGAATTTCTGAAAACAGGATTCAGACAAAACCAATGGATGGAACCATTCACTTCTGTTGATGAAATCTGCTGAAAGGGCAACTATTGGGCCCATTACATTGTTCTTTCCAACTCAAATTTCCAGAAATTAATGGAAAGCTGAATGAAGACCTATTGGTTGACCTATTGAATGAAGACCTAATCGGGGTGCCACGGCACCCTGGTATGTCATGAGAACCTGCCAAGGGTGCCGAAACACCAGGGGCATTCAGTCCAGCAGGAGACGTCCCGGTGGGCCAGTCTTGTCCTGGTGCTGCCCACAACTACAGCTGTATCAATATCATTAAAAGATTAAACCTTATTTGTACAGCGCCAACTTATTCCGTAGTGCATTCAGGTAATTTTTATTTATTACTCCCCACCAAGCTGGGTACTTATTTTACCGACCTCGGAAGGATGGAAGGCTGAGTCAACCTTGAGCCAGCTACCTGAACCACGCAGGAATTTAACCTGCAACTTTCAGGTTGTGAGCAAGAGCTTAGGACTGCACTTCTGCTGCTTTAACACTCTGCACCATATGAGGCTGAATCTGCCTAAGATTATATGGAGAGCAAGAAGGATTCGAGCAAACTACATCCATAGAAGATCTGTGGTTATTTCTCTAAGATGTTTGGAACAATCTCTCTGCCAAGTTCCTTTGGTGTACTAGTGCACCTAGAAGAATTAAAAGGGTTGTCTCGCGGCAAACCTCAAAATTTTACCTTACCCCATTCCCCCTGTCATCCCCCTGGCATAAAATAGCAAAGTAAAGCGTTTTTTTAAGCCGCTTGCTACTTACCGATCCGACGAAATAAGGACTTTAAAAAATCTTCTCCCAAGATGGCCGCCGGTCCTTTCCCAGGGATGCACTGCGGTTTTCTCCCATGGTGCACCACGGGTCTTCTCCCATGGTGCACCATGGGCTCTGTGCGTTCCATTGCCGATTCCAGCCTCCTGATTGGCTGGAATCGGCACACGTGACGGGGCGGAGCTACGCGATGATGCGTAGAAGGGGGCGGAGCCAGAACACCGCTCGTGCCTGGACCGAGCAGAAGGGGAGAAGACCGTACAGCGCAAGCGCGTCTAAAAAAGCAAGAAGACATCAGAATTAGACGGATCCATGGCGACGAGGACGCCAGCAACGGAGCAGGTAAGTGAATAACTTCTGTATGGCCAATATTTAATGCACGATGTACATTACAAAGTGCATTAATATGGCCATACAGAAGTGTATAACCCCACTTGCTGCCGTGAGACAACCCCTTTAATGCTGTTTTGAAGACAAAGGGTGGTCACACCAAATATTCATATGATTTGGATTCCTCTTTAGCACTTAGCATTTTGTTAATTGACAAAAAAAACTATTATCACATCTATTTTTGAAAGCATTTTTATTTTGCAGCGTTTTTTCCACATCTGCCTAAAAGATTTGCGTAGTACTGTATCTACTCACTTTCACTGGTAATTGGAGTATATTGAAATGACTGAACTATTTGTTCTGCATCAGTGCTAAATTTCATAGAAACCCTCATTGGAGACACTGCAGAACAATGCACCTTCTTCCATTCAGTTGTCTGGACTATTTCAAGAATCTTCTGATGTCAGGATTGAAGTCATGCTGGGTAGTTACTACCATTAAACTAATTCCAAAAACATGGGTTGTAATATGTAATTGGGAATCTTTTTATCGCTTCACAATTATGGGAAGTCTTTCGACAAGATTTTGGAGTGTGCCTGTGAGAATTTGTGCTCATTCACCCAAAAGAGCATTTGGAAAGTCTGCCACTGAAATTTAACAAGAAGGTCTGGCTTACATACAGTGTTTAAAATAAGCCTAAAGACTTCCCCAAACTCTTGGAGGCATACAATTGTCTATATTGTCTCTGTAAACTATAGCATTACAATTACCCTACACTTGAAATAAGAGGCCTAACCCAAACCATGTAAAACAGCCAGGTACCATTATCCCTTCTTCATCACATTTTCCAGTAGGCGGTGTTCTCTAGGCATCCATGAGTTTAATCTATCAGACTGCTACATTATGTTTCGTCATTCTGCAGAACATTTCCACTGCTCCAGAGTGCACTTGCAGCATGCTTTACACCACTCCAGCAGGTACACTTTACCTTTTGTATTCAGATCTTAGGCTTGTTTGCAGCTACTGGGCCATGGAACCCCATTCCAGAGGTAGTCTGAAACTCAGTAGTAGGGGATTCAACAGAGGAGAAGCAATTTGTCCATGCAACATGCTTCACTCTACCAGTTGTGTGATGCTTCCCCTTCGCAATAGCACTACAGTTGACCAGTATTCCCACGCTTCTATTTAATATGGTCAGATAAACACAATCATAATGTTGTAATCTCAAGTACAATACATTTTTTGTTAGAAAATAAATGAATCTCTTATACTAGTATACAAATCTAGTTTGCATAATCAATGCATTTTTAATTTCTATGTAGTTTATATTTTTGCTAGGTTTATTATCTGTAGGCTATAGGTAAATGTTTACCCATAAGCACTGACAAGCAGTGTGGTTCTAAACTACTGTGAAAAGATAGAACAGACACAAAGCTGAAAAGGCAACATGAGGACAAACAGCATTTACATTTATTCTTTAGAGCTGCAATGGCTCAAGAAATCTTATGATTTGGAGCGCTGTGAAAAATGGGTCAAGCATGCTCGAAAAGTTCAAAGGACAACTAAGGACATTATACAGCAGAAAATACAAGATCGATTTCACATTGTTGTTGTGCCAAGGTAAGGGAAAAATATTCCTAAAACATGTCTATATAAAGCTTTATAACAAACTTCAACTAACTGTAACATATCAAATATTTAAGATACGGTAATATTTTAAGTATTACAAATAGAAACATAAATATATATTAAGATGATGTGGAATGCGGAGGAAAATGGAAATTCTGAACCACTGGAACTTAGATAGATAGATAGATAGATAGATAATAGTATTTAACTAGGAGAAATGCAAAGTACTACAACTGGGCAAGAGAAATGAAAAAAGCATATACAGAATGGGAAGAAAGCAGCAGCACATGTGAAAAAGACTCCTGTATACTAATAGATCACAGACTGATCACACACTGAGGAAACAATGTGATGCAGCAGCAAAAAAGGCAAACACAATTCTGGGATATATTAACCCTTTTCAATCCAATTTGTATCCTGGTTTTCCTAGAGGGCTTACTCTTTTTCTGCCGTTATACAACGGCGCATTATGCTGGCTAAAGCCAGTACTGCATGAGGTGGCACATTGGATAGGCTCCAACAGCAGAGAGGCTGGCAATATACAATAAGAGAACCCCGACAGACGTCTTCAAACATCGGAGCTGTACCGTCTTAAATTATAATGTCTTTAGTAGTGATGAGCGAGTATACTCGCTAAGGGCAATTGCTTGAGTGAGTATTGCCCTTAGTGAATACCTGCC
This sequence comes from Eleutherodactylus coqui, assembly GCF_035609145.1. Classification (NCBI taxonomy): domain Eukaryota; kingdom Metazoa; phylum Chordata; class Amphibia; order Anura; family Eleutherodactylidae; genus Eleutherodactylus; species Eleutherodactylus coqui. The sequence continues at coordinate 123,644,666 of NC_089838.1, read as the reverse complement.
CGCTCAAGACAAAAGGTTCGGGTGCCGGTGGCGGGCAGGGAGCTGCGGGGGAGAGCGAGGACGAACGGAGGGGAGATCTCTCTCTCCCTCTCTTCCCCCCGCTCCTCTCTGCTGACTGCTCCCCCGCGCCGGCACCCGCACCTCTTGTCTTGAGCGGGCAGGTACTCGCTAAGGGCAATGCTCGCTCGAGCAATTGCCCTTAGTGAGTATACTCGCTCATCTCTAGTCTTTAGGTGTAAGACAGTGGATTGGAAAGGGAGTCTAGATCCCCCTCTACTCTTTAATGGTCAGACCTCATCTGGAATACTGTGTTCAATTCTGGGCACCCCAATTTAAAAAAGACATTGACAAGATGAAGCAAGTTCAGAGAAGAGTAAGATGGTGAGCGGTCAGCAAATCATGTCCAATGAGAACGATTGAAGGATCTGGGAATGTTTAGCTTGCAAAAAACAAGTCTGAGAGGAGACTTAATAGCTGTCTACAAATATCTGAAGGGCTGTCACAGTGCGGAGGGATCAGCCCTATTCTCATTTGTACAAGGAAAGACTAGAAGCAATGGGATGAAACTGAAAGGGAGCAGACACAGATTAGATATTAGACAGTGAGGGTGATCAATAAGTGGAACAGTTTGATATGGGTCCAACTCCGTGCTCAATGCCTGTCCAGCCTCTGTTTGAAGACTTCCATCGAAAGAGAACTCACCACTTCCTGGAGCAACCTGTTGCAGTCATTGATCACCCACAATATCTAAAACAAAACCCCTCAATGGTTGCATTCATCCACTGCAAATTTTCAGCCTAGGTGCTAATTCCAGATCTCTTTCCCCAGATGAAAATATAGCAAATAACTCTCGATGAACAGCACCACGGGTTTTTTAGCATGCAAGATATGAGATTTTACCCCTTAATACTCCAGGATGTATAGTTATGTCTTGAGCAAGCGGGGTTTGTATGGAGGGGAATCAGGAGCCAATGCAGGTGCTGGTTGTTTCTCACAGAGGACACCCACCAGCAACAGCCGCGATCAGCACGCATGCTGATCACGGATAGGTCATTGGTAGTTAATGGATGGGCGTCTGCTGCTCAGACATCCTATCCTGAGCACGATTTCCAGCAACTGTGTAGCTCTTTCATTGATTTCAATGGGCGTCATTTCCTCCACTGTCTGGTATTGACAACATCCAGGCTGCTGCACTGGACAGAGGATGGGTCATCACTTGAAACGAGCCCCGACAACCCCTTTAGCCGCAGTTGTGTTAGAGCTAGAACGAGCGTCATATGTAAAATGCCTGACAGAGAAGCAGGAATATATTCACAATGTAATAACATAAAATAAAATAATAGTTTGCTAGATAATAAATATTAATAAATTATAATATGTGTTATTTCCCTTTTCGACCCACAGAGAATTAACCATATGTGAGCTGTGTACGGAACAGGGTATCAACCTGCAGCTTACCCAAGGCTCAGGATTTTGTCATTTGCAACACAAACAATTGTTAACACCTGACTGCAGAATTGTGCTTCAGATGAAAAGAACTAAGCAATTCCTTGAGGACTTTTCTGGAAGACAACCCAAATGTATGATGTATGCCTTGTTCTGTATTTTATTACAACACCAAGAGATAATCTCTGTGACCTACCCCCTCCCTCAGCGCCTGCACAAGGCGTATCACAGTGCTTGGAGTGTTCCTTTAAGGCTAAAGTACAAACCTTTAAAAAAACCACAGGAACTTATATCAGTACCAATTCCCTATCACTCCCATGCTGACACTTTCCTGGTTCCCTGCTGGTCTCTCCTTTTTCTGCTCCAGGGATCATGTCTTAACATAACATGTGACTGCTGCAGCCAATCACTGGTTGCAGTGACCTCAGTGGCGTCACAAGAGTCACATGTGTTGATATGTCATTGCTTGAGCGGGTAGAATAAAGACTGGTGGGGGATTAGGGAAGTGTCAGCAAGAAAGTGGCAGATGATTCATAAAGTGGTATTACTACTTCGATTATTCTACACCATTGTGCACTCAATAAAAAGAGCCCTTGTGTTGCTCAGAGTGTTAGGCCGCCTGCAGACGAGCGGGTCGGATCCGGCGGCGAGAATTCTCGCCGCGGGACCCGACCCGAGAGCCTGCAGTGACGAGCACGTACTCACCCGTGCCTGGCGGCCCCGGCTCTTTCATGTGCCGGCTGCCGCGCAGCCGGCGTATGCGCAGACCGTAGCCGGCGGCCGGGTGAGTGCGAGTCCCGCACAAAAATAGGACATGCCGCGGTTTGTTTGCCACGCAAGATTTCGCGCGGCCAAACCGCGGCCGTCTGCATAGGAGTGCGTATTGTAATGCACTCCTATGCAGACTTTCAGCGGCGGAAATCCCGCGGGAAATACCGCCGCGGGATTTCCGCCCGTGTGCAGGCGGCCTTAAGATAGTAGAAATGCAGTCCTAAGCTCTTGCTCATGACCTGAAGGTTGTGAGTTTAAGCCCCATGTGGTTCAGGTAGCCAGCTCAAGGTTGACTCTGCCTTCCACCCTTTTGAGGCAATGGCAAACCACCCAGCAAAAATAGTCTGCCAAGAAAATGTCATGGTGTGACGTCACCCTAGGAGTCAGTCATGACTCGATGCTTGCTACAGGGGACTTTACTTTACACTCATTAAAAATCATGAGGCTGAACAACCCCTTTTATTTTGTACTGTAGGCTTTTCCTGTATTTTGAACTGTATACATTTGGTCTTTTTCAGCTAGTATACAGAAATTGATACATTTACCTCGACTGGAAGCCACTGAAGTTAATCCAGAACATTATCAAGACTATGAGGCAAATATAGAAAAACATATATTTATACATGATTTACATGTTCTTTTTGTTCCATTCTAAAATGATTATACTCTTGACATTCTGCATTTTTTTCTCTTTTTCAGCTGTTTATTGAAGCCAAATCAAAAAACAAAATATTAAAGCCAAACTCCCTGTAAGTATGGAAAGTTTGGGATCTTTTATAAGATGAATGGGAAGTAGAGATGAGCGAGCACCAAAATGCTCGGGTGCTCGTTACTCGGGACGAACTTTTCGCGATGCTCGAGGGTTCGTTTCGAGTAACGAACCCCATTGAAGTCAATGGGCGACCCGAGCATTTTTGTATTTCGCCGATGCTCGCTAAGGTTTCCTTGTGTGAAAATCTGGGCAATTAGGGAAAGTGATGGGAACGACACAGCAACGGATAGGGCAGGCGAGGGGCTACATGTTGGGCTGCATCTCAAGTTCACAGGTCCCACTATTAAGCCACAATAGCGGCAAAAGTGGGCCCCCCCCCTCCCAAAAACTTTTACTTCTGAAAAGCCCTCATTAGCATGGCATACCTTAGCTAAGCACCACACTACCTCCAACAAAGCACAATCACTGCCTGCATGACACTCCGCTGCCACTTCTCCTGGGTTACATGCTGCCCAACCGCCCCCCCTCCCCCCCACAGCGCACACCAAACTGTCCCTGCGCAGCCTTCAGCTGCCCTCATGCCACACCACCCTCATGTCTATTTAGAAGTGCGTCTGCCATGACGAGGAACCGCAGGCACACACTGCAGAGGTTGGCATGGCTAGGCAGCGACCCTCTTTAAAAGGGGCGGGGCAATAGCCCACAATGCTGTACAGAAGCAATGAGAAATAGAATCCTGTGCCACCGCCATCAGGAGCTGCACACGTGGGCATAGCAATGGGGAACCTATGTGCCACACACTATTCATTCTGTCAAGGTGTCTCTGCATGCCCCAGTCAGCCGGGCTTTTTAATTCATAGACACAGGCAGGTACAACTCCCTATTGTGAAGTCCCTGTCGACCGACAGCATGGGTGGCTCCCTGGAACCCACCGGCGATACACAAAAATATCCCATTGCATTGCCCAACACAGCTGAGGTAGTAATGTCGTGCTTAATGCAGGTGGGCTTCGGCCCACACTGCATGCCCCAGTCAGACTGGGGTTCTTTACAAGTGGACACATGTAGGTTAAACTCCGTGTGCACCTACAGCATGGGTGGCTCCCTGGAACCCACCGGCGATACACAAAAATATCCCATTGCATTGCCCAACACAGCTGAGGTAGTAATGTCGTGCTTAATGCAGGTGGGCTTCGGCCCACACTGCATGCCCCAGTCAGACTGGGGTTCTTTAGAAGTGGACACATGTAGGTTAAACTCCGTGTGCACCTACAGCATGGGTGGCTCCCTGGAACCCACCGGCGATACACAAAAATATCCCATTGCATTGCCCAACACAGCTGAGGTAGTAATGTCGTGCGTAATACAGGTGGGCTTCGGCCCACACTGCATGCCCCAGTCTGACTGGGGTTCTTTACAAGTGGAAACAGATGCATTTATAATTCCCTGTGGACCCACAGCATGGGTGGGTGCCAGGAAGCCACCGGCGGTACATAGAAATATCCCATTGCATTGCCCAACACAGCTGAGGTAGTAATGTCGTGCTTAATGCAGGTGGGCTTCGGCCCACACTGCATGCCCCAGTCTGACTGGGGTTCTTTACAAGTGGAAACAGATGCATTTATAATTCCCTGTGGACCCACAGCATGGGTGGCTCCCTGGAACCCACCGGCGGTACATAAAAATATCCCATTGCATTGCCCAACACAGCTGAGGTAGTAATGTCGTGCTTAATGCAGGTGGGCTTCGGCCCACACTGCATGCCCCAGTCAGACTGGGGTTCTTTACAAGTGGAAACAGATGCATTTATAATTCCCTGTGGACCCACAGCATGGGTGGGTGCCAGGAAGCCACCGGCGGTACATAGAAATATCCCATTGCATTGCCCAACACAGCTGAGGTAGTAATGTCGTGCGTAATGCAGGTGGGCTTCGGCCCACACTGCATGCCCCAGTCTGACTGGGGTTCTTTAGATGTGGTTTCAGATGCATTTATAATTCTCTGTGGACCCACAGCATGGGTGGGTGCCAGGAAGTCACCGGCGGTACATAAATATATCCCATTGCATTGCCCAACACAGCGGATGTAACATCAGCTGTAATGCAGGTGGGCTAAAAATTCATTTGATTACACTGTAGGCGAGGGCCCACAAAAATTGCTGTATCAACAGTACTAATGTACATCAGAAAAATTGGCCATGGCCAACCAAGAGGGCAGGTGAAACCCATTAATCGCTTTGGTTAATGTGGCTTAAGTGGTAACTAGGCCTGGAGGCAGCCCAGTTTAACGAAAAATTGGTTGAAGTTAAAGTTTCAACGCTTTTAAGAGCATTGAAACGTATAAAAATTGTTTAGAAAAATTATATGAGTGAGCCTTGTGGCCCTAAGAAAAATTGCCCGTTCGGCGTGATTACGTGAGGTTTCAGGAGGAGGAGCAGGAGGAGGAGGAGGAGGAATATTATACACAGATTGATGAAGCAGAAATGTCCCCGTTTTGGATGGTGAGAGAGAACGATGCTTCCATCCGCGGGTGCAGCCTACGTATTGCTTAGGTATCGCTGCTGTCCGCTGTTGGAGAAGAGAAGTCTGGGGAAATTCAGGCTTTGTTCATCTTGATGAGTGTAAGCCTGTCGGCACTGTCGGTTGACAGGTGGGTACGCTTATCCGTGATGATTCCCCCAGCCACACTAAACACACTCTCTGACAAGACGCTAGCCGCAGGACAAGCAAGCACCTCCAGGGCATACAGCGCGGTTCAGGCCACGTGTCCAGCTTCGACACCCAGTAGTTGTAGGTGGCAGAGGCGTCACGGAGGACGGTCGTGCGATCGGCTACGTACTCCCTCACCATCCTTTTACAGTGCTCCCGCCGACTCAGCCTTGACTGGGGAGCGGTGACACAGTCTTGCTGGGGAGCCATAAAGCTGGCAAAGGCCTTAGAGAATGTTCCCCTGCCTGCGCTGTACATGCTGCCTGATCTCTGCGCCTCCCCTGCTACCTGGCCCTCGGAACTGCGCCTTCTGCCACTAGCGCTGTCGGATGGGAAGTTTACCATCAGTTTGTCCACCAGCGCCCTGTGGTATAGCATCATTCTCGAACACCTTTCCTCTTCGGGAATGAGAGTGCAAAGGCTCTCCTTATACCGTGGGTCGAGCAGTGTGTACACCCAGTAATCCGTAGTGGCCAGAATGCGTGTAACGCGAGGGTCACGAGAAAGGCATCCTAACATGAAGTCAGCCATGTGTGCCAGGGTACCTGTACGCAACACATGGCTGTCTTCACTAGGAAGATCACTTTCAGGATCCTCCTCCTCTTCCTCTTCCTCCTCCTCAGGCCATACACGCTGAAAGGATGACAGGCAAGCAACATGGGTACCGTCAGCAGTGGGCCAAGATGTCTCTTCCCCCTCCTCCTCATCTTCTTCCTCCTCCTCCTCCTCCTCACCGCGCTGAGATATAGACAGGAGGGTGCTCTGACTATCCAGCGACATACTGTCTTCCCCCGGCTCTGTTTCCGAGCGCAAAGCGTCTGCCTTTATGCTTTGCAGGGAACTTCTCAAGATGCATAGCAGAGGAATGGTGACGCTAATGATTGCAGCATCGCCGCTCACCACCTGGGTAGACTCCTCAAATTTTCCAAGGACCTGGCAGATGGCTGCCAACCAGGGCCACTCTTCTGTAAATAATTGAGGAGGCTGACTCCCACTGCGCCGCGCAAGTTGGAGTTGGTATTCCACTATAGCTCTACGCTGCTCATAGATTCTGGCCAACATGTGGAGCGTAGAGTTCCACTGTGTGGGCACGTCGCACAGCAGTCGGTGCACTGGCAGATTAAACCGATGTTGCAGGGTCCGCAGGGTGGCAGCGTGCGTGTGGGATTTGCGGAAATGTGCGCAGAGCTGGCGCACCTTTCCGAGCAGGTATGACAAGTGGGGGTAGCTTTTCAGAAAGCGCTGAACCACCAAATTAAAGACATGGGCCAGGCATGGCACGTGCGTGAGGCTGCCGAGCTGCAGAGCCGCCGCCAGCTTACGGCCGTTGTCACACACAACCATGCCCGGTTGGAGGCTCAGCGGCGCAAGCCAGTGGTCGGTCTGCTCTGTCAGACCCTGCAGCAGTTCGTGGGCCATGTGCCTCTTCTCTCCTAAGCTGAGTAGTTTCAGCACGGCCTGCTGATGCTTGCCCACCGCTGTGCTGCCACGCCGCGTGACACCGACTGCTGGCGACGTGCTGCTGACACATCTTGATTGCGAGACAGAGGTTGCGTTGGAGGAGGAGGAGGAGGAAGGTGCTTTAGTGGAGGAAGCATACACCGCCGCAGATACCACCACCGAGCTGTGGCCCGCAATTCTGGGGGTGGGTAGGACGTGAGCGGTCCCAGGCTCTGACTCTGTCCCAGCCTCCACTAAATTCACCCAATGTGCCGTCAGGGAGATATAGTGGCCCTGCCCGCCTGTGCTTGTCCACATGTCCGTTGTTAAGTGGACCTTGGCAGTAACCGCGTTGGTGAGGGCGCGTACAATGTTGCGGGAGACGTGGTCGTGCAGGCCTGGGACGGCACATCGGGAAAAGTAGTGGCGACTGGGAACCGAGTAGCGCGGGGCAGCCGCCGCCATCATGCTTTTGAAAGCCTCCGTTTCCACAAGCCTATACGGCAGCATCTCTAGGCTGATCAATTTTGCAATGTGCACGGTTAACGCTTGAGCGTGCGGGTGCGTGGCGTCGTACTTGCGCTTGCGCTCAAACTGTGGCACTAGCGACGTCTGGACGCTACGCTGAGAGACATTGCTGGATGGGGCCGAGGACAGCGGAGGTGATGGTGTGGGTGCAGGCCAGGAGACGGTAGTGCCTGTGTCCTCAGAGGGGGGTTGGATCTCAGTGGCAGGTTGGGGCACAGGGGGAGAGGCAGTGGTGCAAACCAGAGGCGGTGAACGGGCATCGTCCCACCTTGTGGGGTGCTTGGCCATCATATGCCTGCGCATGCTGTTGGTGGTGCCTCCCCAGCTGATCTTGGCGCGACAAAGGTTGCACACCACAGTTCGTCGGTCGTCAGGCGTCTCTGTGAAAAACTGCCACACCGTAGAGCACCTTGACCTGTGCAGGGTGGCATGGCGCGAGGGGGCGCTTTGGGAAACAGTTGGTGGATTATTCGGTCTGGCCCTGCCTCTACCCCTGGACACCGCACTGGCTCGGCCTGTGCCCCCACACCCTCACTTGGCCCTCCGCGTACTCGGCCGCGTCCACGTCCTCTAGGCCTACCCCTACCCCTCAGCATGCTGTATTAGCAGTGATTTGATTTCACAAGCAGGAAAGAAATTGGCGCAAGCCTGCAGGCCAAATATAATTTTTTAACTTTTTTTTAAAAAGGAAAGGCCCACTGCCTCTAGTGAATGAATAATAAGTTTAATAACTGTGTTGCGGCCCTGCAAAAGTGTCACAGAACTTTACTGTTGCAGAGTTATTAACTGTGGCAGAGCAGGTATTTCCCAGGCAGGATAGAAATTGGCGCAAGGCTGCACTCAACCGTAGCTGGTTGCGTCTGATTTTTTTACGTTCTCCACGCAGCACACACGTACCCAGAGCCCTTAGGACTGACAGAGGCAGGGCAAATATACTTTTTTCCCTTTTGTTTAAAAGGATAGGCCCACTGCGTCTATTCACTGAATAATAAGTTTAATAACTGACACTGTGTTGCGGCCCTGCAAAAGTGTCACAGAACTTTACTGTTGCAGAGTTATTAACTGTGGCAGAGCAGGTATTTCCCAGGCAGGATAGAAATTGGCGCAAGGCTGCACTCAACCGTAGCTGGTTGCGTCTGATTTTTTACGTTCTCCACGCAGCACACACGTACCCAGAGCCCTTAGGACTGACAGAGGCAGGGCAAATATACTTTTTTCCCTTTTGTTAAAAAAGAAAAGGCCCACTGCGTCTATTCAATGACTAATATAACTGTGTTGCGGCCCTGCAAAAGTGTCACAGAACTTTACTGTTGCAGAGTTATTAACTGTGGCAGAGCAGGTATTTCCCAGGCAGGAAAGAAATTGGCGCAAGGCTGCACTCAACCGTAGCTGGTTGCGTCTGATTTTTTTACGTTCTCCACGCAGCACACACGTACCCAGAGCCCTTAGGACTGACAGAGGCAGGGCAAATATACTTTTTTCCCTTTTGTTAAAAAAGAAAAGGCCCACTGCGTCTATTAAATGACTAATATAACTGTGTTGCGGCCCTGCAAAAGTGTCACAGAACTTTACTGTTGCAGAGTTATTAACTGTGGCAGAGCAGGTATTTCCCAGGCAGGATAGAAATTGGCGCAAGGCTGCACTCAACCGTAGCTGGTTGCGTCTGATTTTTGTACGTTCTCCACGCAGCACACACGTACCCAGAGCCCTTAGGACTGACAGAGGCAGGGCAAATATACTTTTTTCCCTTTTGTTTAAAAGGATAGGCCCACTGCGTCTATTCACTGAATAATAAGTTTAATAACTGACACTGTGTTGCGGCCCTGCAAAAGTGTCACAGAACTTTACTGTTGCAGAGTTATTAACTGTGGCAGAGCAGGTATTTCCCAGGCAGGATAGAAATTGGCGCAAGGCTGCACTCAACCGTAGCTGGTTGCGTCTGATTTTTTTACGTTCTCCACGCAGCACACACGTACCCAGAGCCCTTAGGACTGACAGAGGCAGGGCAAATATACTTTTTTCCCTTTTGTTTAAAAGGATAGGCCCACTGCGTCTATTCACTGAATAATAAGTTTAATAACTGACACTGTGTTGCGGCCCTGCAAAAGTGTCACAGAACTTTACTGTTGCAGAGTTATTAACTGTGGCAGAGCAGGTATTTCCCAGGCAGGAAAGAAATTGGCGCAAGGCTGCACTCAACCGTAGCTGGTTGCGTCTGATTTTTTTACGTTCTCCACGCAGCACACACGTACCCAGAGCCCTTAGGACTGACAGAGGCAGGGCAAATATACTTTTTCCCCTTTTGTTAAAAAAGAAAAGGCCCACTGCGTCTATTCAATGACTAATAACTGTGTTGTGGCCCTGCCTACACAATTCTGTGCCTGTAGTATCAATGCAGGGTGCAATGCTCTGCACCGCCGATTTTGAGGAAAAAAAAAAAAAAGGAACACAGCTAACAGCAGCCTGCACAGTACTCCACACAGTTAAATGTGGCCCTAGAAAGGACCGTTGGGGTTCTTGAAGGCTACACTCACTCCTAACACTCTCCCTGCCTAAGCACCACTTCTGTCCCTAATACCGGGTGCAATGCTCTGCACTGCCGATTTTGAGAAAAAAAAATTTCTCCACTGCTAACAGCAGCCTGCACACACGTAGATGTGGCCCTAAGAAGGACCGTTGGGGTTCTTGAAGCCTACACTCACTACAAACACTCTCCCTACAGCAACTCCAATAGAACAGCACTGTACCTCAGCTAACTCACAAGGCATCTGAGGCGAGCCGCGGGAGGGGCCGACTTTTATACTCGGGTGACACCTGATCGCCCCAGCCACTCACTGCAGGGGGGTGGTATAGGGCTTGAACGTCACAGGGGGAAGTTGTAATGCCTTCCCTGTCTTTCAATTGGCCAGAAAAGCGCGCTAACGTCTCAGAGAGGAAACTGAAAGTAACCGGAACACCGCGTGGTACTCGTTACGAGTAACGAGCATCCCGAACACCCTAATATTCGCATGAATATCAAGCTCGGACGAGTACGTTCGCTCATCTCTAATGGGAAGCATATATCTTTTTAAGAGAAGACAGGGAATTCCCCCTTAAAAATGTCTTGCATCCTCTCCCTCCTGATAAATAAAAATGCTGGTCAGCTATTTCTGCTTTCCATGTATATCTGTAAACAACTTCCATACCCCTGGCCATGGCTCATAGGTGTTTTCATTTGTGCAATCTTTTTTATTCCTAGAGGCTGCTCAAGATAACTTAGGAATGATATACTAAGCCAAATGTGGCTGAATTGTGGCTGAATTACCACCAAAACACCTGATGTATATGTCTTTCTCCAGATTTATTATGTTTTAAATGTGTTTTGTGCTGCACCATAAGGAAAAGCAGCATGACTTAATATGAGCCCAAATTTTAACACTAAAAATTGTGTAATGTAAGCAAACCAAGAAATGACAACGTAAAGTTATATAACAGTGTCAAAAGATGCGTCAAATGTATTACACAGACTGAGCCACGTTGATAAATTTGGTGCATCTGGTCTAGTTTTAAGCTGTCTAAATTTAAAGTGTACTAAAGTTTTCAGATGACTTTTCAGAATAAGCTGCCATGTCTGTACATGAGCAATAACACTGTTTCTGACCATTATATTACTTATATCCTATATTTCTCCCTATTTTCCCCCTCGGCAGGGTGTAGATCTGATTCTCAACTTTCTTAGGACTGGTGGGAGGAGTTGCAGCTGTTTTTCCTGTGTTCTATAGAATGTACACAGAGAACTGTAGATTCTGGTCTGTAACTGTCTGTAACACACACACAAACATAACATCAGCACGTAGGACAGTGTACTTAGCAGTGGATGTGATTTCAGTAGCTACAACACAGTAAATAGTCACTTACTATTACTTTCAGGCAGTTTCTGTATAAGTCTGTCCTCTTCTTCTCTTCTCTATCCTCTGTACTCTCTCAATACACTTCAGTAAGCACCTCGACTCATTCCCACTCCATTCTAGTTCCTTTTCTGCTGTCCTCCTGATTCCAGAGACACAATCGACAGCAGGCAGTGAACAGCAAAAGTTAGAAGGAAGTAAGACCCCTGGTGGCCAGCACTTTAGGGATTTTTCAGCATAAAAATGTAATTTTAAGTAAATAAAGTAAGTAGCAGTTTTGCTAGTTATCACACTGGCTATCATATAAATAGGAGTTTTCTGAAAATGTAGTGATAGTATTAATCTGCCCAGTTATTCCAATCTTAGGTTAAAGGGGTTTTTCAGTGAAATACTATTGATGATCTATCATCACGATAGGTCATCAATAGTTGATCGTCCGGGGTCGTTGCTCAGGACTCCAATTATCAGCAGAGTGGGCACATACTGTCAGTGCCATAAATACACAGAGGTGTAGTGGCGGGCGCTTGTAACTGCAAGCACAGCTCTAACTGAAATCAATGGGAGCCGTGCCTGCAGTTACAATAGCGGGTCAATATACAGAGGTCGACGCAGAGGCTTCTGCTCTGACATCTGTGTATTTGTGGCGCTGGCAGCAGGCGCCCGCTCAGCTGATCGGTCGGGGTCCTGAGCGACAGACCCCAGCCAATCAACTATTGATGACCTATCCTGACGATAGGTCATCAATAGTATTTCCTTGGAAAACCCCTTTTAGACTTTATACATATAATATTTTATTCTTTACAGGTTTTTATACCAAGTCTTTCCAGGAAATACTTCTCCGTGGTTGAAAATTCTTCATCAAGTCATAAATGAGAAAGACTACTGTGGAACCAAGAACCTACTCAGTTTTTTCAAGGAAACCTGCGAATATCTGATCAATTCAGTTGAAATGTCCTCAGGCAGTGTAGCCTTGCACTTGTCCTGCCAAAATGGATTCTTTGTGTGTATACCCAAATTAGCTGAGACTTATACAATTGTTACATTACTTAAGCAGCAGAAAGTAATACGAGAGTACTATTTAAATACCCCCAAGAAATAAAATAGTAACATTTTTACTACCATGTAAATTATTACTTAACAGTATAGAAAGCAATTGGGATCGATATGTTGACCCTACTAAGTCAATAGAATTTCACTAATTACTTGCTGTAATTAGTATCTTAGATTTAGTTAGATAGAATGTTAAAGGGGTTTTCTTACTTCATACTATTGATGACCTCTGTTGCTCAGGATCCCTGCCAATCAGCTGATGCTCGGTACCGCTGTCACAAAAAACAGTGCAGTAAACAGATCATGCTGACCATAGTGCAGCGGCTGTGTTAGTATTGCAGGCATAGCGCTATTAAATTCAATGGGAACTGCAGTTGTAATACCAACCTGGATCACCGCACTATGATTAGGGCAATCTACTTCCCGTGCTGTCCATAGTGACACCAACCCTGGGAATTAGCTGATAGGTGAGGATCCTGAGTGGCAGACTCCTTCTGATCATCTATTGATGACCTGTCCTAAGGACAGGTCATCAATAGAAGAAAGTGCAGAAAAAGCCTTTTAAAGTTCATCGACTTATATAGTGCAATAGCTTTTACGAATGTTCCCTACTGGAACATACCAATAAAATTTTGCATTCAAAAATGGCAAGAATATACCAATAATCTTCTGTAATATGTATCCTGCAGAAGTAAAATGAGATCTTAATAATAGTTTGTAGTCTGCATGAAAAGGTAGGAATGTCCCAATATTAATCTGTAGTCCACATCAAGAAAGTAAGAACATGGGAATAGTCTAGGGTACACCCCAATAATTGTCTCTGTAGTCTGCATCAGGAGGATCAGGACATCCCAATAATCATCTGCATTGTGCTGCATTAAGTTAAGGGTATCCCTATAAGAGGTGGGAACATTTCAATAATAGTCTGCAATGTATACAAGGATGGCGAGAACTTCCTATATTTTTTTCTCGACCTGAAGACTTCAGGTAAAAATATTCTAATAATAGACTGCAGTCTATTTACTCACAAAGGTGAGTAAATCCCAAGTTGCCTGTAGGATGCAAGAGAAAGGTAACAACATCCTAATATTCTATAGTTTGTGGATGAAGTTAGGCACATCCCAATTATAGTCCACAATTTCAAGAAAAAAAATGAGAAAATCCCAAATAGCATCTGTTACGGACAGCGAGTGTGGACTCACTGTGCCAACCTTTGGCTTTGGGCTAAACCGAAGGGCGTTGTCCCAACAGTTTCCTAATATTCACCCTCTAACCCCTGTACAGAGATCTGGACTTCACCATGAGGAACCTAGTAGTCTGATACCTCCTGGAGTAGTCCCGATGTGATTGGCAGCTTACCCACGGGGTCAGAGACACCTATGCAAAGCGCTGTGAACAGTCTGAGCTGTGAACGGAATCTGGTCTGTCTCGGGACAGGCAGAGTATAAACAAACCAAGGTAGAGCCCAGAAATCAGAGCTGCTGCTGAAGTCAGGAGCAGGAGGCCTTTGCTGACCGAAAAACATACACCAATACTCGGGCAAGGAGGAGAATCCCCAGCTCAGCTAAATAGGAGAATAATAGCCAATTACCCTGCAGCTGGGCAGAGAGCACTGGAGAGGATTACCTCATGCAGTGCTGATGGAAAGTACACAGCACTGTGGAGGATTAACTTCTGCAGTGCTGATGGAAAGTAAACGACTAAAGGATATTCATACCACAGGAGCAGAGCGACGCCCGCATCTGCCCAGACTAGCACGAGAGTGGGTAGCCAGCCTAACCCTATCTATGCTGTAGGAGGGAGCTGAGAAGACTTAAATAATAGGACAATGCCAATACTAATTGCATTTGGTTTTCTATACACTCAAATTAGACAAAGTATCACTTTAAAAGTGAGCTACACTATAAATGTGAAGGGAAATGCAGTAAAGATGAGCGAGTATACTCGCTAAAGGCAATTGCTCGAGCGAGCATTGCCTTTAGCGAGTATCTCCCCCGCTCGAGACAAAAGGTTCGGGTGCCGGCAGCGGGCACGGAGCTGCGGGGGAGAGTGGGGCGGAACGGAGGGGAGATCTCTCTCTCCCTCTCCCCCCCCCCCGCTCCCTCCTGCTGACAGCCGCTACTCACCGCTCCCCCGCGCCGTCACCCGAACCTGTAGTCTCGAGCAGGGGAGATACTCGCTAAAGGCAATGCTCACTCGAGCAATTGCCTTTAGCGAGTATACTCACTCATCTCTAATAGGCAGCAAAGACTTCTTACTTATGCTTTTTTATATTACTGGTTGTATTATGTGTAAAGTATATATACAAACCAAGATGCATCTGCTCACAGAAAATCTTTAAAGCTTTATAAAATGAAGCTTTCTAATATTCTTCCAATTTACTGCTGCGATGTTTTTGTATGCAGAACAATACTGAGTACAAATCTCAACGTTTTAGAGTTGTCTATCAAAAGTGCTAGCAAAAGAGCCACTCAGGTGGTACTCTAAAAAATGACTGACTAGACATTGGAATGTGAGAAGGAATTCCAAATCTCTCTTAACTTAGCGTTTCTTATTTTAAAGGATATTGCATTGTTGTTACTGGAGAATGGCGCGTCTGTCAATAAAAGAGATGGAAATAATCACAAAGCATTACACTATGGCTTGGAAGGACAACACAGAGATGTTTGTCAGGTTCAGTGTATTTCTTACCTTACATTTAAGTCTTATGTTTTTTTTCATATTGTGTGCAACATTAGGGACCAGGAACCTCCTTTAGCCTGTGTTCACATCTGCATTAGAGGTTTCGTTCAGAGCCTCTGTCGCTGATTCCTGGGAAAATTTCAGACAAAATAGTGCAGCAATTTGGCATTATTTTGTCCAGAAAAATGCCAGACAGTTGGGCGCAACCCCAATGGACCCCTGTATAGTCAATGCGGTCTTTTTGGCACCATTCAGTTCCATCATAGGATGGATATGATCAACCAATGAGTTTCGTTTTCTTGCTCCCATAATGGAGTAGAAAAACGGAAGCCATAGTGAAAATGTAAATGTACCCTTGGACTGGATCTGTCATAAGGGAGCATATTTTAGTCACAGGTTAACCGGACCATTGAAGAAAACAGCAAAGAAAATGTGCCGTTTCTATAACGGTCATTAGGAAAGAATAAAGCTAACTCATAGTCATAAGTCCGCTGTAGTCATGGGCTGACGCTCTCCCTACCCCCCCTTCCCCCACCAATGATTACTGAATTATGTGTATGTATGGAAATACAACAACAACCACCAGTCACTGGTGAGGAGAGGCACTGGAAGAGAGGGAATACAGCATATTCATCATTACGAGTCCTCTCTGTTTGTGAGGCGATGTACTTATGCTTTTCGCTGCCTCCCCCCCCTCCCCCCTTTACCGATGGTCGATAATTTGTATTCTATTTGGCCACAAAAATCTTAAAGAATTGAACCCTTGGCTTCTGTATATAGAGAAAAAGGAGGTTTGTAAAGAAAACGTTGCATGTTTTTTTTGACTGTCATCTTCCAATCAGAATATTGAACAAGCCCTATATCAACAGAATCAACGATGTGTTCTTTGTGGAACCTTTGCAAATCCCAGTTTATGTCAGGCAGTGGATGTGGATCCACCTTGCCATACACCAGTTTGACTTGAGGCTATCTAGGGAGGGGGCAGCAGCTGAGGAACCCTGGTTTTCACCGTTGACCCCTCCAAGCGGGAAGCAATCTTTGCTGCGGGTCCTTGAGCAATTACTTGTCCAGATAGTCCCAGTAATGTGGCTGCTAGAGTTGGGCCGAGGTGCGTTACCTGATGGTCTGAATAGGAGTCTTGCAGAAATACAAACTGTAGACAGGGCTGACCCCGCAGATGTGTTAATGAGGTCTAGGCTGAAGGTCAGGGCAGGCGGCAGATAATAATGAAGTCCAGAATACAGAGCTGAGGTCAGGGAGCACAGAAGTCAGAATGGTCAGAGTCAGGCAAGGGTGAGAGCCAGAATATACATAAATGGGGGCTTTGTCACATATGGCAGTATGAGACCAAATTACTTGCTCATCCTCCACGAGGGAAGGAAGCCTATCATAGCAGGGGATGGCTGGTAACTGGTAGAAGTCTGGATTAGGGAGTGTGCACTGGCCCCTAAAGAAATGCGGCAGGGGTGTGTGCAAACCCAATGGGCAAAGGGCTGGGAGTGAGCAGAAGCAGGGATGCAGTCTGAGGCATGTGACAAGCATCCACAGGTGAGCGGGGTGATGCACCCTGACAGTTTATATGAGTTGTGTCAGTAATATTGGTTTGGATAAGCAAAAAAAAAAGGATCCAGATGTATCCCATGAGCTGCCTATGACTTTACATTGTCCATGTGTAAGCCGAACGGCTGTCCTTCCACCATATGCTTGTCGTATAAACAGCTTTATACTATTTGTAGCTGAAAACTATTTGAAAATATAGTTGACCGCACTTTTTAATATATGTTGAGCCTACAAAAATATGCAGTACACGGCACGGTATATGTTTTCTTACAACGGCCGTGGGAAGTGTACAGGGACACTGTTCCACATGTCTGGGGTATATGTCTCACAGCATTCTTCAAATTTGTTTTTATCATTTTTATAATATACTTTCTTGTTTGTTTAGCTTTTGATTGAATGGGGAGGACGCGTATGGTACCAGAGCAATGGACAGCTATCTCCTAATACTTCAAAATACAATCTTAAAGAGTTCTGTACAGGTACAGTATTAATAGGCAAGCCTAGCAGAAGCTCTTCATCTCCCTCAATGTAAAAGCCCTATGTAACTTTCACAATATGGGCTTGTCTTTGTCTTCAAGGTTGGTTTTAGTAAGGATCTGGTCAAATTTAAAGTGGGACCCCAAATGCTCAAATCTTTTAACAATAAGAAAATCATATATTATATTCTATAATCACAGTCATGACCAATATTACTAATAATGCCATTATACAATGGTGCTAATAATAGCACCACTCTGTGACTAATATACCATCATACTATTACTAAAACCCACTATACAAAGACCAATATTGATAGCATATAGTCAGCATGTAATGGTAGGTACTGGTTCTATACAGGTGATTGCAGAACAGTTGGTACATGGTAAAAGTACTCCCCTTTGTATTCTACAAATTAATAGTGACACATTTTGTACCACACCCATAAATAAAGAGAAAGCGTTTTTATCCTACGCTGGACCTAATCCCGTTTCCTGTACACCTATGAATAGTTCCTAAATACAGTAATACTGATCTACTGGATGGCCACAAACAATACTAGTGCCCCTTTCAAGCCCTACACAGTAATAATACCTTTTCTGTGCCCCCATATAGTAATAATTCCTATTATTGTGCCCCTACAAAGTAATAATGACCCCATTGTACCCTGTAGACATTAATAATGTGCCTTTGACAGTAATAATGACACCTTTCTACACCAACACGGTAATAGCGACCTTCTTTGTGCTCAGTTAAAAAATACTCAGCTTTAGGCTGGCTGCACACGAACAGATCTGCATTGCAGAATTCGTGGTGGGCGTCCGTACCACGGATCTGCAGCAAATACCGTTCATACCATGCAATCGAAAAGCGCTTCTTCCGGCACACAAGCAGAAAACAATTATGATTTCCGCTTGTGGAGGAAAAGTCGTAGCGTGTTCCATTTTTGCGCGGATTCCCCGTAGATGGTTTCTATTAAAGTCAAAGTAAGCCATCCAGCTCGCAGCCCTTCCACAATTGACATTGCGGAAAGGTTGCAGGTACCCGTGTCATCATCTATCGACTGCGCAGGAAAAGCAGGGATTTCAAAAAAAGAAAGTACTGCGCATGTCCGATGGCGAGCCGTGCAGGCCATCTACAGTACAGGAAAAGCAGACAAGAAGCAGGTATGTCTGGAAGCTGGCGGGGCACAGGGTCGGATTCTGCTGCGGGCTCCCGCATGCTCAATCCAAACCGGTCATGTGCAGCTGGCCTTATACTACTAAGGCAATAATTCAAGTGAGCATTTTTATTGTAAAGACACAAGAGGTTTGCTGTTACTGATCTGAGGAAGAAAGAAGAGGCTTATTTTTTCGCATCACATTTTACCCTTTATCCTGTGACCACCAGTAGAATTAACATAGGAGCCAGGGGCATAACTATAGGGGATGCAGTTGCACCCATGCCCAGGAGCCTTAGGGGGCCCATAAGGCTTCTCTTCTCCATATAGGGAGCCCAGTACTATGAATAAAGCACTATAATTGGGGCCCTGTTACAGGTTTTGCATTGGGGCCCAGAAGCAACACCTCTGATAGGAGTTTATTACATACTGAACTCAATAACAGCACAGTACGCCATAACCTCCTGTGCCCCCTGTAATGGCAGATGTAGATAGAACCAAATGTTTTAAATCTAAGGAATTTGGAGCTCCGTATCAGAAACTCTGAGCTCTGACCTCTATAAAGATATATTTAAAAAAATATAATCAGCACAGAATTCCAGACCTAAAAATGACATAGTGTTAAAAGGTGGAGAGTCACTTAAATATTGAGAACACTGAGGCAGATTTACTATTGAGTGTTCAACGTTTTTTTGGTCTAACATACTTTGCAGCACATTTATGATGCATTTGAGACCCTTTTTTTAATACGGTCGATCAATGGGGTGGCTTTGAAGAAAATGGGGTGTAATCTAAATGTGTAAAATTGTGCCAAACTTTTGGCACAATTTTCGGTGTAAACTTTTTTAACTAATAGGACATATAAAGTTAAACTAGACAGTCTAAAAATGCACAGATTTATCATTCAGTAGAGTCAAGTGGGATAAATCTGGCATATTTAAGGACTGTCTTGTCTAAGTTTGCACTGTCAATCTATCAGACAGTATTAGTCAATCTGCGCCATTATGTCACATTATTCACTCTCTTGTGATGTAGAATGCAAAGGAACTGAATTTGCCTCATATATAATCACAGTAACCTTTAGACAAACCCATCAACTACAGGACATAAAACATATACTAAAATTAATAGTCACAAATCAGTAAAAAATGAAATGCTTATCTAATTTTTCTTCTAGTGATTAAAATTAAATGAAAGAGAAAGAAAACCTCTCCTATGATTTAACATGCAAGTTAAAATATGCATTTAACATTTCAAAATAGCTTCCAGGGACACACAGCTGCTGAGCTAGTGCATCCAACCATGCTACGCGCAAAACCGTCTCCACGGACTGTTACAATTCCCATCATGTCATGTTTACCAAATTTGATTAAAACATACACTTTGCATTTTAAATATTTCTAATCAATGTTTATTAAATGTTACCCCCTCCCCCCGCAGGGAAGCGTTTTACAGAGTAGATTTGGAATCTGCTTAAACAGAAATATCCCAATGTAGTGTTATTAATGGAGTCAGTCAGTGGTGGTGGCAGGCTGAGTATGAAGCAGGATAGGTGGAGGAAGTTAATAGCTTCTCTACAGCTCTCTCAGCAAGTTATAGACTGCAGTTCACAGCCTGGGAATGGGACCCAGACTAGAGATTGGTAGAAAATAATCTGCCGGTTAACCCCTTTAATGGCACGCCCAGAAAATCTCCGGGGCTTACTGCACTGACCATGGAGTTAAACCCCGGAAGATTTCCGTGGACAGCTCTAGTACTGAAATGTGCAGAGCACTGCGCTGTCATCTGAAATCTTTGGGGGGTTTTACTGCATACTCAGTGCAGCAAGCCTCGGAGATTTCCCTGACATGATATGGTAATAATAAACCTGCCACTGAAGGGGTTAATAGAGGATTGAGGGAGCTGCGCATTATTTCAGGTATATAAAGCCTTGTGCACCCAGGAATATTATGGATGTGTGTTGTGCAGGTCCATAATATGGCCACCATAGTCCGCTTCAGGTCCATTTTGTATCTCTTTGTGCCCCTCTCTCCATATACAGAGTCACAAAAAGGTTCTTGCTTGCAGATTATTGCAGAATCCTTTAAAAAAATAAAAATAATAATAATCATAACTATTTTCTTTATCCATCCATGTAGATGCCTGAGGGCTTGTTTTTGTGGGACCATCTGTGTTTTTCAATGGTACTATTTAATGTATCATATAATGTACGGAAAAACTTTTAAAAAGCGGAGTGAAAAAGGGAAAAAAAGTGCGCTTCCAGCATCTTTGGGTGCGTCTTGTTTCTACAGTGCACACACCGCAGTAAAAAAGAGATAGAAACTTTATTCTGTGGGGCAGTATGATGACTACAATACCAAATTTATATACTGCATATACTCGAGTACTAGCCGACCCGAGTATAAGCCGAGTCAATAAGTTTTACCACAAAAAACTGGTAAAACTTATTGACTCGAGTATAAGCCTAGCTGTAAAAGGTAAAGAAAAAATGCAATACTCACTTCCCAGCCAGCGTCTGTGTCTCCAGCGCGATGGGCTCCCCGGCGGTGCGGCAAGCTGTTTGAGAATTCTCCCCGCTGTCATCTCCCTGCTCAGCTTTGAATTCCCCCGCTGTCAGCACCGTGTAAGTAAGCGCTGTGATTGAATCGAGCGCCAGCCGGCACTCGATAAACCAATCAGAGCCATTCAGTAATGTCATCCACTGAATGGCTGTGAATGATCGAGCACCGACTGTTATTGGCTGGCGCTCGATTCAATCACAGCGCTTACTTACACAGCACTGACGGTGGGAGAATTCAAAGCTGAGCAGAGGGAATTCTCAAGCAGCTTGCCGCACCATGGGGGAGACCATCGCGCCGGGGACACAGACGCCTGCTGGGAGGTGAGTATTGTGGGGTTTTTTTTTATGTTGGGGCTTCAGGGGTTTAGCTAAAGACGTACAGCCCTGGGTGGAAGTAAGCACAATGAAGACATTGTTTTTTGGGTTTTGTTTTAATGACATTCTAAATGCAGGAAAAGGATATGATCACATCATTCTGCGGTTCAGGGTGATTGCCGTATTCTGAGGCTCGTGATGTTTTTTATTTTTCCATCGATTGGGTAGTGTGAGGGCTTGTTTTTTTCAGTACAGACTGTAGTTTTTAGGGCTTATTCACAGGAGCATAAATTGGCCGCCGTTTTCACGGCCATCCGATATACGCTACAATCTGAGCTGTGTTCCCCCTTCCCTCCCCTCACCAGCTCACTTCCTCTCTCCTCCCCTCCGGCTGTTTGCAATGGGAGGGGACGGGATGGGGGGAAGAGTTAAGCTCATGCCACGCCCCTTGCCCACAGCTAGCACTGCACATTTTGACACAAAAATGCCTCGCATCCCTGGGGACAACGCACGAGCACAATATCAGGCTGAGTTTCACCTCCAGATATAAAGCTCGCTTGTGTGTAGGTAGACTAAGAAAGACATATTCTTATAAAACTGGTATATAGGTCCTTTCTATCCCTCACCATTTCTTCACTGTTAGGCCCTGGCCAGGCCACCACTCTACATCACTTGTAACCTCTACAGGTAGGAAGCTCACACCAAATCGAAAGGATTTTACTATCTGAAAAATTACCCATTGTGTGTTTATGTTATAATCTATGTCATATTCTGCTGTTTTTTATATAAATATGTCTTTAGGTCTGTTCCATTATGCCTGAGGAAGGACCCTGAGAGGTTAGAAACATCATGTATTTTTGTAAGCCATTAAAAGGTATCATATCTACCAGATTGCTTGGAACAATCACACTATATTCTGCTGTATAACAAACTCACAAAATGCTTTATTGGAAATTTCAAAACATAAAAAGAAATTTTAAAAAGACTTGTTACCATTGGCAATAACGACACAATAACTTCTACTATTCTTCTTAGAATACAGTGAACGGTGGCAAACTGCAGTATCTAAGATTCTTAAAGGAGATACTGAACTATTAAGGAAGATTGTAGAAGATCATGAAACTGGCAGAATCACTATGGCCAGCTTGAGAAGCAGGTATGCTACGGTTATTTAATGGGTATGGACTATTGCATTCAAACTTATATTAAATTACTTTATTTCTATTTAATGCAAATTGTATAAAAATAGCATTTCTCTATAAGGGCTCAGTTAGACGAGCATCTTTATTTTGTGTACCAATGTGCCAAAAAAAAGTGCTCCACGCATTAGCAAAATACATGTGACTATGGCTCTATGCTCATTGCTTTCAATGGGGCTGGCGTTACAGCCGCCAGCCCCATTGAAAGCAATGGGATGCAGGCAACCCTCGCAGTGATTTTCGGGGGACGGCTTGAAATATAAGCCCTTTTTTGAAAATCATACCTAGCTGGTGTAAAAAATGGAAAAAAACTATACATCACCTCTCCGTCGCTGTCGGGGCTCCGCTGTGCCTTGTCGCTTGGTCCCCGGCAGTGTTCTGACACGCTTTCAGCAGACAGGGATTTAAACATCCCCTCCTCCTGAAATAGCTTTGTCTGATTGGCTGAGCTCTCAGCCAATTACAGGCAGTGCTCAGCCATTCATTGAATGACAGCTGAGCCCTGCTTATGATTGGTCACAGCGCTAGTCAATCAGAGGCAGCACTCAGCCATTCAGTGAATTCAATGTATGACTGAGCACTGCCTCTGATTGGCTGAGCACTCAGCCATACATTTCAGGAAAGGGCTTATATTTTAAGCCCTTCCCCGAAAATCACTGCGAGGGTTGCCTGCATCCCATTGAAAGCAATGGGACAAGATTGCGATCCTCTGCCACAGCTGTGACAGGGAATTCCCTCATCCCCACGGGGAGTCCCCTTGTCACGGTACACTGTCACAGTGCTCAGTGATGAGGGGACTCCCCATGGGGATATTTTACACGCAGTACGAACCCTGCCTCTGCACCGATGTCCTATTTTTTTGCAGGTGCAAGTATTTTGCGCCTGTAAAAGATGAACATATGAACACTACATAGGGAACCAATGGTTCTATCAGACGCCCTTAGGTGCACGCAAAAAAACCCTTGTCTGACTTTGCCCTAAGATGACGATTTAGAACCCCAATGTACAAGTCCACTAAATACAATTGCTTAAACCTTTTTCAGGTCTATTTCTCAGGACAATCCCATGAGATGCAGAATGAGAGAATGGTATGCATTAGGAAGCAGCAGGAGTGTTGCAATGGAAAGACAAATTGGTATTGCTCTTAGTAAGACTAGATTCACAATGGCGTATTTGGCCATGAAATTTTTGCACACGCATTACGCAAAAAGTAGAACCATTGATTTTCAATCACATCTGGCACTCATTAAAGAATTTCACCTTTTCAATGGCTGGGAACATCCGTCACCCGTGCGTATTTTTTGGCATGCACAATTGCTCAGAATTTGCATGTGCAAAAAGTACAGTAAAAAAACGCGGTTGCGAATGTAAATATACAACTTTGAGTCTACAAAAAAGTGCTCAAATACACTTACGCTTGTGTCAATCCAGCTTCAGAAAAACAAGATACAGTACCAATCTTACTGAGAACATAACAATTTGTTCTGCTGGCTAACGCCGTACCAAACCTTGTCTTTTTCCTAATTGAAAGACACTAGCACTGACCTGACGGGCGCAGGAGTGGAGACAGCGGGAGAGCCCAGGGAACATGCTGGCTTGTAGCAGAGACCAGGCTACAGTCCCATGAGACACCATGATTAACAAGCTTCCTAGTTTTGAGTGAACATGCTGTACATTGACAGGTCTGTAGGAAGAACAGCTAAACTTTCAATAAAAAGGGGCTTTAAGTACAAATGTGGATTTTGGAGCATTGGAGATTTTCATTTCTTGGAGGTATACTTTGAGGTGCCGTTTGTTTTTACACGCGTTGTATGTGAGTTGGATTACTTTGTTCCATAAATACAGAAATAATTCAGAATGGGGCTATATGTCTAATATTGCTTTCCATTTTATATTAGAACTATTTCAATGCAACAAATCTACATTAATAGCTTCTGGTTAGAATTTTTTTCTCACTGCAGTGTTTTATGTTATGACAACTGTTAAAATTGAGATTGAGTGAACAGCAGCTAGAGTGCATTCATTCCTTAGCAACATGTAATGCACAGTTCAATTACTTAGATAAATAGACAAGAAGCACAGTAGCAATTAACCATCGGATCATACAATCTTAAAGAGGTTGTGCCAACATTAGAACTTATCCCTGTCTGATCGGTGGCGATCTGACCACTAGGATCCCTACCGATCATAAGAGTGGGGGCCTTGTGTATCCGAATGAATGAAGTCGCACTGCCATCCTATTCATCTCTAAGGGATTGCTGGAGATAGCTGAGTACAAGTGCTCAGCTATCTCAATCAGTCCTATAGAGATGAATGGCCCAGCAGCGCACATGCTCAACTACCACTCCATTTACTACTGGGGACAAGAAACCCTTATTCTAGTGAACACTCAGGTCCCATTGGTTAGGTTTGTCCATCAGGCATTTATTCCCTGTAGAATAGGGGTTCAGTTATAATATTGGCATAACAGATATGTCATTAAAAGCTATTGAAAAGATCATGTCATATACGGAAAACAGATTCTATGGATTTCATGGTTATGCATCCATCACAGCCATGAGAGCTTTTCAGGAGTGCCCCAAGCCTTCATGCTATCTGGGATGAGAAATGAAATCCCCCCCCCCCCCCAACCTCCCCTAAAAAAATCACTTGTTTTATAGGTATTGAGAGCACCAATGTACAAGATACCATACATGTATTTGAACCATTAAGACTAGTCTAAAGTGATAAAGTAGTGCCCCCAGTAGTGGCTTCAATAGGTAATATACCTCTTAGTGGCCCCAGTAGTAATAGTGACCCTCTTAATAGAACCAACAGTAATAATGACCCCATTAGTGTTCCCAGTAGGTACAGTGTCTCCATTAGTGGCCCCAGTAGTAATAGTGACCCTGTTAGTGGCTCCAGTATTAATAGTGACCACCAGAGTGATCCCAGTAGCAACAATAACCCCATAGTAGCCCCAGTAGTAAGTGTCCCTCTCAGTGGTTCCAGTATTAATAGAGACCCCCATAGGGGCCCAAGTAGTAATAGTGACCCCATAAATAATCCCAGTAGTAATAGTGATGTTGTTAGTAGCTCCAGTAGTAATAATTATCTCCATAGTGGTCCCAGTAGTGACAGTGACCCCCAGAGTGGCCCCAGTAGGAAGTGTCCCCCTTAATGGCCCTAGTATTAATAGAGACCCCCATAATGGCACCAGTAGATATAGTGCCCCATGTTAATGGCCATAGTAACATAATATGTTAGGCTGAATGAAGACAATGTCCATCTAGTTCAACCAGTTTTAACTCCCCCCCCCCCCCTCCCATTGTTGGCCAGCTTGTGACGTGCTTGCTGTGGGCGGCCCGTCCGTTCACCTCGGAAGTGGCTGACGGACAGAGCAGAGCAGGAAGTGGTAATTTTGACTGCTCCTGCTCTGCTTCTAAAAGCCACAGAAGAAGATGCCGGATGGAGGGGACATGCCTGGCGATCGATCCTGGCCAGGCAAGGTGAGCAAAATTTTTTTTTTTCATGTCAGAACCCCTTTAATAATGTCCCCTTTAGCGGATCTCCACCCAGGCAGCAACCTGACACCATCAAGCATTAACTCAATGTGTAGCTACCATCTAGCGGCCGCTGCTGATATAATGAGACTGTGGCCCTTGACCTCCCCCCCCCCCCCCCCACCTCCGGTGTCTGCAGTGTGTACAGAATAGCATGTGCATGCAGAAACGCAGATACTGGGGGGAGAGGTCATAGGTCACAGTCTGATTACAGCAGCAACCCTAGTGCTGACCCTCTGAGATGTTGTAGACTGCCGCCTGAAGTGACAGGCTGAGGTTGCCTCATGGCAGGGGTATTCCTGGAGCCTTGCCCCGCATATACAATAAACATGAATGTGAATGCGGCCAGACACATAACATTTCAGATATGTACTGTTCGAGCAATGGATTACTTGGCACATTTCCTAATACTAATTTCATCCCAGTTTAAGGGCATACTAAGAGAAAAAAACATGAAGCTTTTTGCACTGTTTGCAGTTGTACTTGGTAAAACTAGCATCAGCGTGCTTAAGGGTCTGGAACTCAATGCAGAGTTATATTATTTGACATGTTTTACCAGGCTATGTCTGTTATAAGAGTGGCTTTGATAATGAGTTTGGACACCTTATGTGCAGTTTATGTGAAGCAGAATGAAGGTAAATATCCATCTTTCTGTTAAAATAAGTACATGGAAGAAAAATAACTAAAAAGACATCTGTGCACAAATGGCCTTGTGGGTAATTTAATCTTTGCTTATCTGTCTAAACAAGAGTTGTCCATCAGCATTATAGGTGTATAAACACCTGCGGTGACAATACAGATGTAGCAAACATTCTAATGCTTTATGATAACTTACCTACAAATCCACTACAGCGCTGAACATTGTTATCATGATGTGCCAGCCATGTGAAGCATTACTACATATGTGCCTTATAGTATGCAGATTTGGTGAATACTAGGTCAAAGAACCTGCAGTCTGTCTGAGGGCTCTTTTACACGGGGGAAGTCGCAAAGCTAACTCACATGCGCAAAAAAATGTGACTATTAAAACCAATGGTTTCCTATGAAAACATTCAGATGAAGGACATATGTGACTGAATTTCACGCAACTCAAATTCCCTGCTTCGTGATAAGTTACGACCTGACCTATCTTTGGTGCAGCGATGCGCAGGAGTTTCCATAGACTTCTATAGGAGCTGGACAAAAATGGAGTGTGGAGGAAGTGCTGCCGTACCGCTAAACCCCAAACCATGCTTTAAATGTCTCGCTATACATTCCTGTTAGCCCCCATGGGATGAGAGGACTGCCTGGGGGTTCCCTTCAGCTTTCTGGGGCTGGAAGGATATCCCCGCAGCGAGAGAGAGAGAGTGCGAGATGAAGGGAGTCCCCGGGGAACCCCCTTCTTCGCTAGGGACTCCCTTCATCTGAGGGGCTGCAGGGATCTCCCCATAGCGGGGAGAGAAAGAGTGAGATGAAGAGAGTCCCCAGGGAACCCCCTTCATCGCTGGGGACTCCCTTCATCTCCGCAGGGCTAGAGGAATTTTCCCCGCAGCGGGGATATCCCTTCAGCTCTCCTGCAGCAGAATCACTCTTTCCCCACTGAGGGCATATCCCTCTAGCTCCCCTGCAGGGGAATCCCCGCTGAGATGAAGGGAGTCCCCAGCGATGAAGATAAGCCCCACAGGGCTTTCCTTTATGTTTCACTTCTCCCAGTCTTCCTGCTTTTTTTTTTCTTCCCTGTGTAATTGCACTAAATTTAAACGGAAAAAACAAAACTTTTCACTGGTACATGCACGAATACACTCTGTATGTTTAAAGCCCTTTTACACGCAATGATTATCACTCAAAATTCGTTCAAACGTCTGAAAGTGAGCGATTATCGTTACATGTAAACGCAGGCAGTCGTGCACTATTCTTTCAATTTTCTTTCAGTGCTGGTTTTTAGCCAGCATAAAATCCATTGTTAAGGACGCCTGCAGACGGGCGGAAATTCCGCGGCGGGATTTCCCACGGGATTTCTGCCGCTGGAAGCCTGCATAGGGTTGCATTAGCAAACGCAATCCTATGCAGACGTCCGCGGTTTGGCCGGGCGAAATCTCATGCGGCAAACAAACCGCGGCACGCTCTATTTCTGTGCGGGGCTCGCAGAGCCCCACAGAGAAACGTCACTCACCCGCCGTCGGCTCCGGTCTGCGCATTCACCGGCTGCCCGGCAGCCGGCACATGAAAGATCCGGAGCTGCGGGGCGCGGGTGAGTACGCGCTGCTCTCTGCAGGCGCTCGGGTCGGGTCCCGCGGCGAGAATTCTCGCTGCCGGATCCAACCCAGCCGTCTGCAGGTGGCCTAAGACACTGATAATTCATTCCATTTAAATGCAGCGACTTAATGATGGATTTGTTGCCTTGCATACACAATGAGTGCAGTGTTTACTCATGCCTAGAGAGGACCATGTACTCATTGTGTATATAAGGAAGAAAGACAATAGACTCTGCTGGGCAGATAATCTGTCACTCCAACACACACCCAGCTGTTACTGACTTTACATAAACTAATGATGGAAAATGCAGATTATTAGGTACGAGTAATATTATTCAAAAATGTCAGCAGTTCGTTCACAATTCGTTCAGTCATGCGGTTGTTTAAGCGATATTGTAGCGTGTAAAAGGGCCTTAAGCCCTCAGAGTTATTCCTTAGTATTTGTTTGCTTGCTCACTGAGCCATGTAAAAAGGGAAGGCGATCAGCCAATGTACAAGCAAACACTCACTGGGTAGATGTACATCTTCCTATTCTTCTGAAGCGTATCTGCGTCTATACTGATGGTAAGGAGTTCTAAAACAAAAGTAAACAAGCACAGATTGACATGCTTGGGAATAGGCACTCATTACATCTGATTGAGAGTCAGATGTGTAAAAAACCAAAATCTATAAAATCGAGACCTGCTTTTATAAGACTTTTGTGATTATAGGACTTCATGGTACACACAATTGCTAACAGCCACTCAATATCCTGAAATGATGACCTTGTAGCACATAGTAGCTTTCTTTTACCTCTTCATCATAACAGTGATTAATGACATGTAATAGCAATTATACAGCATGGACTAACAATTTCCACTTAGTAAATGGTTTTAAGACTAGGCAAATCATGGGAATCACAAGCTGAAGAAGATGCTGGCACTCGCACATTTCTTGCAGGGAAATTCTAACATTCCACAAATCCACTTGGGCGACCAGTTAATACTTGGTTGAACTAGGAGCTGCCCTTTGTAGTGACTCTCTACTCCGGCTGACTGAGGTTTCCTGTGTGATGTCCATATGTTAGTCCATGCCCGGTCTTTTAGGTGTGTGCTGATCCTGTCTTGTTTATACATGACTAGAGATGAGCGAACGTACTCGTCCGAGCTTGATACTCGGGCGAATATTAGCGTGTTCGGGATGCTCGTTACTCGTAACGAGTACCACGCGATGTTCGGGTTACTTTCAGTTTCCTCTCTGAGACGTTAGCGCGCTTTTCTGGCCAATTGAAAGACAGGGAAGGCATTACAACTTCCCCCTGTGACGTTCAAGCCCTATACCACCCCCCTGCTGTGAGTGGCTGGGGAGATCTGATGTCACCCGAGTATAAACATCGGCCCCTCCCGCGGCTCGGCTCAGATGCCTTGTGAGTTAGCTGAGGGAAAGTGCTATCGTACCGGAGCTGCTGTAGGGAGAGCGTTAGGAGTTAGTGTAGGCTTCAAGAACCCCAACGGTCCTTCTCAGGGCCACATCTAATAGTGTGCAGTACTGTGTTAGCACTGTATTTTTATTTATTTTTTCAAAATTGGATCTGCAGAGCATTGCGCCCTGCAATAGGGACAGACGTGGTGGTTAGGCAGGGAGAGTGTTAGCAGTGAGTGTAGGCTTCAAGAACCCCAACGGTCCTTTCTAGGGCCACATCTATCCGTGTGCAGTACTGTCCAGGCTGCTGTTAGCAGTGTTGCATATTTTTTTTTCTTCTCAAAACCGGCTGTGCAGACCATTGCACCCGGCATTAATACTACAGGGATAGAATTGTGTAGGCAGGGCCAGAAGACATACATTATTCATTGAATAGACGCAGTGTGGCTTTTCCTTTGAAAAACAAGGGAAAACATTCTATTTCGCCTGCCTCTGACAGTCCTCAGGGCTCTGGGTATGTGTGTGCTGCGTGCAGAACGTTAAAAAAAATCAGACGCAGCCAGCTACGTTTTACTGCAGGCTTGCGCCAATTTTTTTCCTGCATGGGAAATCCCTGATCTGCTGTAGCGAATAACTTTGCATCACTGCAGTTCTCTGACACATTTGCAGGGCCACAACACAGTTATTAAACTTAGTAGTATTCATTGAATACACGCAGTGTGGCTTGTCCTTTGAAAAACAAGGGAAAAAATTCTATTTTGGCTGCAGGCTTGCGCCAATTTCTTTCCTGGCTTGGAAATCACTGGTAATACAGCATGCTGAGGGGTAGGGGTAGGCCTAGAGGACGTGGACGCGGCCGAGGACGCGTAGGCCCAAGTGAGGGTGTGGGCACAGGCCGAGCTCCTGATCCAGGTGTGTTGCAGCCGACTGCTGCGCGATTAGGAGAGAGGCACGTTTCTGGCGTCCCCACATTCATCGCCCAATTAATGGGTCCACGCGGGAGACCTTTATTAGAAAATGAGCAGTGTGAGCAGGTCCTGTCGTGGATGGCAGAAAGTGCTTCAAGCAAGCTATCATCCACCCAAATAACCATGTATAAGTACATGAGGGGACAACACATGGATCTCTCCCGCGATCTGTTTACACCCAGGACCACGACGGTAACAAGAGGACATCCGCTACGATTAGAGGAAAGTAGGTTTCATCACCAACACAGAAAGGGGTTCTTTACTGTAAGAGCAGTTAGACTGTGGAACTCTCTACCGGAGGAAGTGGTGATGGCAAAATCCATAGAGAAGTTTAAAAGGGGACTTGATGTCTTTCTGGAGAAGGATATTACAGGATATAAATTTTAGTTTAAGTGTCAATCCGGGTATACAGGCAGGTAGGAACTATTAGGGGTTGATCCAGGGAACAGTCTGATTGCCATTAGGGAGTCGGGAAGGAATTTTTTCCCCAAAAGGGCTAATTGACTTCTGGCCTTGGGGTTTTTTGCCTTCCTCTGGATCAACACAGTAGGATAGACAGGCTGGACTAGATGGACAATGTCTTCATTCGGCCTTACATACTATGTTACTACTATGTTACAGAGTTCTGCGCCGTCCAGTGCTGTAAATCCGAATCCTCTGTCTGCTGCTCCTCCTTCCTCCCAGCCTCCTCACTCCACTACAATGACACATGCTCAGGAGCGGGAAGACTCCCAGGAACTGTTCTCGGGCCCCTGCTCAGATTGGGCAGCAGTGATTCCTCTCCCACCAGAGGAGTTTATCGTCACTGATGCACAACCATTGGAAAGTTCCCGGGGTCCGGGGGATGAGGCTGGGGACTTCCGGCAACTGTCTCAAGACCTTTCAGTGGGTGAGGAGGACGATGACGATGAGACACAGTTGTCTTGCAGTGAGGTAGTAGTAAGGGCAGTAAGTCCGAGGGAGGAGCGCACAGAGGATTCGGAGGAAGAGCAGCAGGACGATGAGGTGACTGACCCCACCTGGTGTGCAACGCCTACTCAGGACAGGTCTTCAGAGGGGCAGGCAAGGGCAGCAGCAGGGCAGGTTGCAAGAGGCAGTGCGGTGGCCAGGGGTGGAGGCAGGGCCAGACCGAATAATCCACCAACTGTTTCCCAAAGCGCACCCTCGCGCCATGCCACCCTGCAGAGGCCGAGGTGCTCTAAGGTCTGGCAGTTTTTCACAGAGACGCCTGACGACCGACGAACAGTGGTGTGCAACCTTTGTCGCGCCAAGATCAGCCGGAGAGCCACCACCAACAGCCTCACCACCACCAGCATGCGCAGACATATGATGGCCAAGCACCCCACAAGGTGGGACGAAGGCCGTTCACCGCCTCCGGTTTGCACCGCTGCCTCTCCCCCTGTGCCCCAACCTGCCACTGAGATCCAACCCCCCTCTCAGGACACAGGCACTACCGTCTCCTGGCCTGCACCCACACCCTCACCTCCGCTGTCCTCGGCCCCATCCACCAATGTCTCGCACCGCACAGTCCAGCCGTCGCTAGCGCAAGTGTTGGAGCGCAAGCGCAAGTACGCCGCCACGCACCCGCACGCTCAATCGTTAACCGTCCACATAGCCAAATTTATCAGCCTTGAGATGCTGCCGTATAGGGTTGTGGAAACGGAGGCTTTCAAAGCCATGATGGCGGCGGCGGCCCCGCGCTACTCAGTTCCCAGTCGCCACTACTTTTCCCGATGTGCCGTCCCAGCCCTGCACGACCACGTCTCCCGCAACATTGTACGCGCCCTCACCAATGCGGTTACTGCCAAGGTCCACTTAACTACGGACACGTGGACAAGCACAGGCGGGCAGGGCCACTACATCTCCCTGACGGCACATTGGGTGAATTTAGTGGAGGCTGGGACAGAGTCAGAGCCTGGGACCGCTCACGTCCTACCCACCCCCAGAATTGCGGGCCCCAGTTCGGTGGTGGTATCTGTGGAGGTGTATGCTTCCTCCACTAAAGCACCCTCCTCCTCCTCCTCAACCTCTGTCTCGCAATCTAGATGTGTCAGCAGCAGCAGGACGTCGCCAGCAGTCGGTGTCGCGCGGCGTGGCAGCACAGCGGTGGGCAAGCGTCAGCAGGCCGTGCTGAAACTACTCAGCTTAGGAGATAGGAGGCACATGGCCCACGAACTGCTGCAGAGTCTGACAGAGCAGACCGACCGTTGGCTTGCGCCGCTGAGCCTCCAACCGGGCATGGTCGTGTGTGACAACGGCCGTAACCTGGTGGCGGCTCTGCAGCTCGGCAGCCTCACGCACGTGCCATGCCTGGCCCATGTCTTTAATTTGGTGGTTCAGCGCTTTCTGAAAAGCTACCCACGCTTGTCAGACCTGCTCGTAAAGGTGCGCCGGCTCTGCGCACATTTCCGCAAGTCCCACACGGACGCTGCCACCCTGCGCACCCTGCAACATCGGTTTAATCTGCCAGTGCACCGACTGCTGTGCGACGTGCCCACACAGTGGAACTCTACGCTCCACATGTTGGCTAGGCTCTATGAGCAGCGTAGAGCTATAGTGGAATACCAACTCCAACATGGGCGGCGCAGTGGGAGTCAGCCTCCTCAATTATTTTCAGAAGAGTGGGCCTGGTTGGCAGACATCTGCCAGGTCCTTCGAAACTTTGAGCAGTCTACCCAGGTGGTGAGCGGCGATGCTGCAATCATTAGCGTCACCATTCCTCTGCTATGCATCTTGAGAAGTTCCCTGCAAACCATAAAGGCAGCCGCTTTGCGCTCGGAAACAGAGCCGGGGGAAGACAGTATGTCGCTGGATAGTTAGAGCACCCTCCTTTCTATATCTCAGCGCGTTCAGGAGGAGGAGGAGGAGCATGAGGAGGATGAGGAGGAGGGGGAAGAGACAGCTTGGCCCACTGCTGACGGTACCCATGCTGCTTGCCTGTCATCATTTCAGCGTGTATGGCCTGAGGAGGAGGAGGAGGAGGAGGAGGATCCTGAAAGTGATCTTCCTAGTGCGGACAGCCATGTGTTGCGTACAGGTACCCTGGCACACATAGCTGACTTCATGTTAGGATGCCTTTCTCGTGACCCTCGCGTTACACGCATTCTGGCCACTACGGATTACTGGGTGTACACACTGCTCGACCCACGCTATAAGGAGAACCTTCCCACTCTCATTCCCGAAGAGGAAAGGGGTTCCAGAATGATGCTATACCACAGGACCCTGGCGGACAAGCTGATGGTAAAATTCCCATCCGACAGCGCTAGTGGCAGAAGGCGCAGTTCCGAGCGCCAGGTAGCAGGGGAGGTGCGGATCGAGCAGCATGTACAGCCCAGGCAGTGCAACAGTCTTTAAGGGCCTGGACAGCTTTATGGCTCCCCAGCAAGACTGTGTCACCGCTCCCCAGTCAAGGCTGAGTCGGCGGGAGCACTGTAAAAGGATGGTGAGGGAGTACATAGCCGATCGCACGACCGTCCTCCGTGACGCCTCTGCCACCTACAACTACTGGGTGTCGAAGCTGGACACGTGGCCTGAACTAGCGCTGTATGCCCTGGAGGTGCTTGCTTGTCCTGCGGCTAGCGTCTTGTCGGAGAGGGTGTTTAGTGCAGCTGGGGGAATCATCACAGATAAGCGTACCCGCCTGTCAACCGACAGTGCCGACAGGCTAACACTCATCAAGATGAACAAAGCCTGGATTTCCCCAGACTTCTCTTCTCCACCAGCGGACAGCAGCGATACCTAAGCAATACGTAGGCTGCACCCGCGGATGGAAGCATAGTTCTCTCTCACCATCCAAAACGGGGACATTTCTGCTTCATCAATCTGTGTATAATATTCCTCCTCCTCCTCCTGAAACCTCACGTAATCACGCCGAACGGGCAATTTTTCTTAGGGCCACAAGGCTCACTCATATAATTTTTCTACAAAATTTTTATACGTTTCAATGCTCTTAAAAGCGTTGGAACTTTAACTTGAACCAATTTTTCGTTAAACTGGGCTGCCTCCAGGCCTAGTTACCACTTAAGCCACATTAACCAAAGCGATTAATGGGTTTCACCTGCCATCTTGGTTGGGCATGGCCAATTTTTACTGAGGTACATTAGTACTGTTGGTACACCAATTTTTTTGGGCCCTCACCTACAGTGTAATCATAGCAATTTCTATGTTCTTCGCCTGCACTCATGGTACAGAAAGGTGTGTGGTGTTGGCCTACACTTTAGCTACATAAATGTAACTTGGGCCTTGGCTATACTGCAGCTACTGAAATGGAACTAAGACTGCGCTCCCACTATACTGCTGCTTCGGAATTGTTCCTGGGGCCTGTGTAGGCTGCTACTATTACTTAAATGGAACTTAGACTATGCTCCTCCTATACTGCTGCTTCGGAATTGTTACTGGGGCCTGTCTTGAGTGCTACTATTACTGAAATGGAACTAATACTGTGCTCCCCCTATAATGCTGCTAGTGATATGTTAGTGGGGCCTGTCCTAATGCTACGGCTGAAACGTTACGAATTCTGGGCTCTGCCTATACCGCTGCTAATGGTATGTCTCTGGGGTGTGGAAACAGAGGCTTCCCAAAGACATGATGGCGGCGAGGCCATTTCCCACCAACGCGGTTACTGTTAAGGTGCATATAACCACGGACACGTGGAGAGGACACGTAGTGCCTCAAAAACATCCCCCTCCTCCTCCAACAATGAAAACATTCTTGGCAAATGCCTTTGCATTGGTTCGTCTGGTGGCAGTCCAAGAATTTCACCTTTACCGACACAACAAGAGAGCCCCCCCACCATCCCCCCGCCACGGCCCACTTAATCCTGGCCACATTCCGAAAACCAACAAAATACAACCGTGCTACTAGGTCCGCAGTCACCACCACATTACCACCAACGCGGTTACTGTTAAGGTGCATATTACCAGTCTGACTGGGGCATACAGACACCTTGACAGAATGAATAGTGTGTGGCACATAGGTTCCCCATTGCTATGCCCACGTGTGCAGCTCCTGATGGAGGTGGCACAGGATTGGATTTCTCATTGCTTCTGTACAGCATTGTGGGCTATCGCCCCACCACTTTTAAAGAGGGTCGCTGCCTAGCCGTGCCAACCCTCTGCAGTGTGTGCCTGCAGTTCCTCCTCATGGCAGACGCACTTATAAATAGACATGAGGGTGGTGTGGCATGAGGGCAGCTGAAGGCTGCGCAGGGACAGTTTGGTGTGCGCTGTGGACACTGTGTCGTGCAGGGGGGAGGGGGGTTGGGCAGCATGTAACCCAGGAGAAGTGGCAGCGGAGTGTCATGCAGGCAGTGATTGTGCTTTGTTGTAGCTAGTGTGGTGCTTAGCCAAGGTATGCCATGCTAATGAGGGCTTTTCAGAAGTAAAAGTTGTTGGGAGGGGGGGGGGGCACTCTTGCCGGTATTGTGGCTTAATAGTGGGACCTGTGAACTTGAGATGCAGCCCAACATGTAGCCCCCCCGTTTCTGTGTCGTTCCCATCACTTTCTTGAATTGCCTAGATTTTCACACATGAAAACCTTAGCGAGCATCGGCGAAATACAAAAATGCTCCGGTCGCCCATTGACTTCAATGGGGTTCGTTACTCGAAACGAACCCTCGAGCATCGCGATAAATTCGTCTCGAGTAACGAGCACCCGAGCATTTTGGTGCTCGCTCATCTCTAGACATGACAATTAAAATCTTTCAATAGACATTACTGTAGGCCACAGTTAATTAATGTCAGGTTGAAAGTGCAGTCCTGTCTGCAGACAGCATGGTAATACCAGTAGAGCATGAGAAGCTGAGTAGATTAATATTTAGTCTTGTGGTAAACGATTCTGTAGAACTTGGAATTTATTGATCTAAATCTCTGTTCATTCTGGCTTTAGGAGTCCAGTGGGCGGTCCAATCAGTGATTGACGGCTATCTCTGTATGCACAGTCATTTAAGGAAGGTTGCCAATTGTTGAGTAGGGCCGCCCACTAGACTCATAAATCCGAAATGAGCAGGGTTTTACATCAATAAATACAAGTTATACAGAATCTTTTCCCACAAAACTATATATTAATCTCTTCTGTTTGACCTGCACTATAAGATGCTGGCTGAAGATTGGACTGCACGTTCAATGTAACAAGTTCCCTTTAACCCACTTAGGACCAAGCACTGTAAATTTACGGCGCTTGGCCCTGGGCTTTAACAAAATTAAAGTTACCACTAGACATTTACTTATTCTAACCATACAAAGTAGCATTGGAAACCAATGCCAAGCCTGGCACAGCTCGCTCTAATGTGCTTCAGCTCATATAACATTAGCTGCTGATCCTTTAGATGGAATTGTAGCAAACTTGGGGAATTTTGCAAGATATCGCCATGCAGTTTATTTTATTAAGACTTTTCATTGCTATGGAAACTAACTTGTCACCTAAAACAAATTTATATTTATAAGATGCTGAGCATGGTCATACATACAATATAACATACTTAGATTCAGCTTCCCCGCAAGTGACGGTAATAAGATGTTGGTGAAAACCTAAACCACAGCGATTACTGATTGGAAACAAAAAAATAAATGCTGAACTAAGAATAATAAAATATACACTCGATAATTTACAATTAATCATGCAGTATGTTCAATGCTTTGTTCAGTTTCCTTCCTTCTATGCATTAAAGGGGTTGTCCAGGCTTTAGAAACTGATGGTCTATCCTCATGATAGGCTATCAATATCTGATTGGTGGGGGCCCATCACCCAGGATCTCCACCGATCAGCTGATTGATAGTGCTGTGGTGCTCATTCAAGCCCCACAGCTTCTTACATCTGAGTATGATCCTGTAAATGCTCAGAATGCCATATATATTATAGCGGATGTTCCAAGAGCTACAGAATTGTCCAATTGAAGTAAACAAGGGGTGTAAGAGAAGAAGCAAAACTCTAGACTGAATGGGTGCATTAACTGTCCATCACTCCACGTGGCAGGAGCATTTATATTAGTGGGCTAGCCTTACCACAGATGACAGAGTGGCTATTATTTGACAGCTGCTCTCTTCAACCCCCTCTATAACCATGATAAACGCCCATTAGAAGAAAAACATAGGAAGAGCTCCTGAGAGCCAAAGCTTTTTGATATTTGTGTGTTGGACATAAAAAAAAACAGACAACATACGGAACCATAAGATTTAATGAAGCAACAGACACTGTTTTTCATCATGTGTCCTATCCTTAGGGCTTCTTCAAACGCGCATCTTTGCACATACAATATGCAGAGAATAGAGCCCATTGTTTTCAATTGGGTCATTCTCGCTTCTGTGCTTGCATTTTGCTTGCAAACACCCCCACTGCTACATGCTCTATTTTGGTGTGCATGTATGCACCAAAGAAGTCTATAAAGGTGCGTAAATGCACACCTGATACCTCAGCAATTGTACAATGAGCTGCACAATTTTGCCATGAAATCAACACACTGGGGACTAATTAAGGCGGCACAGCCTTCTAAATTACGTGATGTGAGCAGTCTCCGGCAGCTGAAAAAAATACAATAAAAAGTGCAGATACACTTGCGATACCACAACATTCACTGTGCTAAAAGTTGCGCTACCAAATGCAATTTTGCGCTTACGCTGGTGTTGAGAAGCCTTTAAATGGACAAGAATTAGGATATGCAAATGCTCGTCAATGTGCATCGGGACAGCCCCCGAGCAGGTGTCCATGTGGTGTCCGATGGGAATTCCACCCAAGCCTCTTGAGCGCAACTCAGGCACATAAGTATACATCGGACCTTAAAATAGTAAGCCTGAGGTGCTATTCATGGCATCAAAATACTGGGATCCCTAATATTTGGGTTAGCCATACGAGGAAAGCTATAGATCGGAATAGGATGACTTTGGCACATACGAGTTAGCATCAGAGCCCTTCTCTTCAGCTGTATACGAAACAGTGGACTGTGTTTCCAAGCCTCTGGTGAGCCAGCATTGTTAGGTAATAGCTGCAAAGTAACAAGGATTCAGAGCATCACTCATGATTTACAGCGCTATTCTATTTTGTAGAATGACTATTTGCTGGTTAAAAGAAGCTGTACTGGATAGACGAAAATGGCGAACGTTGATCCATAGGGTGACCCAGAGTCGGCAACGCTAATCATTAATTATGAGATAATGCAGAGTCGGCAACGACTGAATGGCTAATCATCATCATTTTGCAGCAATGTGTTATAGAATAGTTAAATGTGAAGTGTTTTGCATAAGATTGCTTTGTGTGGTAAACCTCCCATCTCTGATTCCTGATACAGGGACTGGCATTATAAGATGCCAGGTGAATGGCAGCAGTAATTCAGAGAGTCCTGCTCTGTCTTCACTGATTGAGGGTCCAGAGCCCTTGCATCTTGCAGGCAAAATATGTTCTGCATCATTGTTCCCGTGCACTCAGTACCTCATACTGCTCACTACCATGCAAGGGATGGGAACCTTGGACATAAAGTGTTCCCATCCCAAGTATGGCAACATGTAATGTAAGACACCTGCCACCAGGCAAGTAGGAAGGTGCAGAGCATCGCTCTGCATGTACGACAGGCGCGTGAGTGTGACTCAGTAGCGTTCCTCTGTGCGGTGATCCTAATTATGGACGGCTGCACAGGAAAAGCCTGTAGTGTGAACTGGTACCTGCTCAGAACTATTGTAGGGCTCTCTCTCTCTATCTCTGATGGTGGGATCCAGTCCATTCACATGCACACTCCACACGCTAAGGTATATCGCTCCTCTTCCTCCATCTTCACCTACATGGAAGCTGAAGATGCTTCCATGTGACTCTGTGTTAGACTCTTCCAGCAGACAAGATGGAACATAGGTTGAAGATGAAGACTCACTCCTTTCCTGCTCTCAAGCACTGCTATTTATACCTTCACTCATACCACATGACATGACAGATTGATACATTTACAAGCAGACAATGATTTTAGCAGAGTTAGGCCGCCTGCAGATGGGCGGGTCGGATCCGGCGGCGAGGATTCTCGCCGCGGGACCCGAGCGCCTGCAGAGAGCAGCGCGTACTCACCTGCGCCCCGCAGCTCCAGCTATTTCATGTGCCAGCTGCCGGGCAGCCGGCGCATGCGCAGACCGGAGCCGGCGGCGGGTTAGTGACGTTTCAGAAATAGGACATGCCGCGGTTTGTTTGCCGCGCAGGATTTTGTGCGACCAAACCGCGGCCGCCTGCATAGGATTGCGTTTGTTACCGCAATCCTATGCAGGCTTCCAGTGGCGGAAATCCCGTGCTAAATCCCACCGTGGAATTTCCGCCCATGTGCAGGCGCCCTTAACCTCTCAAGCACCGCAGCTGTGCAACACACACACTAGATATGACAGGACAAGCTTTGCACAGTGCATCTGCATAGGACAATACATGTATGACATTTATAGAGGGGACCACGATGGTGTTCTGGGCCACTACATATTTGCTTCCTAAATTCAAAATCAAACAACTTTATAAATAGTCTTCAGCAGATATAGTCTGCGCAATGTCTTTATATAGATGACTGTGCTGCTGCTATATGGTACATCCAACATCACACTGCCCCTGACTGCTGACTCAGGCTTTTCTTCACCTGCTCACTCTGCTCTCCCACTCACTTCACTCACAACAGCAGGGAGGGGCGGCGGATGTACATAACAAAGTACAGAGGAAGGGGAAGAGCCAGGTGTGATCACACAGGCAGCATCAGTATACAGAGAAGACCCACAACAGAATCACACACACAGAAAGCATCAGTGTAGAGAGAAGAGAAGACCCACAACAGAATCACACACACAGAAAGCATCAGTGTAGAGAGAACCCACTGCAGAGTCTGCAGGGGGAGGCAGGAGGAAACAAATAAAATCTTCCATATCACAGGTACCTTTGAGATTCACTATTGTATGTAGGCCTTCAGCATTTTTGACACCTGCATTTTTTCAAAAGCTAGCACATACCTGAAAAAATAAAATGTGCTTCTGCCATTCAAATTCTTTTCAAATTCCACACTGCTGTTAGCTGCTATGTGATGCTTTGTCAGTATAGATGCAATGTCTCTGAGGTCTAGTATATCCAAGGTCCCAAGAGGGATAGTATATAAGATAAAAAAAAGTACTGTAGTATATAGGAATTTATCTTTTGCAGGAATTTTAAAGTTTGTGGAAATGTCTGATTCTCTAACTTTGCCCAATTTAATATGAGTTTCTTTTTCAGGTGTATTGATGGCAGCACATTGTTACATGTAGCAGCCTACTATGGAGAAGAAGAATGCACCGAGGTAAAACAATATC
Organism: Eleutherodactylus coqui; assembly: GCF_035609145.1. Classification (NCBI taxonomy): domain Eukaryota; kingdom Metazoa; phylum Chordata; class Amphibia; order Anura; family Eleutherodactylidae; genus Eleutherodactylus; species Eleutherodactylus coqui. Next base: position 123,603,742 of record NC_089838.1, on the reverse strand, counting down.
CTCAAATATGCTGTTATTTTTATTGTGAAGTTGCACCTCATTCATCAAACATATTTAATGAGTTTCTTTACAGTATTAAAAATATTTCTTCTCGACTCAAACGTGAAGACATAGGTAGTTAGGGCGTTTATTCAGAAAGCAAAGATCTACAGATGGATTTTTCTTTAGCTTTACTCTTAATGCGATGTAACACTTTGAATTACTTTTGCAATGGGTTTTGTTTTACATTTGCTGCATTTGTATGTTGCTATTTCCAAGAACCTTGCACAGAAGGGCTGGCTTAGTTTTTGCCTGTGCCTATAACATGGAGGGCGTGAATGGGAGCTGGATGAGTCCATATTTAATGGCTTCCATCTAGTAGTGGATAAAGATTCTTGCTTTGCACAATAGAACCTTTTACACACAAAAAAAACATTATTTTTAGGAATGTTTTGTTTTTTTGTTTTTTTTGAAAGACCAAAACTTTTTCATTTTCTTTTAGACTCTTTTGAAATTACAAGTTGATACAGATGTATTGGACTATAAGGGAGCAACACCTCTGCAACGATCTAGGCATGCAAAAACTATGCAGGTATTTATCAGGAACTGAATCAATGTTTGGGGTATTTATTCTATTAATCTCCAACCAGGCAGAGGCCCCTTGGCAGTTGCTCCTTTGGCTTTTACTATAATCTTGTCCTGCTTAGTTTTTTTTTTAGTATTAGGCCTCCTTCACATGGGCGACAAAATTGCGTGATTTTGTCACGTTGCTACAATGCTACAAATCGCATGTATGAGAAGCCCATGCTTTCCCATGGGTTCCTTCACACATGCGATGTCTTGCAGCATATAACAACCCGACACAAAAACCTCACGCGCGACTCGTGAGTTTTTGTAGCCCATGTTTCTCCATGGAGCCTTCCTCTCTGTTGCATCGCATCGCACGAAAACGTGATTTTCGAGCGGTGCGATGCAACTTTAACAGTAGGAAATCCTACTGTCAAAGCCAGATCTAAGCCCTAGCTGCAGAAAAAAACCCAAACACATACATCACCTTAGAAGCACTGTTAGCTCAGCTGCATCTTCTCCCTGGTCCTGGCACTGTTTCTCTTCTTCATCTTCTGGCCGGGGATTGAAAAATCCCCGCCTCCTGGAAGCGATGGCTGAACCAATCACAGCCATTCGTCGAGCACTGGCTGTGATTGGCTAAGCATCAACCAATCACAGCCAGCGCTTCCAGGAGGCGGGGATTTTTAAATCCCCAGCCAGAACATGAAAAAGAGAAACAGTGTCGGGCCCCAGGGAGAAGCTGCGGCGGCACCGCAGACAGCACAGGAGAGGTGATCTATACTTTTTTTTTCTTTGGGGTAGGGGTTATATTTCATGCTCCCCCCCCCCCCCACCCAAGAATCCTCGCATAGGATGCTACAAAATTACGGTATTGCCGCGAGAAGACACAGCGATATCACGCAGATCAGCAATGTGATATTGTGGAGATTTTCTCACTGCCATGCCATGTTGCCTGTGTGAAGGAGGCCTTAATGTTGCTTGTCTGTACATTGGCTTAATTAGGCCTCATTCACACGGGCTACAAAATCATCCCTATGTTTTGTAGCCTGAAAGAACCCATTGGAAACCATGGGCTTCACATACATGCATTTTGTAGCGAGATTTTGTAAGTCCATGTGAACGAGGCGTAAATGGAATCTGTCAGTCTGTAGATGTTGTCCAAACAGCAGCTTGGGCAGCCTATCAGTGCTATAACAAAAGGGAGATGTTTCTCCCTCGGCATTCAGCATTAAATGTCACAGCACATGCGCAGTCAAGCACATCACGTGGTCTGGCGCTGATGCTGTGACATAACACCATACCCGCACGTGTGCCCTGAGCTCGTTGTCACTGTCAGCAGCATGACCGTGCGCCTCTTTGAGGAGGGGCCTCTGGATCCTCAGTACTGGACTTTAAAGTGTTCCTTCTATGAAACATCTTAACCAAGTGCCTCACATTAACAGGAATTCAGGTTCTTTCTTCCCATTCATAACCCCGTCAATAAACAAGATACTGTAAAGAGTTATGAACCCAGCGAGAATCACAAATTTTTTGTACCTCAAACTATAATGTGCCATCAACAAGAACTGGTGGAGGAGGAAGCTTACCATGGATCGGAGAAAAATATTTTTTAAGCAAAGGCTAATAGAAACATTTGTAATTTTAAAAGATTGAGGAATCTGCAGTCCAAAAGAAGAATGATTAAGTACTTCGATAGGGGCTCAATTTGAAAAGGAGAAGTTTTAACTTAGCATTTTTAGTAGAAAGCCACACTTTCTCTCCTACCAGAAAATTAGAACCTTCAGACCTCCTCCTATAATCGTCCATTTTGTACCTTGAAATTGAACAGTTATTATTATTCTGAACCTCCTTCCATACAGAAAAAACATTCTCCAAAACAAGGATAAAACTAGAGATGAGCGAACCTACTCGTTTAGAGCGTTTTTGCACTTGAGCACTGCTTTTTCCGAGTAACTGACTACTCGGACGAAAAGATTCGGGGGGGGGGGGGGCCAGGGGTGAGCGGGGGGTTGCAGTGGGGGGGGGGAGAGAGAGAGGGAGCTCCCCCCTGTTCCCCGCTGCACTGCTACCCCCGCTCCACCACGCTGCCCCCCGGCGCCCCCCGAATCTTTTTGTCCGAGTAGTCAGTTACTCGGAAAAAGCGGTGCTCGAGTGCAGAAACTCCCAAAACGAGTAAGTTCACTCATCTCTAGATGAAACCCATTATTGCAAAAGAACTGTGAAATGCCTGTTAACTGAAGAGGACGATTGTTCAATGCAAATTCTGCTAAAGACAAGAAAAAATAATAATCCTCCTCATTATTGGACACAAAACACCACAAGCATTGCTCCAGGCTTTGATTTAGTTTTTCTGTTTGTCCATTAGTCCCTGGATAGTACAGGGAAGAGAATGGGAAGTGGACATTAACACGAGCACATAAAGAGCACCAAAATTTAGATGCAAACTGAATCCCTCTAATGGAAACTATGCTGGTAAACCATGTAATTTAACAATATTAACACTGAAAAATTTGGCTAATTTCTTTGCATTTGTAAAGGCCCATTTACACGGAGCAATAATCGCTCAAAAATCGCTAAAAAGCGATCGTTTGAGTGATAATCGTTGCGTCTTAACGCACGTCCATCGTGCACTTTTCATGCAATGCTAGCTTATTGTTAAATTCAGTCCAACCTAAAAATCGTCCTTCAGCCTTATCAGCAGTTCTCCACGGGGAGTGCTGATAGCATTGGAGAACAAAGGAACTGAATGCAGATAAGAGCCCTTTGGCTATTAACTGCTCTCAGCTAAAGGCTTCATTTGCACACTTAAATGCTCTTAAAGGGGTTGTCCCGCAGAAGCAAGTGCAGTTATGCACTTCTGTATGGCCATATTAATGCACTTTGTAATATACATTGTGCATTAAATATTGGCCATACAGAAGTTATACACTTACCCCCTCCGGTGCTGGCGTCCCCGTCTCCATGGCGACGACTGAAGCCTTCTTCTCTGGTCGCCGCAACAGTCACGCTTGCGCAGATAAGAATCCTCTTCTGGAGGCCCGGGCTCACAAGCTGCGTCCTGGCTCCTCCCCCTTCTCAGCGTCATCGCATAGCTCCGCCCCCGTGGCATGGTGCCGATCAGCCAATGAGGTGGCTGTAATCGGCAGTGGAGCTCAGACTGGAGAAGAACATCCACGGTGCACCATGGGAGAAGAACCGCAGTGCACTATGGGAGAAGACCAGTGGTGCACCTTGGGAAATGACAGCGGCCATCTTGGAAGAAGATTTTTATAACTTCATGAAACAGCTTCATGGTGAGTAGAAACGCTCTTAAAAAACGATTTACATGGGTAGTTTGTAATGCTTGCTTAACATGGGGGACTGGAGTGTGAAAATTTTTTCGTTTTGGCCGCGGGACAACCCCTTTAAATAGCTACTTAAAGGTTTATGCAAAATGATCACTCCGTGTAAATGAGCCTTAAGACTAGATAGAGCAACAAGATTATACATTTTACTAAAATGGACAACAACAACACAAATTAGAGCATTTCTTTCAGAACCATGGAGGCCCGTAATGAAATCCGCAGACAAATGCATCCAAGGTCTCTCCAGAACTGGTAAAGATACTATCTCCCCATTTAGAGTTCCAGTCGATGATGGCGTTATATAGTTTAAACCATGGCAAGCACAGAACAATGTGAGTGAGCAAGGAGATGTGATTGTTCTCAGCAAGAGAAATCAAGTCATCCTGTAGATACAATATCTTTACATATAAAGTTATCATTTCCTCATGAAATGGCTAAATCTTAACATGTACCTCCGGAACACAGAACATAATGTGTCTTTGTGACAAGTCAATAGTGGATACAGAAATCTGAAAAGTTAGAGGCACAACTCTTAAGCATGAGTCAGAAGCAAATTGAAAGTGACAGGAACATTGCAGTTAGTCGTTGTCAATTCAGCTGGGAGGATGAGCTTGGACGATGGTAACCAAGCAACCTATAGGCCAAGTGGACCATCCTCAAAATATGCCAGGCCTATCAGTTTTCCGACTGTGGGCATTTGGGGACAACCAGACGATTTCAACAATATAAACATAAGCCTTCCTCAAACCATCTCTGTCTATGGTAGTTATTTCCCCTAGAAACGGTTCCTATTTGCATTGGTTCCTCAGAACCCTCAGGGGCAGGCAAGGTAGATGTAGGGGGGTAATTCAAAAAATACCGTCTCCCAACTCTCTTTCGAATGTGGTAATCAATTCTAATAGCTAAGGCCATAGCCTCTTCCATAGTGCTGGATGTTGAATACAGAATCATCAAGTCCTTAACCTTACTTGACAATCTCTGACAAAACTGACTCCTCAGACGTGTATCGTTCCACTGAGCATTGTTAGCCCAGCGAAGAAATTTAATGCAATAATCTTCTACTGGATGTTTACCCTGCTAAAGGGTAAAAACTCTACTTTCAGCCAAGGCAACCTGATCTGGATCATCATATAGAAGACCTAAAGCCAGGAAAAAGTTGTCCACTGCCATTTGTGCATTAGAAGTGGGTGGCAGGCAGAACATCCATGCTTGTGAGCAGCGGTGTGCGTAGCCTTTCTGCATCCCCTGCCAAAAAAAAAATATATATATATATGGACAGACTTGTCGAGGCGCTATTCCTTGTGCTTTTTTGGCTCACTGTGGAGCAATTTTCTTTCCTCCAGCCGTCTTCTTGCTGAAGATTTTGTATACAACTAAGTAGTGACGAAGGGTGGCGCTGTACTCCCTGGTAAAGTTATTGTCAAGTAGTTAAAAAAAAGCAATAGAAAATTGTCTTGAAATGAAAGAAAAAACTCTAGCATGCTGCTTGGTGATGCCAGTAAGTATGGCAGGTAACCACCGAGGACAGTGATTGGCTGCAATAGTCGTGTTCTGTTACAGTCCATCTGCACTGGCAGCCTCTAAGCAAAGATCTGTGGCAGCCACCGCTGGATCGGAAGGAGACCGAAGAAGTGAGTGCTGTTTTATTTATTTATTTTTTTTAATTCTAGGTCATTTTCTGCTTTTTTTTCTTTTACAAACTAGTGGACAACTTTTTAAAGTCTATATTTACACGTGACAGATTTGATGTAGGCCTGCATCAAAATCCTAACTAAATCCATGTCAAAATCCACATATAATGAAAACAAAGATCTGGTACCGTGTTAGCCAGTAGAGCAAAATGTGATTGTTCTCAGCAAGAGAAATTACGTAATCTTGTAGATATGATACCTTTTAATGGCTAACAAAAATACATGATGTAATAATAGCGAGCTTGCGAAGCAACGCAGGGTTCTTCTTCAGGCTTATGGATTGGATCTGAAGAGGCATGGATATTTATACACACTTATAACATACATACTTATGACAAGGCACAGATATGGTTGTGATTGGTTCGCACTTAAAAGGAATTCTGCAACAGCAAACAAACTTTTTTTGTCTAGGCACTGATAGCGGAGTGAAAGTTTTATGGTCCCTAAATTACTGTTGGAGGGGGGAAAAGTCAGCAGGCTTGAATTGCTACAAGAGATACACAAACATTATTAGCTAAACACTGATAAGGGAGTGAAAGTTAATGGTCCCTGAATTACTGTTGATGGGGGTCTTATCTGTATAATAAAAAATGTCTCATACTTCCCATTCACGCATAAATCCTGGGGAATAATTTAACCCAGTATTCAGCGTGTCAAAGGTTGTTATCAATTTATATTCCCAAATTCTTCTGTGGTTTTGTGACTTGAAACCACCCTTCAATATCAAAACTCTCATATCTCCTATGTTATGTCCATGGTTAGAGAAGTGCTCGGCCACAGGTAATTCTCTTTTTCTGTCTGTTCTGTGTGTTCTCTTTGAACACAGAAAAAGAGAATTACCTGTGGCCGAGCACTTCTCTAACCATGGACATAACATAGGAGATATGAGAGTTTTGATATTGAAGGGTGGTTTCAAGTCACAAAACCACAGAAGAATTTGGGAATATAAATTGATAACAACCTTTGACACGCTGAATACTGGGTTAAATTATTCCTCAGGATTTATGCGTGAATGGGAAGTGTGAGACATTTATTATACAGATAAGACCCCCATCAACAGTAATTCAGGGACCATTAACTTTCACTCCCTTATCAGTGTTTAGCTAATAATGTTTGTGTATCTCTTGTAGCAATTCAAGCCTGCTGACTTTTCCCCCCTCCAACAGTAATTTAGGGACCATAAAACTTTCACTCCGCTATCAGTGCCTAGACAAAAAAAGTTTGTTTGCTGTTGCAGAATTCCTTTTACGTGCGAACCAATCACAACCATATCTGTGCCTTGTCATAAGTATGTATGTTATAAGTGTGTATAAATATGCATGCCTCTTCAGATCCAATCCATAAGCCTGAAGAAGAACCCTGCGTTGGTTCGGAAGCTCGCTATTATTACATCATGTATTTTTGTTAGCCATTAAAAGGTATCATATCTACAAGATTACGTTGTTTCTCTTACTGAGAACAATCACAAAATCCACATATAACACGCAGATTTCACCCCTTCATTTAAAAATGTGATATATGTACTGAGCATCTGCAGCAAAAAGTGACTTGCTTTAAAATCCGCACTGCGTGTCAATTTACGGTGTGGATTTTTTCAGCAACGTGTGAATGAGATTTCTCGAAGTTTTGTAGGTTTTGCTACTACTGTAATGCGCTGTGAGTTTTCTGATGCAGAAAATGTACAACATATTCGCCACATGTGAACATACTCAAGGAGACCTACCATGTCTATAGGGAGACCTACCATGGGTTTCAGGAACAATGAAAGGGTTAGTGGCCACATTGCTGGAGTCCTTGAGCAGTGAAAGGCACATCCCTGGTGGCATAAGGCTGGGAAGAGGTTAATAGGCATAACTCTGGTGGTCTACAGCAGATAAAGGATTAATGGCCTACCAATGGTAATGATGTAGAAAAGTAGGGGGTTAATAGGGTAAACCTTTGGTGGTCTAGAGCAGAGAACATTAGAACGGGCACATGTCTCAGTTGCCGCCTCTCAGTTACTTCCCTGTATAAGAGGAAATAACTACAATTTCCAGCATGTTCAGGACAGTATGGGTTAACTATGAGGAAATTATAGGAGAAGAATATAAGATGTGGGACTACAAGTCCCAGCATATCCATGTTGTTATCTTATAATGGAAAGTCGGAAGCTATAAGAGGAGAGAACTACAACTTCCAGCAAATCCATCATCACAGGACCTTCACTCTCTACTATGCATTTCAGCCCCTCATAACAGGTTCTTTCAGTGATTCTCTCCACATCACTGCAGGTCCTTAACCTCTTCACTTCTCCTGTCTACCGCACTGCCTTCCTTCTCCACTAGGTGGCACCATCTGAAGTAGTAGGCTCATCTTAACCTAAAGTACAATTTACAGGCTTCCTGGAAAGTAACAAAATTGTTACCATTACTAGAAAACTACTCTGGTACATCCAGGCAGCTCAGCCGGCCTATCAGTGCTATCACAGAAGGGGGATGTTTCTCCCTTGGTTGCGCTGGAAAGGGCATCAACTGCACAGCGCTGACGCTGTGACCTCACACCTGACCCACACATGGACCCGGAACCCGTGGGTGCCAATGGTGCCGTGGCAGATTCCTTCTGAATATGTGTGACTGAATTAACAACTGTGTGTTACCATTCGCCTTGTCAATAGAGTATCTCTCTAAACATTCAGACATAAAGCGCTGCGGAATAAGTTGGCGCTATACAAATAAAGATTATTATTATTGTCCAATAACTGATCATGTCAGACTGTGTTAGGGACACACCCTATTGACAAGGGGAATGGAAATGCCAAATTCTCAGTTTATTTATATATTTTCATAAGGAATAAAATAAGAACCCCACAACACCCTTCTAAGAAAAAATACGCTCCAGGATTAAATGAGAGATGCACAAATGTATTGCGTAAAACACACATCAGGAGAAGATGACTGGTCCACTTTAAAGGGATTGTCCTACTTCTAGCTGTTTTACTCCATACATAGCGCAGTGGCCTGGCTTATTACTGTGGGCTGAGTCTTACTGAAGTGAAGTGAATGCAGCCTGCAGTTGAAGTTACCGAGGGGGACTGGATGGAACAGTCTCCCAGTCTGAGATAGGCTCAGGGGTCTGCGGACACAGTCAGCTCTCTGGTGAGGTAGTGTATATGGTGCCATATCACATCATCTGGGCCATTGCCAGTATAGCTGAGCATCTTGCTGAGCAAAATTAAAGTGTTCACAAGAAACTTGGCTTAGTAAAATAGTAACATAGTATGTAAGGCCGAATGAAGACAATGCCCATCTAGTTCAGCCTGTTTATCCTCCTGTGTTGTTGATCCAGAGGAAGGCAAAAACCCCCAAGAGTCAGGAGCCAATTAGCACTTTTGGGGGAAAATGCCTTCCCAACTCCCTAATGGCAATCAGACTGTTCCCTGGATCAACCCCTAATAGTTCCTACCTGCCTGTATACCCGGATTAACAAAAAACCTAAGATTTATATCCTGTAATATCCTTCGGCTCTAGAAAGGCATCAAGTCCCCTTTTAAACTCCTCTATGGATTTTTCCACCACCACATCCTCAGGCAGAGAGTTCCACAGTCTCACTGCTCTTACAGTAAAGAAACCTTTTCTGTGTTGGTGATGAAACCTGCATTCTTCTAGACGTAGTGGATGCCCTCTTGTTACCGTCGCAGTCCTGGGTATAAACAGATCCTGGGAGAGATCCTTGTATTGTCCCCTCATGTATTTATACATAGTTATTTGATCACCCCTTAGCCGTCTTTTTTCTAGAGTAAATAATCCCAAATTTGTTAGCCTCTCTGGGTATTCCAGTCCCTTCATTCCATGTATTAGTTTAGTTGCCTTTTTTTGAACCCCATCCAGCACTGTAACATGTTTCATGAGCACCGGTGACCAGAACTGTACACAGTATTCCATGTGGGGCCTGACAAGTGCCTTATATAGTGGGAGGATAATGTTCTCGTCCCTCGCCCCTATACCTCTTTTAATGCACCCCAAGACTTTATTAGCTTTTGCAGCAGCTGACTGGCATTGGTTACTCCAGTTTAGTCTACAATCCACTAGTACCCCTAGGTCTTTTTCCATATCACTTTTCCCTAGCAGTACCCCATTAAGTGAATATTGGTGACATCCGTTTTTGCTGCCCATGTGCATAACCTTACATTTATCAACATTGAACTTCATTTGCCATTTTTCTGCCCAAGCCCCCAGCTTATCTAGGTCCTTTTGTAGCCGTACATTGTCCTCCGTTGCATTGATTATATTGTATAATTTTGTGTCATCTGCAAATATTAATATTTTACTGTGCAGCCCCTCTATCAGGTCATTAATAAATATATTAAACAGAATGGGGCCTAATACTGAACCCTGTGGCACCCCGCTAGTGATGGTGGCCCAATCAGAGTATGAACCATTTATTACCACCCTCTGCTTTCTATCTCTGAGCCAATTCTTTACCCAGTTACACACATTTTCACCCAATCCGAGCTGCCTCATTTTGTATATTAGTCTACTATGTGGCATGGTGTCAAATGCTTTAGAGAAGTCCAGATATACGAGATCAATAGACTCTCCCAGGTCCAGTCTAGAGCTTACTCCATCGTAGAAGCTGATCAGATTGGTCTGACATGATCAACCCTTCATGAACCCGTGCTGGTGAGGAGTTATTCTGTTGTTCTCCTTCAGGTATTTTTCGATGGCATCTCTCAGAAACCCCTCGAATATTTTTCGCATTACTGAAGTGAGACTTACTGGCCTGTAGTTACCAGGCTCACTTTTGGTCCCCTTTTTGTAAATTGGAACCACGTTTGCAATGCGCCAATCCAATGGTACAACCCCGGTCTTGATAGTATCCACAAATATTGGCAAGCATTGGACAAAGTCACAATCTGACTGCACCTTACCAGTTTATTCAACAGAACTAAATGAACTATGCAACAGATAGGTTTAGGCTGCAGTCAGAAGGGAGGGGCAGGAGGATACTGGGAATCTTTGTTTCTTTCAGTTCATGCGTTAACCTGTTCTATAGGCCTAGCCTTTCCTCTGATGGTGGTGGAACCACTGCACTATAACTCTGCTGCATCACAACAACCTGGCTCCTCTCTTGCTGCACTTTATATAGCCCTTCTGTGTGATCTCCAGCATTTCCCTCCGATGCACTCAACACCAGAAATGTACTTAAAGAGGAAACATTGTCTTTACATCCCACAAGTGTGACGCAAAAATCTTAAACATTGATAACCAACCTTATATAACCAACTTAGGAATTTAACTCCACTGCCTCCTTACTACACATTACCAGCCCAATCCACTGCACAATGTATGTCTCTCTCTCTGCTTCCTGCAGCAAAACAGCTAGAAGTAGATCAAGCTGTAGCGTCTGCTACCACGTGCGGACAAAATTAATCTCCCAGGACAAACACATGGGGACTGTTAACACCACAGAACCCAAAAAGCAAACAGAAAGTGGAAAACAAGAAACTAAAGTAAATGGGAACTCTCCCTATAGGGTTCTAAAAGATGTAATAATCCCTGCCTAAATAATGAGTGGATCGTCCTGATAAGGACGCACTCACGCTGGAACCTGGGGTACTCGCTCACCTTAACCTGACAATACCAAAAAACCCTATCCAGTTGCACACACTCCACCATAACACAAAACATAAGATCTAACTTGAATGATTGCAGCAAACCCAGGAAGCCAAAGCACCAGATGAGTGACTGGACACAGCTATGCTCTCTAGCAGGTCCAGACTAAAGAGAACAATTGATTATCACAGCTCTAAATCTGAGGAGGGATTACAAACTCTCCCAATTAATCCCTAGGTCACTATACCAGAAACCCAGACAAAACCCATTCCATCTATAATCCAGGACAGAAGTGCACAGAGAACTCAGACCCACAGCTAAGTAGCTCATACTGACATAACACAACCCCTTTAACGTTTAGGAGTACAATCAGCTGAAACTAAGCATTTAATACATTTTTTAATTTGTTATGCGATGTAACTTGGTTGTGAGTTTTCAAAGGAACTAAGTGATAAACTATGTTATGCCTAGTGTAGGGTATAAGCAGGTGGTGGTTGGCTGAGGGATTCTCTCTTTAGTGTCCTTGGACTCCCGGTGTCACAAGCCACCACCTCGGGCCCCTGAACTACGAGTAACACATGGTATAGGTTTTCTAAATCTTTAATATTTATTGTAATTAATTCTGTCACGCCTTTTTCTTCTGATTGTAGATGTTATTAAATTATGGCGCTGATGTGAATTGGAAAGATGACGATGGCAATACAACTTTGCATATGGTGTGCTATGGAGAACCAGGACAGCCAACAAGGATGGATTGTTTACAGCTATTGGTGAGTAGACATTTAGGAAAAATAGAAAATAATGCTTAGCAAAGAAGAAAATTGTCAAAGTATAAATAAGTGAAAATATGACTGTTTCTTCTTTGTAAATAATAATCCCACAGAAGATTTAGGATGCCCGTCATTGCCATGAACTAATCAATATATTCGTTCTTTAAAGTATTGGATCTTTTTCTTTTTCTTACTTTCTAGTCTTTGGCCAAATAAGGACACATTCACACCTGTGCCTGCAGTTACTGTCTATTTCCATTGGTTGGCTCTGTCCTTGGTGCTGAACAATGAAAATATCCCAACTGGCAGAACCAACACAAGCGAACCGACCCAATTGACTATAATGGGGTCTGTCTGGCTTCTGGATTCTGGATTTTTATGGAACCTCCAACACAGGTGTGAACCCAGCCTTAGTAAATTTCCTGCTTATAAATCACTATAGATCATTTATGATGCTTAGCTGTAACATTTACTAAGGATAGTGTATGGCTTGGACAATGCCTTTCCATATGTCTTATTAAGGCATGAAAATCTATTAGCGGAGGGGGGAATGGAATGGGTCCCATTCCTGCAGTAGACATCCCTCACTTTTTGTAGATCATAAATCCCTTTCAAATATGATAGATCACAAAGAAGCCACACACAGATATGACAGATCATGTAGAACCACACTAGTCTGAACTGCTACTTTAGTAAAGGGTTTAGTGCACAGTACTATATGCAGAACATATTACTCTGCCGCTACCAGCTGGGAGTAACATGCAGGGAGCCTGAAGGCCATATATGGCTAGTTAGGAAGCACTGAGCTTAGGCAAAGAACAGTGTCCAATGGGCACCAGTAATATCTGTTTTCCCCTAGAGCCACTTGCTTCCCCCCCTGCTGCTCTACTCCAAGGAACCTGTAATCTGAAAACTAATAGTCCAATTAATAAAGCCCCATATACCTCACAACTAAAATATGTAAAGAGCACGTTAGAAAAGAAACACTAATCCGATATATAGCACATACACACATATGTAACACTAACAGCAATGTCTGATTATGTAATAAATGCTGCTAAAGCATTCACCAGGATATAACCAATTCATACTTATATGATGATTATTACATTATTTCTGACTATTTACTAAGTTCTATGTTAGATTAATTTCACAGTGTTAACTCATTTGATGATCTTGAGAGGGTTGTGTCTTTTAATTCATGCATAGTCCATGCGGTACTAGGGAATTAAAAGCCTTAATGTGATGTTTTTATACAATAATAGCCATAAAATAGACAAATTCAATGTTCACCAATATAGATATCACATGTACCCATTATATTATTATATCACAAGACGTTTTGTGTTAGACTAATGAGGGAGAGGAGTTGTACTCGCTGGTTCTACTGCACTTCTATTCTGTCAGTAAGATCATGCTGCTTTATCCATGGGTAGCATGATTTTGTGAAGGCCCCATGATCTCTAATAAATTAATCCTAAAGCCAGGCCATGTTTTAGAGAAAATGTATTATTCTCACTGTCTTCAAGTTATAATGGATAAAACTAGAATAGAGAGGCAGAAAGTGGGACAGATTAATCACAATGGTATGATTAATCACCCTGTATGATAAAAGTGGCGCATGTTGCTAGACACTTTTCTCCATATTACTCTAACTCCTGTCTGGCATACTTTATCATAGTATATTGCATTAAAAGCATGTCACATGTCATTAGTAAATTGACAGGCCCTAGTTTGTGTCTTGCAGACAGATTCCCTTAAATAATTAAAACATTTTAAAGTAGAAAAAAAATAAAATGTGCAGTGTCTCATCCGAGGAGTGGGCCCACAGCCGAGGAGACAGCAGGGTAGAGAAAGGCCTTTTCATGGGGCTCTACCATCTCCTCCCCTGGGGGTAGCTCAAGACCCAACCAAGGTGCCACTGGGAAAGATCAAGGGGATAGTAACCGGAGGTTACCTGTGGTCCAATTGTCACTAGTGACGCCACCTTTTCGTCCTCTGTGGCGGATCTCCCAGATGTAATAAAGTAGTCCACACAGAGGGCATTTTTCTGAACGAGAACCGGGAATGGTCGATTCTGTTTTTTTACTTCAACACTTATGTGCAAATAAAACCGTCTTTGTACAGTAGCCAATTATCGGGATGCAGCAAGGAGGATTCTCAGGGCATTTGTATAACCCACAGTCTAAGTTATCTGTGCGATTTCGCTCCCTGCAAACTCTCTGTCTCCTGCCATACACTCATGTTTCTCTCACTTAGTAGTGAGTTTCCATTCCTCCAGATGCATGCGGTACCAATACTGCACACCCACACGTTTCCATCATGTCCGGGCTTTCACTCTCTGTACACATGGAAGCCATAAGTAGTCTTTTGGCAGGACCAAGCCCTGGCGGGAACAGCAGACCACCTCTCCGACTCTGCCATGGCTCTCTCTGTCTCCCCTTGACTGACGTTCATTTTCGTTGACTTATGTTGGCTCTCTCTCATTGCATTCAGCAAACACATATATACCACGATGACACACGACACATACAAAACGTTACATTTTCAGACAGGACATAAAATACAAGACATTAACCCATTCAGTCCCGTAGTCATGCAATACTCATAAACCTAATGCATTCCACAAACAAGTTACTGGCATGAGACAGACACAGAACATTAGGGAGGGGTCCTGTTAACTCTGGGCCACTACAAATGTCTGCTCTCCTGTACCTCCTAATTCATCTGTGAGGTTGGTATGTTCTTCATAGGCTGCACCAAATTTCCATATCAAACTCCTAGAACCCATAGTTTGTTGAGGGGCTGAATGGAAAATGTGGAGAATGTAATGTGCAAAATGCCTGTATCCATCTATCTATCTCATATCTATCTGTCTGTCCATATATTTCATATGTCTGTCTATCTATCTATCTATCTATCTAATATGTATCTATCTGCTCGTCTCTCTGTCCATCTATCTGTTTATCTATCTACTCGCCTGTCCATTTATCTCATATCTATCTCATATCTGTCTATCTGTCCATCTCTTGTCTATCTGTCTGTCTATCTGACATCTGTCCATCTATTTCATGTCTGTCTATCTATCTAAAATCTATCTATCTGTCCATCTGTCCATCTATGTCTGTCTGTCTATCTCATATTTATCTATCTCTCATATCTATCTATCTCTCATATCTATCTATCTCATATCTATCTATCTATTTATGTCACATCTCTATCTGTCTGTCTGTCTATCTTAAATATTTCATTATGGGGTATTGTAACACTGTAACCATTACAAAGTACAGTTTGGTACAGACTACCATATAAATATAACCATATATCTAAATGACAATTAATATCAGATGACATAAAAATGCATCCCTTTATCTTCTTAGATATTATATTTCCTCCCTTCCAGAGATGTACATTCTATAAGTTTAAGCATGAGTATGTATTTTTTCCTTTTTTTGTAAAGTATATGCTGCAATGAGTGACCAGAAGATATTTAATATATCACATGCAATTATCGTGTGCTGATGTGAAAATCACTTGCGCAGTGAAACACCAATGGGAAATATTAGCCTTGCTGTTCCACTAAGTCGCTCCACAGTCGGTTTTCTTTGACAGATTTAATTCTAATCTTTTTCATTACCAAACGGTACAATAGTTCAGTGGGTTACAGAGTAGCGGCTGTTCGGCTCCTAAGTAGCTGTAAAGAAAGAACTGTAGAGGATACTAAATTTAGAAAACTTAATGTCAGACACTTTTTATTCCTCCAGGATTAAACTAGACGGTGGGAGTTGTGTCTTGAAATAGACAGTGGCCAGTTTTTCTTCTTCCTGAAGTTGTGCAAGAACATGCAGTATAATATATAAGACAGTTGTCTAAATTCCTTTAACAGAAAGAGTCTTCTGTAATAAAATATCTTGCAGGCTGCTGCTTTTCATTTACCCCTCAGATAGCCCCAGATAGCCCCTTCATGCATATTTTGATGTCCCATCCCCACTTGCCAAATACTTCCTGGCTACACTGTCTCTACAAAAGTGGCCATAAGAATTTCTTCTCATGTATTTGGCATTATGGTGTTCTGCTTTGATTTTAAATAACCCCTTCAAACTGTCAGAGCCGAGCCTTGACCCTATGAACATTTAGCTGTGGCTGAACAAACCTTGCTATGGCCACAATAAAGCAACTGTGTAGAATGAACAACCCGTAGTCATTTCACATCCCATTTGGTCTAAACACTTAATGTCATCAGTTACTGTATGGTGATGAAGAGGAGTAGAAAACACTAGGACACAGGCGCAACCCATTGGTGAACAACAGATTCACAAATTACTAGATTCACTTGTGTATTGAACCAGCTATGCTTTATTTGAAACAGTGGATAACACGTTTCGAGGTTCACAGACCTCTTCATCAGACAGCTAGAAAAACACTAGAAGCAATGGTGGTCAAAAATGTACATAAAGTGCAAAGTATATAGTATATAAAAGAAAGAAAACACAAACTATCAAAACTAAATAATTCTAATAATAAAACTGTCATATATAACCAATTGAACATTATAAAATTCCCCAAAATACATAAAAATATAAATAGAAATCAGGTGATTCACATAAGACATTAGACAAATACTATAATCATATATTCAAAATATAGGTACATAAAAAAGTCAAAAAATGGGCGAGTAAAAGGCTGTATAATGTAATTCCTTGGATAGTTATAATGATATGAAGCTGTGCTGTTATACAGCAACATTATATTATTATATTACGGTACTATCACGAGAATCTTCATTATATTCCTATGCAAGAACCTACACTATACAGTCACCTACTCACCTGGTTTTTGTCTTTTATATGTACCTAGCTTTTGAGTATATGATTATATCACTTGTGCATTGCTGTTTGAAATGTTTTTGTTGTGTTTTTGTAATGTACAATCTATATATATAAAGACGAAAGCCCTCACTGACTCACTGACTGACTGACTGACTGACTGACTAACTGACTCGCCAAAAGTTCTCCAACTTCCCGATGTCGTAGAAACATGAAATTTGGCACAAGCATAGATTATCTCCAAAATAGGAAAAGTAATTGGGTCCCAACTCGATTATTCAATTCTAGCGCAAAAGAATTGGCGTCGAAATTTTACGTACATAATCTAAATCTGTCACTTCCCAATGCCATAGAAACTTAAAATTTGGCACGGGCATTGAATATGTCATTAAAAGGAAAAGCTAATGGGTCCCAACTCCATTATTCAATTCTATGCGCAAAAGAATTAGCGTCCAAATTTTACGTGCGGAATGTAATTTTTTCACTTTCCGGTGTCATAGAAACGTGAAATTTGGCACGAGCATTGATTATATCATAAATAGGAAAAGTTAATGGGTCCCAACTCGATTATTTAATTCTAAGCGCAAAAGAATTAGTGTCCAAATTTTACGTATGTAATCTAATTCTCTCACTTCCTGATGTCATTTTATATAAAGGAGACATCGCATGGTTACCTCCCCGTGGTGTTTCCTGGGTAACGCAGAGAACTATGTAAAATGGTGAACATATTTTTTTCCTCAGTATCTCTAAAGTAACCACGACTTCATAAGCTTTTCCATGTGAACACCAGATAAACACCAGTACCAAATTAACTCGGGCAAAGCCGGGTATATCAGCTAGTTGATTATAAATGAGCCTTACAATTTTATGTCAACCTGTCACTCAACGCATACTAATGCTTATATCTGTTTTGACACGAGTTGTCGATTTCTGTTTATTAGTTTTTTATATTTTGATTTTATTGTGATTTTTTTTCTTTTCAACACTACATTTTTTTGCACTTTATATGCATTTTTCACCACTATTATTTTCAGCCATCTGATGAAGAGGTATCTAAACTTTGAAATGTGTTTTCCACTGTTTTCAAATAAACCGTCTTTGGTATCAACTGCCTTATTGTTCACCAATGGATTTCGCCATTGTCCTAGCCTTCTTCTCCACTGTATCATAATACTCAAATGCTTACATGACCTTTGGTCTACTAGTGCACTAGGCTGGCAGCACCGATAGAACTCCATTGCTGGTTTTGTCCCCTTTTCTTGTGGGCTCTGTCCAGTTTTTAGTTCTTCTTTTCAATCAGTTACTGTATATCACCCCTTGGGGTTAGTTATATCCCCCAAAACAGGTGTAGTGTACACAACTTAACTTTACGTTTTACTTTTCCTTTCCTCCATTTAAGAATTAACAGGTACCAAAAAGACCCAGTATGGAGTCCTCGTGTTTACTGGTACTTGGTTTATTAGTCTCTGAGTTACATCAGGACATGTTTTATTATTGAAATATGCTGTTCTAATAAGACGGCAAAAGGCTGCCTGCACAGGACCAGGTCGGATTCCGGATGCGGAATCCTGCACCAGAATCCAACCCAAGGGCCAGGCTGGTGATCTCTGTGTAACTGTCATTCTTCTTTTCTTCTGTGCTGCGGATGTGCCGGCCATCGCACCATCACACATGTGCAGTACAGATTTACCAGTGCCATCACTAGGCGATGATGCGGGTCCTGCGATCCTTCTGCAATGATGATTACGGAAGCAACACAGGACGGCCCCGGATTCTGCAATGCACATATGTCCGTCTGCAGGGGGCCTAACCGATAATAGTAGGAATAATCTCATCATCATAACATTATAAAAACCCTGTTATCCCCTAAACTACCAAAGTGTTTACTTTTAGATCTTAAAGGGGTTCTCCAGAAATAGAGAAGAGTGTATCTACTGTATTTTTGCCAGAGACAGTATCACTCTTATCTATGGCTTTAATCTGGTATTGCAGCCCAGCCCAATTCAAGTGATTAGAACTGAGCTGTAATATAAAAACATCAACTTTTTGTTCTAATTCTACATAACGTAATTACATATTTTTGTAATCAATATAATGTAAGACATAGACAAGAGGAAAATTAAAGGTAGGCTTCCTAAATCCTGTTTAGTCAGTATTTCTTCACTGCCTTCGTAGTACTTCCAGTAATTAGTAGAAATGAAGTCCAAAGACATGCTGCGGTTATTAGTCTACCACCTACTAGATTAGATTCCAGAGAATATTGCTTTCCCGAATAATGGTGAATAATTTAGCTGGTTGAAAATTAAAAGCAATGTTCCATAAAAAAAAAGGGAAATGAAATAAAGAATCATTCAGGGTTTCTGAAGAAGCAGAATGGTTATATAACAGCAGGCTTTGTATTTGAGATATCACTATGATATTTAGAAGGAAAGTCATGATGAACCAAATACCGCTGTAGCGGTTTGGAGCAATACTTTGCTTTTAGTACTGGGTACTCTACATTGTCATCCCAGCATGCAGTTCAATAATTACATTACTACTACTGCCGTATAGATTTATCACCTTACTTGCCATATTTGACACCTTCATACCTGATCTTTTCCTATGTAGGCTATGTTTTATGAATCTTCATATAACATTTTCTAACATACCCATTAGATTATATTTACAGTATTCATCGAAGAAAGCTGTAAAGAAATGAAAAATGTGGTTTTGTCATAGCAACCAAGTTTCTTCTATCTAGTGCAGTTTAGACAAAGCATAAAATAAGATAACTTGCTATCATCCACCCAAAGTTTTGCCTTTATTGAAGTTCTTCTTGTTTGTCTTACATTCTACATATAATTTCCAAGACCATAGTCATAAATATATATGACCGTTTCTAATTTGTCTTTTCCTCTATAGATAAAGGCCCTTTTAGACACAACGATTTTCACTCGAATTGCTCAAAGCCATCTTTTGAGCGATAATCGTTGTGGCTAACTGCACTGATGTTGTGCAGTTTTCATTAAGCCGTTGCTGATCGCTGATCTTTCAGCATGCTGAAAGATCAGCGATCAGTTATCAGGGATTCACAGCAGGATACAGCTGATACTACTGTTTCAGCTGTATCGCACTCCCTGAAGACAGGTGAGGTATGAAGAACAGAGCGGTCCAGCTCTGTCTCCATACCCCGCTCGGAGCACTTGGCTGCATAACAGCCGGGCGCTCCAAGCAGAGAACAGCTGGATGCAGAAGACAAGTGGAGACACCCTGCCTGTCTTCTGCATCCTCCGCTGGGAGTGCAAGGTGATCGTTCAACGTTTGAGCAATCACCTTGCGCTGTAAAAAGATTTTTTGAGCGATAATCGTTGTTTCTAAACCAGCCTTTATACATCTCTTTAATTCATTTACACAATATGAGATGTATAGTTATTTAATGTCTTAGACATGCAAAACACATTGAAGGACATTATCATGAGCTAGAGACAATAGACAGCATTAGCATCATATAATATACGGGCTCACTAGTTTACCGGTGTATACAGTAGGTGGAATATGCATCTCAAAACCGTTTTACATGACAGGACATAACAATCAGAGGCCTGAAGTCTATAATTTATTATGTTTATTATATATGCTTATAGATATGCTTCACATGTTGTACATCAAAACCATCACCAACATCACCATAGAGATTTGTTCTACGTACCTCTTGTTTACAGTTAAAAAACAAATATATATTTTATTTTTGTGTACTTCAAAAAAAAAACTTTCCAATGAGTGGTATAATCAAATCAATATGTAAATATATTTAGATGAAATCCAACCAGAAACTATTTTTCCTTAAGAATTTAACATACAGTTTTAATATATTTGATTATACTGCTTTTTGCTTTACACCCAAATTACATTTTACATTCCAAAACATAAAATTTCTAAGGGTTCTTTCACTTGGGCCCATTTCAGGTCAATTGATGATATATCAAGTTAATTAGCACTTGATTAAAAGGCCTTCACATAGACCAATGCAAACTAGAGAACCAATGATCACTAATACACATTCATTACTGTTGGCAGCACATTTCCTGTTTGTATAGGGAGATGTGCTGCCAAGAACAATGATTTTTGTGGTAAAACAAGTCTGTAAAACAAGCATCTGCTCATTTGTCAGCTGTTTGCTTCCCTGTTTACTCGCAGCAATAATTGAGTGTTCATACAAATGTTTTTTTGGCCGATTGTTGGCTGTGTAAAGGATAGAGATGAGCGAACTTGTTCGTCCGAGCTTGATATTCGTGCGAATATTAGGGTGTTCGGGATGTTCGTTATTCATAACGAACACCATGCGGTGTTCGGGTTACTTTCACTTCCTTCCCTGAGACGTTAGCGCGCTTTTCTGGCCAATTGAAAGACAGGGAAGGCATTACAACTTCCCCCTGTGTTGTTCCAGCCCTATACCACCCCCCTGCTGTGAGTGGCTGGCGAGATCAGGTGTCCGCCGAATATAAAAGTCGGCCCCTCCCGCGGCTCGCCTCAGATGCCGTGTGAGTTAGATGAGGGACAGTGCTGTTTGTACCGGAGCTGCTGTAGGGAAAGAATTGGTAGTTAGTGTAGGCTTCAAGACCCCCAAAGGTCCTTATTAGGGCCACTGATAGCTGTGTGTTGGCTGCTGTTAGCAGTGGCAATTATTTTTTTTCTCAAAATCGCCTCTGCAGAGCATTGCACCCGGCATTAGGGACAGAAGTGCTGCATAGGCAGGGAGAGTGTTAGGAGTGAGTGTAGCCTTCAAGAACCTCAACGGTCCTTTCTAGGGCCATATTTAACCGTGTGCAGTACTGTGCTGGCTGCTGTTAGCTGTGCTGCATTTTTTTCTTCTTCTCAAAATCGCCTCTGCAGAGCATTGCACCCTCCATTGATACTGCAGGGAAAGAATTGTGTAGGCAGGGCCACAACACAGTTATTATTCATTGAATATACGCAGTGCTGCCTTTTGGTGGAAAAAAACTGAAAATAATTGTATTTGTCCTGCCTCTGTCCGTCCTAAGGGCGGTGGACACGTGTCGGCTGCATGTGCAACGTTTAAAAATCAGACGCACCCAGCTACGTTTTACTCCTGGCTTCGCCATTTGCTTTCCTTAATTGGGAAAAAAAATACCTGCTCTGCCAGATTTAATAACTCTGCTACCCTCACGTTCTGTGCCACATTAGCAGGGCCACAGCACAGTTATTAAACTTCTCATGTTCATTGAATATACGCAGTGCTGCCTTTTGGTGGAAAAAAACTGAAAATAATTGTATTTGTCCTGCCTCTGTCCGTCCTAAGGGCGGTGGACACGTGTCGGCTGCATGTGCAACGTTTAAAAATCAGACGCACCCAGCTACGTTTTACTCCTGGCTTCGCCATTTGCTTTCCTTAATTGGGAAAAAAAATACCTGCTCTGCCAGAGTTAATAACTCTGCTACCCTCACGTTCTGTGACACATTAGCAGGGACACAGCACAGTTATTAAACTTAGATTATTCATTCACTAGAGGCAGTGGGGCCTTTCGTTTTCAAAAAAGGGAAAAAATTATATTTGGCTGCAGTCTTGCGCCAATTTATTTCCTGCCTGTGAAATCAAATCACTGGTAATACAGCATGCTGAGGGGTAGGGGTAGGCCTAGAGGACGTGGACGCATCCGAGGACGCGGAGGGCCAAGTCAGGGTGTGGGCACAGGCCGAGCTCCTGATCCAGGTGTGTCGCAGCCGACTGCTGCGCGATTAGGAGAGAGGCACGTTTCTGGCGTCCCCACATTCATCGCCCAATTAATGGGTCCACGCGGGAGACGGTTATTAGAAAATGAGCAGTGTGAGCAGGTCCTGTCCTGGATGGCAGAAAGTGCTTCGAGCAACCTATCGTCAACACGCAGTTCTGCGCCGTCCACTGCTGCAAATCCGAATCCTCTGTCTGCTGCTCCTCCTTCCTCCCAGCCTCCTCACTCCACTACAATGACACCTGCTCAGGAGCGGGAACACTCCCAGGAACTGTTCTCGGGCCCCTGCTTAGATTGGGCAGCAGCGGTTCCTCTCCCACCAGAGGAGTTTATCGTCACTGATGCCCAACCATTCGAAAGTTCCCGGGGTCCGAGGGAAGAGGCTGGGGACTTCCGCCAACTGTCTCAACAACTTTCTGTGGGTGAGGAGGACGATGACGATCAGACACAGTTGTCTTGCAGTGAGGTAGTAGTAAGGGCAGTAAGTCCGAGGGAGCAGCGCACAGAGGATTCGGAGGAAGAGCAGCAGGACGATGAGGTGACTGACCCCACCTGGTGTGCAACGCTTACTCAGGAGGACAGGTCTTCAGAGGGGGAGTCAAGGGCATCAGCAGGGCAGGTTGCAAGAGGCAGTGCGGTGGCCAGGGGTAGAGGCAGGGCCAGACCGAATAATCCACCAACTGTTTCCCAAAGCGCCCCCTCGCGCCATGCCACCCTGCAGAGGCCGAGGTGCTCTAACGTCTGGCAGTTTTTCACAGAGACGCCTGACGACCGACGAACAGTGGTGTGCAACCTTTGTCGCGCAAAGCTCAGCCGGGGAGCCAACACCAACAGCCTCACCACCACCACCATGCG
The DNA here is from genome assembly GCF_035609145.1 of Eleutherodactylus coqui. Taxonomy (NCBI): domain Eukaryota; kingdom Metazoa; phylum Chordata; class Amphibia; order Anura; family Eleutherodactylidae; genus Eleutherodactylus; species Eleutherodactylus coqui. Next base: position 123,580,384 of record NC_089838.1, on the reverse strand, counting down.
CAGACATATGATGGCCAAGCACCCCACAAGGTGGGACGAAGGCCGTTCAGCGCCTCCGGTTTGCACCCCTGCCTCTCCCCCTGTGCCAACCTGCCACTGAGATGCAACCCCCCTCTCAGGACACAGGCACTACCGCCTCATGGCCTGCACCCACACCCTCATCTCCGCTGTCCTCGGCCCCATCCAGCAGTGTAGTTCAGCGCACCGTCCAGCCGTCGCTTGCGCAACTGTTGGAGCGCAAGCGCAAGTACGCCGCCACGCACCCGCACGCTCAAACGTTAACCGTCCGCATAGCAAAATTCATCAGCCTTGAGATGCTGCCGTATAGGGTTGTGGAAACGGAGTCCTTCAAAAGTATCATGGAGGCGGCGGCCCCGCGCTACTCAGTTCCCAGTCGCCACTACTTTTCCCGATGTGCCGTCCCAGCCCTGCACGACCACGTCTCCCGCAACATTGTACGCGCCCTCACCAACGCGGTTACTGCCACGGTCCACTTAACAACGGACACGTGGACAAGCACAGGCGGGCAGGGCCACTACATCTCCCTGACGGCACATTGGGTGAATTTAGTGGAGGCTGGGACAGAGTCAGAGCCTGGGACCGCTCACGTCCTACCCACCCCCAGAATTGCGGGCCCCAGCTCGGTGGTGGTATCTGCGGAGGTGTATGCTTCCTCCACTAAAGCACCCTCCTCCTCCTCCTCCTCCTCTGTCTCGCAATCAAGATGTGTTAGCAGCAGCATGTCGCCAGCAGTCGGTGTCGCGCGGTGTGGCAGCACAGCGGTGGGCAAGCGTCAGCAGGCCGTGCTGAAACTACTCAGCTTAGGCGATAAGAGGCACACGGCCCACGAACTGCTGCAGGGTCTGACACAGCAGACCGACCGCTGGCTTGCGCCGCTGAGCCTCCAACCGGGCATGGTCGTGTGTGACAACGGCCGTAACCTGGTGGCGGCTCTGCAGCTCGGCAGCCTCACGCACGTGCCATGCCTGGCCCACGTCTTTAATTTGGTGGTTCAGCGCTTTCTGAAAAGCTACCCACACTTGTCAGACCTGCTCGTAAAGGCGCGCCGGCTCTGCGCACATTTCCGCAAGTCCCACACGGACGCTGCCACCCTGCGCACCCTGCAACATCACTTTAAGCTGCCAGTGCACCGACTGCTGTGCGACGTGCCCACACGGTGGAACTCTACGCTCCACATGTTGGCCAGGCTCTATGAACAATGTAGAGCTATAGTCGAATACCAACTCCAACATGGGCGGCGCAGTGGGAGTCAGCCTCCTCAATTCCTTTCAGAAGAGTGGGCCTGGTTGGCAGACATCTGCCATGTCCTTGGTAATTTTGAGGAGTCTACCCAGGTGGTGAGCGGCGATGCTACAATCATTAGCGTCACCATTCCTCTGCTATGCATCTTGAGAAATTCCCTGCAAACCATAAAGGCAGCTGCTTTGCGCTCGGAAACGGGGGCGGGGGAAGACAGTATGCCGCTGGATAGTCAGGGCACCCTCCTGTTTATTTCTCAGCGCGTACAGGAGGAGGAGGAGGAGGAGCATGAGGAGGATGAGGAGGAGGGGGAAGAGACAGCTTGGCCCGCTGCTGACGGTACACCGGCTGATTGCCTGTCATCCTTTCAGCGTGTATGGCCTGAGGAGGAGGAGGAGGAGGAGGATCCTGAAAGTGATCTTCCTAGTGAAGACAGCCATGTGTTGCGTACTGGTACCCTGGCACACATGGCTGACTTCATGTTAGGATGCCTTTCTCGTGACCCTCGCGTTGCACGCATTCTGGCCACAACGGATTACTGGGTGTACACACTGCTCGACCCACGCTATAAGGAGAACCTGCCCACTCTCATTCCCGAAGAGGAAAGGGGTTCGAGAGTGTTGCTATACCACAGGACCCTTGCGGACAAGCTGATGGTAAAATTCCCAGCCGACAGCGCTAGTGGCAGAAGGCGCAGTACCGAGGGCAAGGTAGCAGGGGAGGTGCGGAGATCGAGCAGCATGTACATCCCAGGCAGTGCAACAGTCTTTAAGGGCCTGGCCAGCTTTATGGCTCCCCACCAAGACTGTGTCACCGCTCCCCAGTCACGGCTGAGTCGGCGGGAGCACTGTAAAAGGATGGTGAGGGAGTATGTAGCCGATTGCACGACCATCCTCGGTGACGCCTCTGCCCCCTACAACTACTGGGTGTCGAAGCTGGACACGTGGCCTGAACTAGCGCTGTATGCCCTGGAGGTGCTTGCTTGTCCTGCGACTAGCGTCTTGTCGGAGAGGGTGTTTAGTGCGGCTGGAGGAATCATCACAGATAAGCATAGCCGCTTGTCAACCGACAGTGCCGACAGGCTTACACTCATCAAGATGAACAAAGGCTGGATTTCCCCAGACTTCTCTTCTCCACCAGCGGACAGCAGTGATACGTAAGCAATACGTAGGCTGCACCCGCGGATGGAAGCTACGTTCTCTCTCACCATCCAAAACGGGGACATTTCTGCTTCATCAATCTGTGTCTAATATTCCTCCTCCTCCTCCTGCTCCTCCTCCTGAAACCTCACGTAATCACGCTGAACGGGCAATTTTTCTTAGGGCCACAAGGCTCACTCAAATAATTTTTCTGAACAATTTTTATAAGTTTCAATGCGCTTAAAAGCGTTGGAACTTTAACTTGAACCAATTTTTCGTTACACTGGGCTGCCTCCAGGCCTAGTTACCACTTAAGCCACATTAACCAAAGCGATTAATGGGTTTCACCTGCCCTCTTGGCTGGCCATGGCCAATTTTTGGGATGTACATTAGTACTGTTGATACAGCAATTTTTGTGGGCCCTCGCCTACAGTGTAATCAAATTAATTTTTAGCCCACCTGCATTCCAGCTGACGTTACCTCAGCTGTGTTGGGCAATGCAATAGGATATTTCTATGTACCGCCGGTGGCTTCCTGGCACCCACCCAGGCAGTGGGTCCACAGGGAATTATAAATGCATCTGTTTCCACTTGTAAAGAACCCCAGTCTGACTGGGGCATGCAGTGTGGGCCGAAGCCCACCTGTATTACGCACGACATTACTACCTCAGCTGTGTTGGGCAATGCAATGGGATATTTCTATGTACCGCCGGTGGCTTCCTGGCACCCACCCAGGCAGTGGGTCCACAGGGAGTTTAACCTACATGTGTCCACTTCTAAAGAACCCCAGTCAGACTGGGGCATGCAGTGTGGGCCGAAGCCCACCTGTATTACGCACGACATTACTACCTCAGCTGTATTGGGCAATGCAATGGGATATTTTTGTGTACCGCCGGTGGGTTCCAGGGAGCCACCCATGCTGTAGGTGCACACGGAGTGTAACCTACATGTGTCCACTTGTTAAGAACCCCAGTCTGACTGGGGCATGCAGTGTGGGCCGAAGCCCACCTGTATTACGCACGACATTACTACCTCAGCTGTGTTGGGCAATGCAATGGGATATTTCTATGTACCGCCGGTGGCTTCCTGGCACCCACCCGGGCAGTGGGTCCACAGGGAATTATAAATGCATCTGTTTCCACTTGTAAAGAACCCCAGTCTGACTGGGGCATGCAGTGTGGGCCGAAGCCCACCTGTATTACGCACGACATTACTACCTCAGCTGTGTTGGGCAATGCAATGGGATATTTTTGTGTACTGCCGGTGGGTTCCAGGGAGCCACCCATTCTGTCGGTCGACAGGGACTTCACAATAGGGAGTTGTACCTGCCTGTGTCTATGAATTAAAAAGCCCGGTCTAACTGGGGCATGCAGACACCTTGACAGAATGGTGTGTGGCACATAGGTTCCCCATTGCTATGCCCCCGTGTGCAGCTTCTGATGGCGGTGGCACAGGATTCTATTTCTCATTGCTTCTGTACAGCATTGTGGGCTATCGCCCCGCCCCTTTTAAAGAGGGTCGCTGCCTAGCCATGCCAACCCTGTGCAGTGTGTGCCTGCGGTCCCTCGTCATGGCAGACGCACTTCTAAATAGACATGAGGGTGGTGTGGCATGAGGGCAGCTGAAGGCTGCGCAGGGACACTTTGGTGTGCGCTGTGGGGGGGAGGGGGGGGGGCGGTTGGGCAGCATGTAACCCAGTAGAAGTGGCAGTGGAGTGTCATGCAGGCGGTGATTGTGCTTTGTTGGAGGTAGTGTGGTGCTTAGCAAAGGTATGCCATGCTAATGATGGCTTTTCAGAAGTAAAAGTTGTTGGGAGGGGGGAGGGGGGCCCACTCTTGCCGGTATTCTGGCTTAATAGTGGGACCTGTGAACTTGAGATGCAGCCCAACATGTAGCCCCTCGCCTGCCCTATCCGTTGCTGTGTCGTTCCCATCACTTTCTTGAATTGCCCAGATTTTCACACATGAAAACCTTAGCGAGCATCGGCGAAATACAAAAATGTTCTGGTCGCCCATTGACTTCAATGGGGTTCGTTATTTGAAACGAACCCTCGAACATCGCGGGAAGTTCGTTTCGAATAACGAACACCCGAACATTTTGGTGTTCACTCATCTCTAGTAAAGGACCATTTAGACACAACGATTATCGCTCAAAATTCGCTCAAAAGCCGTCTTTTGAGCGATAATCGTTGTGTGTAACTGCCCTGACATCGTGCAGTTTTCGCTAAGCCGTCGCTCATTGTTGTCTTTCAGCATGCTGAAAGACGACAATGAGCCTTATCAGGGATTCACAGCAGGATACAGCTGATACTATTGTTTCAGCTGTACCCCACTCCCTGATGACAGGCTGGGTGGAAGAACAGAGCAGTCCAGCTCGGTTCTCCATACCTGGCACGGAGCACTCGGCTGTATAACGGCTGTGCGCTCCATGCAGAAAACATCTGGATGCAGAATACAAGTAGGGACACCGTGCTTGTCTTCTGCATCCTCAGCTCCAAGCGCCCGGCTGTATAGCAGCCCGGCACTCGAAGCAGAGAACAGCTGTATGCAGAAGACAAGCGGGGACACCCCACTTGTCTTCTGCATCCTCTGTTCCGAGCGCTCAACTGTATACCAGCCAAGTGTTGGAGTGGGGAAACAGCTGTATGCAGAAGACAAGTGGGGACACCTATGTTCAATACAGGCTTCTCTCTGGTATCTCCCTTTACATGGCTACTGGAATTGAAAGTACTGGTAGCATGGATTAATCTATGCTGTCTAAAATGAAAATCAATAAGCATGGCAATAGCAGATAAGCACAGAATTGAGGGGATATGTTTCATCCTATGTCACCAAGTAGCTCAGCAGAATCTACAACTAACCAGATTTTATGTATCCAGAAAATTGTATCCACCTGTTGTAACGTTGGATGTTTTCCTTACAGCTTACACACAAAGTATCTACTAGAAAGAGTAACAAGAAAGGACTTCTACCAATCCATTGTGCAGCCATCCAGGGACGGAAAGATGTGCTTCAGGCATTGATAGAATCTGAACCCAAAATGAGAGAGTTTATTAATGAACATATGTCGAAAAGAGACACCCCTAGTCTTCCATACCTGGCCCTGGCTAATGGTCACCTGGAAAATGCCAAATGGTGAGAAATGGCAGTAAAGTTATAACAGAAACACGATTTATATATTGCATTATGGGTTTATATTATCATGGTTTTGAAAGTATTACCATTCCATAAGATAATGCATGTCAAGTAAATGCTGATACCGATCAGGTTCAATCTCATTTGTAGCACTTAATAAGATGCTCAAATACAGAAGTACATTATGAAGTGTGAATTGAGCCTCAATTCCCAAATAATGAAATGTGAATATACACTACATTTGGATCAGGCGTAGACTGCCAGCATAGTATGTCTAGTAGAGTGGCATAGTACCCCAAAGCACATACAAATCCAAATATGCAAGTATTTATTCGTCTCATTGTGATCACAAATATAATGGTAATAAGGAAACGACTCCATTATAAGATCCACCATTTGCAGTAGGTTATGGACATAGCTCACCTCTTTTCTCTGCTTGCATAGTAACTTCTTCACATGTCATAGAGCATGCACAGAATACTGTCCCATAGTAGGTAATTTCCAGACAACACTTCCGTGTGGTCTATGTGACCCTTGTAGAGCAGCAACACAGACAAGATGACTGTTTCCATCACCTAAAATATTAAAGACTACAGTTATCCCTGAAGTTACAATGGCCTAAGGATATAATATTTTTAACATATAATGGTCTTTCCTGGACTATTGTAACTTGAAACCAGACTAAACATACAATATCACAGTCCAGTTCTGCGGTGTGCTTACTTTCCTGGAACATCTAACCAATCAGCATGGGCATTTCACGAGAAGAACCCCTTGATTACTAAAGTGCATCACTGATTGACTAGTAATTAGAGATGAGTGAGCGTACTCGCTAAGGCAAATTACTCGAGCGAGTATTGCCATTTTCGAGTACATGCCCGCTCATCTCAAAAGATTCAGGGGGCGGGGGAGCGCGTGGAGGAACGGGGGGAGATCTCTCTCTCCCCCCCGCTACCCCATGCTCACTCCCGCAACTCACCACTCATGCCTGGCGGCCCCCGAATCTTTTGAGACGCGTGTGCGGTGAGTTGCGGGAGTGAGCATGGGGTAGCGGTGGGGAGAGAGAGATCTCCCCCCCCCATTCCTCCCCGCTCTCCCCCACTGCCCCCCGGTGGCCCCTGAATCTTTTGAGACAAGCGGGCATGTACTCGAAATGGCAATACTTGCTTGAGTAATTTGCCTTAGCGAGTACGCTCGCTTATCTCTACTATTAATGCCTCTCCACAGTACTTGTCCTGCACTGCTCTTTATCTGTCCCTGGTAGAACTTCTTCTTTGAACATCAGATAAAGGAAGCTCCATGTTATATCTCTGATATACTCTGTTTACGGTACCTGACCCTAAAGAAGCTCCTCACCCTGCATAGAAAATGATTTACATCTTCCAATAGCTATTTCTGACTTTCATATGTAAGGAATTGCTTTATATGTATTATTTATTTTGTTAATTTTCTTTAATCTTCATTTTGTATTACTTTTCGTTGACATTTTGAGGTTTGGAACCAATTACCAATTTTCATGGTTTTTCAACCTCTAATATTTTCAACATACAGTGGCCGTCCCAGAAACAACTAATATTGTATGCTGCTGAGGGATCACTGTACAATCAGGAGAAAAAAAAGAATGTTTCAGCATGTGGTTCTAATTAGTAAAATATATGAAGGTGATACATTCCCTTTAATCTTTGGACTTTAATTCAAAAGTGCTTTTCAAACTGAAAAAAATACAGTGTAGAAGCTGAAGTTTTAATGTGTTGCACAAGTATATAATCCAAACCATCACATTTTGAAGAATAATCAGATACTGTGTATGAAAACAGATGGTTAATTAAAATAAATGCAATTATCTTGTCAAAACAGAACCATTGGTTCCAGTCCTGACTACCAGATCTAATTTTGAGCGCGTAACAATAAACACATTAGAGTGAAAACTATTACATAATCTCCATATAGGCTTGTCATAAAGGCAATAAGTCATTTCAGTGCATATTTCCAAAAGATGTTGTATTATGGAGGGATTGCCAAACTAAACAGGGTGGGATGAATTATGGTGAATAGTCAAATATTTAGAACTGCTAAAAATGTTGTTTTTTGATGTATTGGCTACTGTAGGAAGTAAAGCTTAGAACCCACAAAAATGTAAATCAGTATACAGAATTATAAATCTGGACCTGTGAGGTAATGCTATTTAATAGACTATAATAAAAACATGATTTTCGGGTTCTCTTCCAAGGTGAACTTGTGTTGAAAAGTGTGTTTAATGGAAATGCAATGTAATATTAGGATTGTTGCTTCTGTATGAACCTGAATCATCGAACCAATATGAACCTGAATCGTTGAACTACTAAAAATCTGAACCATTGTACCTGAATTGAGTACTTTCTGATTCCAAAACCTGGAATTATTACAAAATCCATGTACTGATCTAGCAGGCTATACCACTGTGATTAGAACTCTAACATCCCTGTATCTTGTATACATTGACCTATCAGGCGGCATAAGAGGAGATATTGATTCCAATCGTCCTCCTTCGCCAATATATGACCACAACATCTACCTCATTAAACACCTGAAGTAGGTGCCTGCCTCATCATCTAGCATCTTGAGGCTTTCAAAGGGAATGTGCTCTCCCTAATGTAGGGGTGTTACCTTCTTGTACATCCACCTAAGTGTCCCCCTACTACTCTGATTGGGTCACTTCGTGGACTTTTCCTCCAGTTACTCACTAACTGGCCATTATTGGATTCTAATAAAAAGTGGGATACTAGTCTAAATAGATATTTGTAAACCTATTGGTGTGACTAACACCCCACAATTTTTAAGTATCTGGCATCTGATAGTCTGGAAATTCTAATTGCATTTCATCAATTTTCAATACTGACAGTTTGTAATCTCACAATTACAGAAGCAAAAAATTGATTATAGATAATTTGTGAGATTTCTGATTGATAAACATTGTGATAGTAGCATATTATGTATTAGAACTACGGGCAACAAGAATCTGGCACAGGAATGCAAGTTGCCCACATGGGTGTTTTATTCTGAAACGCTGCAGCATGAATGAATGCACTTTAAAATCTGACTCAGAACTGAGTCGGCGTGCCCGATGGGGTGACCCACACCAGCCTTACCATGCCTGCTGCATAAAGACTGAACACTCTCTCTCTATACCCAAAAGAGAGAGAGCTGCCAGTCTTCGTACCCATGGCTCGAAGCTAAGTTCAGAATCAAACTTCAAAGTTTATTTATTCTGAGACACCCCAGCATTTCAGAATAAAACACCTATTCAGGCAGCAAGCATCACTGTGCGAGTTCTTGCTGCCCATAGATCAGGCAACATGAAACTGATGACAGAATCCCTTTAAGGTTGGGCTGTTCTCCTGGTTGTTCTATACCTTTACAGAAGCTCTATATGGTTTTCAATTATCCTAAAATTGTTCATAATGCACAGTAGGATAAACAATCACCTTTTAACCCCTTAGTGACGAGGCCTGTTTGCGCCTTAGTGACGGAGCCAAATTTTGGAAATCTGACATGCATCGTTCAGCATAGCATAACTCCGTAAAGGTTTTGCATATCCAAATGATTCTGACATTGTTTTTTGCCACATGTTGTACTTCATTTTGGTTGTAAAAAGAGACCGATATAATTTGTGTATATTTATTAAAAGTACCAATATTGCGAAATTTTTAAAAAAAAATTGTCATTTTTTTCACATTTGTAACTGTAATATCTCAAATATGTCCAAACATACTGTACAAATTTTTGATAAGATATATATTTCCATCTGTTTGCTTTATTGTGAATGCACATTTGAAAACTTTTGTGTTTTTTTAACCATTTAGATGACGTACAAATTTAACATTACTTTATTTTCCTGCACCAAGCCAAGTTTGCAAAGGCTTTTGTACAGCACACATAGGAATGAAGACTTGCACCCCAAAATGAATACCCTCGTTGGTCCCATGTTCAAAACCATACCCCTTGTGGCCATAATCTACTTACAGGACACATGGCAAGGCCTATAATGGAAGAAGCACCCATTGGATTTCAGGGTACAACGGAATAAATTCCAGGCCCCATTGCCCACTTATAGAGCCATTGAGCTGCCAAAACGATAAAGAACCCCCACAGATGACCCCATTTTAAAATCTAGACCCCTTAATGAATTCATTTAGGGGTGTATTGCGTATTTTGACCCCTCAGTATTTGAATGAATCTAAGCAAAGCAGAAGGAAAAAATTACGATTTTCATTTTTTTGGCAATTTTGTCAATTTAAAAAGTTTTTTTTTGTACAGTGTACATAGGAATGAAGATGTTCACCCCAAAATGGATACCCCCGTTTGTCCCGTGTTCAAAAACACCCCTTGTGGCCCTAATTTACTTACAGGACCCATGGCAAGGCCTATAAAGGAGGGAACACCCGCTGGATTGCAGGGCACGACTGAATACATTCCAGGCCCCATTGCCCACTTCTACAGAATAAAAATTGACACCTTAAAAAATTCCCCCCCTCCCCACTCCGCGCCCTTTTCGGCATTCCCCAAATCTTAGATAAAAGTAATAATGTGAACTGTGTAGAATTTCCAAAGTCAGGGGTAATTACAGAGGCTGGTTGGGATGGGTACATGGGGCAATAAAACCGTGTATCCCCCCTCCTCTCATGCTTTTTGGGGGGTATTTCGTGACCTCAGTGGCGGGTATGGGGTGTAAAAAGTGGCGCTCTGTGAGTCTCCGTAATCTTGCTGAGATGCGGCGGTCTCACACAGAAGACGCTCAACAAGGTGCTCCTGGAACTGCAGGAAGGTGAGCGTTCCCGGGGCTTCTTGTAAATTGCGTATTACAGGTAACTGTCTGAATACCGCCGGGCTCACGCAGCCGTAGGCGTCATCTGCTTGTGAAGGCCCGCAGCAGATCCCAGCTGTGAGCCCGGCTGTGACCCCGCGCACGGCCGCGTATTGTACTGTGCATAACTGCCTACTCACGCAGGCGGTCATGCGCAGTACACCTTTTTTTTGTTTGTATTTCCCGCACTGTCGCTTAGCGATGACACAGGTACCCGCAGCCCGTATACAAGGTAGTTGCGTATGGGCTGCGGGTATATCCACGACCATGGAGCACAATGGGCTCTATGTTGCGGATATCCGCGGTAAAATAGAACCTGCTGTGTTCTTTTTTCTGCGAGTGGATTACGCAATTCCGACCCACTAATGTGAGCGGAATTGTGTTATCCAATGCGATTGATCTGCGTATTACCACGGATCAGACGCATGTGGAATCCGTAATTCCTATCCGGTCATGTGAGACCGGCCAAAGGTAGATCGCTACCTTTTTATCACATGACTGGCGACCGCTCAACAAGGTCACTGCTCCAGATTCTAGGGCGACCGTTGGTCGCTGGGAATAAGGAGATTTTAAATTTCCTGGGCTCCCCGACTCCTGCGCATGTGTCCGGTGTTTTGCCGGCGGTCGCATGTGCAGAATCTGGGAAAGTTCACGGAGGAAGATCGCGTCGGGGTACAAATATGGAGGCCTCCGGTAAAAAGTTTCATCTCATCTCACCGATCGCATCGGTGAGGGGAGATGAAACTTCACCTTTTTTTACTTTTAACACACGACCAGGAACCGCTCACCGCGGCCCCCCTTGAAATCTCCAGGCTCTCGGCTAAGTTTTGTAGCCAGGAGCAGGGAGATTTTAAATTACCCTGGCAATTCACGGCTTTTGCGCTATCATTTTGGCGGCGGGCGCGTGCGCAGAAGCTGGGGTAAGGTCCGCGGATAAATCCGCGGGCCTTAGGTGCGTCATTTCATCCTCCCTCACGGATATGATCCATGGGGGGGACGAAACGTAAGCTTTTTAAACTTTTTTTTACTTTTTTAAACTTTTAAAAAACTTTTTACACTTTTTTAAAAACTTTTTACACTTTTTTTTACTTGCAATGATCACTGTTACCTATTGGATAGCAGTGATCATGTCCCTGGTGACATCCCTCTGCTCCGGGCTACACATGGTAGCCAGGAGCAGAGGGATTTTAAATTTCCCGGGGCTCGAGCCCCTCTGTGCACGCTCCTGATGATTGACATCGGGCGCGCATGCGCAGAAGGGGACCTCGGGTCCCGGGAGACCAGGACATCGCGAAGGACCCGAGGTAAAACAGACACTTTTTAAAAACTTTTTAAACTTTTCCGCGATCGCCGCTATCCAATAGATGGCGGCAATCGTGGGCCCGGGGACCGCTCACCGCGGTCCCTGGTAACATCTCCGGGTTCCCGGCTACCTTCAGGAGCCGGGAGCCAGGAGATTTTAAATTTGCCGGGGGCTCCCGGGCTTCTGCCCATGCGCGTGACGTCATCGTCTGGCGTGCATGCGCAGAAGACCGGCGACGGGTCTGGGAGGACCACATCTTCAGGGGACACCGCGGACAAGCCGGGTGAGTATTTTCAGCTGACCTGATGGATCCGATCCATCAGGGCAGCTGCATCTTTAACTTTTTACACAGTTTTATTTACATAATTGCCATCGGCGCTATCAATTGGATGGCGCCGATCGCAATGCCGGGGGGGACTGCCCGCAGCCCGGGATGACAGCTCCATGCTGTCGGCTATCTGCGGGCACCGACAGCATGGAATTGTCCTGTCCTCAGGCCAGTGGGCATTAATCCAAAGAGGATGCATAAAACTACGTCCTCTAGGATTAAAGCCCACATACTGAGGACGTAGTTTCCCAATGGGGCCGTCACTAAGGGTTTAAAGGGAATACGTAATCAGAAAAATACATATTTAAATAAAGTTTTGTATTATGAATATGGTTTTTAAACATCTTTGTTAGTTTTATTTTATTTTTTTATTGCTATCCAAAATCTTGAAATATTGCAGTTTTTCACAGTAGTGACTAGAGCACACACAATGGGCTAACGCTTACTGTTTACTGAAGCTCACTTGTCAGATTTGCTGTATAGATTTGGAAAGAATGGGAAGAATGATTTCTAATGACAGCTCTGTAATGGGTTATATGCAGACAGCTCTGCATAAATGCTATACAAGAGTGCTAACGACCTTAACAGTGCCGTCAGTGCTTGTGCAGTTGTTTACCCAACTGTTGTCCCATGTAAAAGGGCCATTATACTCTTAGAGGCCTAAATCAGGCAAGATAGTAACACTATACCCTGTACAAACAGATAAGGCTCTGTATCTCTCCTGTCACTCTGTGGTCTATAGTCTCTCTGGACTACAGTCAGTTACTTCCTGGAGACAGTAATAATCTTTAACATTTTCTTGACAAATGACTCACATAAAGCAAGGGTCATAAAAGGTATCGTTTCTCCTTAAGATGAGCACCTAGGAGGTGAGCGAGGAAACTTATAAGGCCATCCATACTCCTCTGGGAAATATGCAAATGGGAAGATGGAACAATACCTCTAAGAGTCTAACATTGACTTGTAGGAGAAATGCCTTCCAATTGGTGACGATACCCTTCTATAGGCCTTTCACTAGCCTAGCCAGAAACCTACTACACACTGATGAGGGGCGATCACCATGAAACAGCTGTCAGTGTATGGCTTCTGGCTTTGGCTTACAATTTCGGTCTTACGGGGGCAGTTATGGTCCAAATTTATAGGTTGTCTACTCACTGGTTGGACCAACAGACTAGTAAAATTAAAATATAACCTTTATTAAGAAATCATTAAAAACCTAGTCTACAGACAAACAAACAAATATAGATGTGGTCCCTTAATATGACGGACTGTACAAGCTCCAATCGTGTGAATATAGTCCCTTGATACAATGGACTTTATGGATTCCAGTCCTGTATCATACAGAATTATTTCTTAATAAAGGTTATATTTTAATTTTACTAGTCTGTCGGTCCAACCAGTGAGTTGGCTTACAATTTCCAATCATTGTTACAGGACTTTTATAAAGAGTCTACCATTGACTTGCAGGAATGCTGCCTTCCAATAGGTGGTGCTGAAGAGGTATTCTTCCACCTTCCCATCTTGTATATAAAACGCAAAATCTGTTTTTATAATTAAAAATCGAAACTCACCGACTTCCCCTATAATTTTTGTTGCCAATAGTAACCAATCACAGCTGTGGTGTGATTGGTTGCTAGAGCTCAGCTTTCATTTGTCATACTGCTGAGCTAAAATGAAAGTTGCCCTGTGATTGGTTGCCATTTCTTATATTGCTGAGGTAAAATGAAAGCTGCACTGTGATTGGTTGCTATGGGCAACACAAATTTTCTCTTGGCAGCTTTCATAACAGTGCGGTGCGGGGCTCATTTTTGTGGCCCACATTGTATATTCCAGGACTGCTATTCATAAAATCACAGTATAACACACGGGTATATCTCCTGGTTTTCACGTAAAGCAAAACACTTTCTTTTGTACTGTGTATACAGGAAATAAAAGAAGTAAATGTGTTTCTCCAACATGGTCGCCCCCAGGAAAATTTTGTAATAATGAATGAATAGCTACAACACTTAAGAAGCAAACAAACATTATTTTGCTACTGTACACTTACATCTAATTAATGAAATACCAGAGAAATCCATTTTAAATACAATTAATTCCGTTTTATTGTATATAGGTTTTACATTCATCAACTTAATATACATTTTCATTATGAAGTAGTAAGTTGTTTATTATGCTGCACATTCCATAAGGTAACACCAGTTGACTATAGAACATTAGTAAGCAATTTTCCCAAAAATACTAATAACTAATTTCTATTTTCAGGTTGATTTCAAATAATTTCAATTTTACTGCTGGTGAAGACGAAGAATTACTATTTGACATTGTTTGCAGTAAAAATAGAGAGTAAGTAATATTTATCAATGATCACTCATCATTGGCTGTAATTTTTGATTGAGCAATTTTCCATGTATGGATGTGAAAGCTGGACTGCGGAAAAAGCTGATAGACAGAGGATTGATGCGTTGGAGCTGTGGTGCTAGCAAAAGCTGCTGTGTATACCCTGGACAGCAGGAGTAACTTACAGGGAAGTCCTGAATCATATAAGACCCCATGTATCACTGGAGGGCAAGATGACCGAACTCAGGCTCATGTATTTTGGCCATGTAATGCGAGCAGAGTCAATAGAAAAATTTATAATGTTTGGATAGATCAGCAGTGGAAGAAGAGCTGGCCACCAAAGGACATGATGGCTGATACTGTCAAAGCTGATACTGGCATGAATATCACAGAACTGAAAGAAGCTGTTAGGTTGTAGTGCAGTGCAACCCCCCACCTGGGGGCTGCGCTGCTGGAAACCCATGCAGAACAAGAGATCCCAGCAACATACTCCAACAGTGCCTCCTCTTTAAAGAGGGGCCTCCACAGACACACGCACCCAACACACAGGGATTTGAGACCTGGGGGACTGTCTGGCTAGAGAAATCCACACCCAGCTAGCTTAGTCAAACCCCTCCTGTGGAGGACTGTGCTGCGCTGGAACCTAACAGTACCACCCCCTTAAAGAGGGGCCTCCGGAGACACAGGCACCCAACACACTGGAGTCTTGTGCCAAAGACAAGACGGATCATCATGATACGTCCAAACTAGACGCGCTAGTTCAGAACCAGAGATACTGCGCCATTTCGCACACAAAACACCAAGGAAAAGAGAACAAGTCTTTTGACATAGAACGGAAGACAGACATAAACTAGACTGACATAATGACGTACAGGACTTATCGGTACGAGCCTAATACAGATATACACGTATGACAGATAAGTAGAGTGAACAGAACAAGGCACAACACACACACGGATCTGTTGCCAAACAATTTTTTTTTTGCTTTCTTTTCTTTGTATAACAGTTCCTCCTTCTCTCCTTCTTCTTCTAATCTTCAGTCTTTAAAGGGGTTGTCCCGCACCGAAACATTTTTTTTTTTTATTCAATAGGCCCCCCGTTCGGCGCGAGACAAACCCAATACATGTGTTAAAAAAAAAAAACGTTTAGTACTTACCCGAATCCCCGCGCTGCGGCGACTTCTTCCTTACCTTACTAAGATGGCCGCCGGGATCTTTACCCATGATGCACCGTGGGTCTTCTCCCATGGTGCACCGTGGGCTCTGTGCGGTCCATTGCCTATTCCAGCCTCCTGATTGGCTGGAATCGGCACACGTGATGGGGCGGAGCTACGAGGACCAGCTCTCCGGCACGAGCGGCCCCATTCACCAGGGAGAAGACCGGACTGCGCAAGCGCGTCTAATCGGGCGATTAGACGCTGAAATTAGACGACACCATGGAGACGAGGACGCTAGCAACGGAACAGGTAAGTGAATAACTTCTGTATGGCTCATATTTAATGCACGATGTACATTACAAAGTGCATTAATATGGCCATACAGAAGTGCTGAACCCCACTTGCTTTCGCGGGACAACCCCTTTAACCTTCAGTATATATAATCCTTGCCTTTATATCTTTCTTCTCTTAATACAATTCTTCTTTCTATATCCTTCCTTAGTTACTGTCATCTAAACTGAATCTTTTCTTCTCTGTTCCGTCTAGTCACTCCTACCCAAGTACGTGTACATTCTGTTATCATGGAATCATAGAATGGTAGGGTTGGAAGGGACCTCCAGGGTAATCGGGTCCAACCCCCTGCTCAGTGCAGGATTCACTAAATCATCCCAAACAGATATTTGTCCAGACTTTGTTTGACTACTCCCATTGAATGAGAACTCACCACCTCCTGTGGTAACCTGTTCCACTCATTGATCACCCTCACTATCAGAAAGTGTTGTCTAATATCTAATCTATGTCTCTTCCCTTACATTTTCATTCCATTGCTTCTAGTCTTTCCTTGTACAAATGAGAATAGTGCTGATCCCTCTGCAGTGTGACAGGCCTTCAGATATGTGTAGACAGCTATTAAGTCTCTTCTCAGACTTGTTTTTTGCAAGCTAAACATTCCCAGATCCTTTAACCGTTCCTCATAGGACATGATTTGCAGACTGTTCAAGAAAGTTCAAGCTTTTTAAGATCTTTTTAAATCCTCTCCCTCTCTTCCCTTGAATACTCTCCCTTTCTGTTAAGTCCAGTTCACACAAGAACTCAGGAACTCAGAACACTGCAAACTGGACTGAAGAACAGACATACAACAAACCAAAAGGAGGGACCTAAACAACACGCATACCTCCCTCCTGAAATGTGTACATTGTGTTGCATCATTCTGTTACGCCATTCATACTCACGAACTGGTGAAACTCCATCAGAACTCGGCAACGACTGACATAACTAAGAAACAGACATAACTCGTGACTAACAAACGCTCAAAACATGACCAAGCATACACGCATGCATAAACAGATGTAAATAGATACAATGCAAGGTATTGGTTCGCATTTTGGCCAAGATACTTAAGCCCACGATTATATGATTACTTTTCTTTAATTCTGACCTAACCATAGATAAAAATATATATATCCTTTTGTTATTGCTGCTTATTTTATTATTTGTGTGTCTATCTATACAGAGAAAGTAAAGTGCGCATTGTCAATTTCTTAATAAGCCATGGCTTGAATGTGAATATTTGTGACAAGAATGGGAACAGGTAAGGATTACTCTAATGCTTTTCCTGACGATAGATTCACTAAAGATTTATTACAGGTGAGGAAAAAATAGGAACACAAACATATGAGATCAAATGATACAAACAGGATATATAAATAGTTTAGCAACAAGATATGGAAACCCAAAACAATATCATCCTTAGGCCTCCTGGACATGGGGAATTTACGCCCGAGCCCGCCTGCATAGGATTGCATTACAAAACGCAATCCTATGCACACAGCCGCGATTTGTCCGCGTGAAAGCAAATCGTGGCATGTTCTATTTCTGTGTGGGTCTCGCAGAGGCCCACGCAGAAATGTCACTACCGACGTGCCAGCGCAGCTCTGTGCATGCGCTGGGCGGAAGCCGGCACATCACAGAGCAGAGCAGACGCGGAGGCAGGTGAGCCACACTGGTCACTGCAGGGGCACGGGTCGGATCCTGCTGCCAGAATTCTCACCCGGCTGCCTGCTGGCGGCCTTACATCCGTGATATGAGGTCAGCAATCTGGGGGAGTCTTGTCGATTTATCCCTCAACCTCAGAGTTCCAGAGTATACTGCATCTGTACCATTCCATGATGGTCTCCACTCTCCTTCGTCTGAAACAGATATATACCATGGATGACGCTACATGATATTTTTACAAATTATCCAATGAGGCATTATACAGCCATTATATTGTCAGTCGTAAGGTGAAACTTCTTCCTACTTGTTGGAGAGGCTCTGTGCATGCTCAAATATCTTATTCTTAAGGAATGTAAATTATGTACAACTGAGTGAATGCAAAAACCAATTAACCTTTCAACCAAGTGAATGCTAAAACTAATTAACCCTACTATACAGATATATAAACATACTAATTTTTAATCTGTATTCAAACTATACTGTACATAAAGCTTAAAGGGGTGCTCTGTCACATTATTATCTTAAAAACAGGTCCCCCATGCTATAACATAACAAACATTCATACACTCACCGCTCCCAGTATCCCCCACAGCACTGCTCCCTCCTCTGTGTCACATCAATCTTTACAAGCTGTAGTCAGCCTATGTATGGGATGTCACAGGCTACTGCAGCCAATGACAGACCACATTACTCAAGCATTAAGTCTGTCATTGGCTGCAGCAGATTGTGGCACCCCATAACATAGTAATATAGTATGTGAGGCTGAAGGAAGACAATGTCCATCCAGTTCAGCCTGTTTCTACCACCCCCTTGTTGATCCAGAAGAAGGCAAAAAACCCTGATGAGGCAGAAGCCAATTTAGCCCATGGGGGGTGGGGGGGGGGGGGGGGAATCACTTTCCGACTCCATGATTGCAGTCAGAATAATCCCTGGATCAACGTTTTGAAAGTTCCTAAATTACACCAAGACCCGGATCAACAATCCTGCAGGTTATTTATAGTCTATATCCTGTAATAAAATAGTGCCTTAGAAAGACATCTAGTCCCCTCTTAAACTCCTCTATTAATTTTGTTATCACCACATCCTCAGGCAGAGAGTTCCACAGTCTTACTGCTCTTACAGTAAAGAACCCCCTTCTGTGTTGGTGATAAAACCTTCGTTCCTCTAGACATAGCTGCTGCAACCTATACGCATGATGTCACAGGCAAGATCAAGGCTGCTGTATTATGTTATAGCACGGGGGACCTGCCTTTAAGATAATTTATGTCAGACAACCCCTTTAGGGTAATATAATTGAAGAAAGCTAGCAAATAGACTTTGCTAAAGCATAAATTAAAAAAGATCACCAGTATGTCATTTTCTACTGTCAGAAAAGTGAATACTCTCTTACCTCTAATAACTAACAAGTGAGGAGCAACTGGTAGAATTTTAAATAGTAATTAGCAAATCCCGAGGAGATCAGCTTGATATTTAACATGTCACAATTTGCATAAAATATTGAGTAACCCTGAAAATATTTATCTCGTATTGGTTTTAGGTTTCAGTGATGTTTCCTTTGGAATTTACAGTATGTCTTCTGATAGATTTAGAATTCTGCTTGCTTCCTGTGCCAAGAGAGCAGTGCACTGTGGGATGTCAGATGACAATTACACACTTAGAGCTAAAGTGTTAGGTCACATGTCTGACAGCAGAGCGGAAATAAACTGCTGACTCTTCCTAAGGGCGACAAGAAGAATTTTAAAAGAATTGAATATAAATGGAAAAAATGTCATGAATTAACCCTAATCTTTGCAAAACCATAGAGCTCTACATATGATTGCTAAAACTAGACAACAGCAATAGATTGTAAATGAAGCAACTTTCTAGGGTGGATATAGGGGAAACGAAGATTGGGTCTTTACAGGCTTTAGGTGTATTAATTCTTGCCTGTTTCATGGCATTATTATGAAGAAAAGTTTAACCCTCACCCCCATTTCCAACAGCTACATTTATTCCTATTTGTCTGAAAAAAAAGTTGGCAGGGCTTATATGTTGCACTACTGTGTTTCCCTGAAAATAAGACAGTGTCTTATATTAATTTTTGTTCAAAAAGGTTTAACTTTTTTACTTGTATAGCTGCCTGGACACTATTTAAATTGACTTTTTTAATTAACTGTTAGCAGGGCTTAATTTTGGAGTAGGTTTATATTTCAAGCATCCTCAAAAAGCCTGAAAAATTATGTGGCATCCTCAAAAATTTTGGAAAATCATGCTATGTCTTATTTTCAGGGTATGTCTTATTTTCAGGGAAACAGGGGATTTGTGAGTTATTTGCACATGATTTCTTTTGTGTTTCTGTGCCTTTTAGTGAGGGGTATGCTCCCAGATGTAATATTCTTTGTAAAAATGGTTTTAGAATATAAGACTGTAGCAAATCTAAAACATTACAGGAACTCTAGCCACACTTCACAAGCTAGATCACTTTTATCAATATCATCTGCAGGTCAGAATTCTTATCAAGTGAAATGTCAAGACATTTGTATGTGCTAAAATACCTCCACATCGATATATTAGATCAGTCGGCAGTGCGGCACATATCACATTCACTATCAGCACTGGTTTAAATGGAAACATTCCTATATCTTCAGGAATGCCATGATAAAGCATGTACAGTATCTGACACTTTGTAAGCCTTACTGCCTGTCAGGGAAGGAATCTCCTATCCTCACGCTAGACAAATGCAGAAATTTGAATAAACTAAGTGCAACCGGGGGCATATGCAATAGGTTATGGGTTGTCATTAGAGATGAGCGAACGTACTCGTCTGAGCTTGATACTCGTTCGAGTATTAGCGTGTTCGAGATGCTCGTTACTCGTAACGAGCACCACCCGATGTTCGGGTTACTTTCACTTTCATCTCTGAGACGTTAGCGCGCTTTTCTGGCCAATTGAAAGACAGGGAAGGCATTACAACTTCCCCCTGCGACGTTCAAGCCCTATACCACCCCCTGCAGTGAGTGGCTGGGGAGATCAGGTGTCACCCGAGTATATAAATCGGCCCCTCCCGCGGCTCGCCTCAGATGCGTTGTGACATAGCTGAGGGAAAGTGCTATCGTGTTGGAGCTGCTGTAGGGAGAGTGTTAGGAGTTATTGTAGGCTTCAAGAACCCCAACGGTCCTTCTTAGGGCCACATCTAACCGTGTGCAGTACTGTGGAGGCTGCTTTTTGCAGTGTTGCCCTTTTTTTTTTTTTGGTATATCGGCCGTGCAGAGCATTGCGCCCTGCAGTAATACTCCAGGGACAGAAGTGTGGAGGCAGGGACAGAAGACATATATTATTGATTGAATATACGCAGAGGGCCTTTTCTAAAAAATATTGGGCAAAAAATCTATTTGGCCTGCCTGTCACTGTGCTCAGTGTTCTGGGTCCGTGTGTGCTGGGTGTAGTAGTTCTACAAAATCATACGCAGCCAGCTAAGTGTTACAGCAGGCTTGCGCCAAATTATTTCCTGGCGTTCCGTAAACGAAGTCAGCCTCCAACCACAGGCCAATAAGCGGCACATTTAATTACAGCGTTCTGTTTCTGCACTACTGGTAATACACCATGCTGAGGGGTAGGGGTAGGCCTATAGGACGTGGACGCGGGCAAGGACGCGGAGGCCCAAGTCAGGGTGTGGGCACAGGCCGAGCCAGTGCGGTGGCCAGGGGTAGAGGCAGGGCCAGACCGAATAATCCACCAACTGGTTCCCAAAACGCCCCCTTGCGCCATGCCACCCTGCAGAGGTCAAGGTGCTCTACGGTGTGGCAGTTTTTCACAGAGACGCTTGACGACCGACGAACAGTGGTGTGCAACCTTTGTCGCGCCAAGATCAGGTGGGGAGGCACCACCACCAGCATGCGCAGGCATATGATGGCCAAGCACCCCACAAGGTGGGACGATGCCCGTTCACCGCCTCCGGTTTGCACCACTGCCTCTCCCCCTGTGCCCCAACCTGCCACTGAGATCCAACCCCCCTCTCAGGACACAGGCAGTACCGTCTCCTGGCCTGCACCCACACCCTCACCTCCGCTGTCCTCGGCCCCATCCAGCAATGTCTCTCAGCGTAGCGTCCAGACATCGCTAGCGCCACTGTTTGAGCGCAAGCGCAGGTACGCCGCCACGCACCCGCACGCTCAAGCGTTAAACGTGCACATTGCAAAATTGATCAGCCTAGAGATGCTGCCGTATAGGCTTGTGGAAACGGAGGCTTTCAAAAGCATGATGGCGGCGGCGGCCCCGCGCTACTCGGTTCCCAGTCGCCACTACTTTTCCCGATGTGCCGTCCCAGCCCTGCACGACCACGTCTCCCGCAACATTGTACGCGCCCTCACCAACGCAGTTACTGCCAAGGTCCACTTAACAACAGACACGTGGACAAGCACAGGTGGGCAGGGCCACTATATCTCCCTGACGGCACATTGGGTGAATTTAGTGGAGGCTGGGACAGAGTCAGAGCCTGGGACCGCTCACGTCCTACCCACCCCCCGAATTGCGTGCCCCAGCTCGGTGGTGGTATCTGCGGGGGTGTATGCTTCCTCCACTAAACCACCCTCCTCCTCCTCCTACGCAACCTCTGTCTCGCAATCAAGATGTGTCAGCAGCAGCACGTCGCCAGCAGTCGGTGTCACGCGGCGTGGCAGCACAGCGGTGGGCAAGCGTCAGCAGGCCGCGCTGAAACTACTCAGCTTAGGAGAGAAGAGGCACACGGCCCACGAACTGCTGCAGGGTCTGACAGAGCAGACCGACCGTTGGCTTTCGCCGCTGAGCCTCCAACCGGGCATGGTCGTGTGTGACAACGGCCATAACCTGGTGGCGGCTCTGCAGCTCGGCAGCCTCACGCACCTGCCATGCCTGGCCCATGTCTTTAATTTGGTGGTTCAGCGCTTTCTGAAAGGTTACCCCCACTTGTCATACCTGCTCGGAAAGGTGCACCAGCTCTGCGCACATTTTCGCAAATCCCACACGCACGCTGCCACCCTGCGGACACTGCAACATCGGTTTAATCTGCCAGTGCACCGACTGCTGTGCGACGTGCCCACACAGTGGAACTCTACGCTCCACATGTTGGCCAGACTCTATGAGCAGCGTAGAGCTATAGTGGAATACCAACTCCAACATGGGCGGCGCAGTGGGAGTCAGCCTCCTCAATTATTTACAAAAGAGTGGGCCTGGTTGGCAGCCATCTGCCAGGTCCTTGGAAACTTTGAGGAGTCTACCCAGATGGTGAGCGGGGATGCTGCAATCATTAGCGTCAATATTCCTCTGCTATGCCTCTTGAGAAGTTCCCTGCAAAGCATAAAGCCAGACGCTTTGGAATCAGAAACGGAGGCGGGGGAAGACAGTATGTCGCTGGATAGTCAGAGCAACCTCATGTCTATATCTTAGCGCGTTGAGGAGGAGGGGGAGGAGCATGAGGAGGAGGGGGAAGAGACAGCTTGGCCCACTGCTGAGGGGACAGATGCTGCTTGCCTGTCATCCTTTCAGCGTGTATGGCCAGAGGAGGAGGAGGAGGGGGAGGAGCATGAGGAGGAGGGGGAAGAGACAGCTTGGCCCACTGCTGAGGGTACAGATGCAGCTTGCCTGTCATCCTTTCAGCGTGTATGGCCTGAGGAGGAGGAGGATCCTGAAAGTGATCTTCCTAGTGAGGACAGCCATGTGTTGCGTACAGGTACCCCGGCACACATGGCTGACTTCATGTTAGGATGCCTTTCTCGTGACCCTCGCGTTACACGCATTCTGGCCACTACGGATTACTGGGTGTACACACTGCTCGACCCACGGTATAAGGAGAGCCTTTCCACTCTCATTCCCGAAGAGGAAAGGGGTTCGAGAATGATGCTATACCACAGGGCGCTGGTGGACAAACTGATGGTAAACTTCCCATCCGACAGCGCTAGTGGCTGAAGGCGCATTTCCGCGGCCCAGGTAGCAGGGGAGGCGCAGAGATCAGGCAGCATGTACAGCGCAGGCAGAGGAACACTCTCTAAGGCCTTTGACAGCTTTATGGCTCCCCAGCAAGACTGTGTCACCGGTCCCCAGTCAAGGCTGAGTTGGCGGGAGCACTGTAAAAGGATGGTGAGGGAGTACGTAGCCGATCGCACGACCGTCCTCGGTGACGCCTCTGCCCCCTACAACTACTGGGTGTTGAAGCTGGACACATGGCCTGAACTCGCGCTGTATGCCCTGGAGGCGCTTGCTTGTCCTGCGGCTAGCGTCTTGTCAGAGAGGGTGTTTAGTGCGGCTGGGGGAATCATCACAGATAAGCGTACCCGCCTGTCAACCGACAGTGCCGACAGGCTTACACTCATCAAGATGAACAAAGCCTGGATTTCCCAAGACTTCTCTTCTCCACCAGCGGACAGCAGGGATACATAAACAATACGTAGGCTGCACCCGCGGATGGAAGCATCGTTCTGTATCCCCATCAAAAACGGGGACCTTTTTGCTTCATCAATCTGTGCATAATATTCATCCTCCTCCTCCTGCTCCTCCTCCTGAAACCTGACGTAATCACACCGAACGGGCAATTTTTCTTAGGCCCACAAGGCTCAGTCATATAATTTTTGTAAACAATTTTTATACGTTTCAATGCTCATTAAAGCGTTGAAACTTTCACCTCAACCAATTTTTATTTTAACTGGGCTGCCTCCAGGCCTAGTTACCAATTAAGCCACATTAACCAAAGCGATTAATGGGTTTCACCTGCCCTCTCGGTTGGGCATGGGCAATTTTTCTCAGGTACATTAGTACTGTTGGTACACCAATTTTTGTGGGCCCTCGCCTACAGTGTAATCCAATTAATTTTTTGCCCACCTGCATTACAGCTGACGTAACATCAGCTGTGATGGGCAATGCAATGGGATATTTTTATGTACCGCCGGTGGGTTCCAGGGAGCCACCCATGCTGTGGGTCCACAGGGAGTTGTAAATGCATCTGTGTCCACTTCTAAAGAACCCCAGTCTGACTGGGGCATGCAGTGTGGGCCGAAGCCCACCTGCATTAAACATGACATTATTACCTCAGCTGTGATGGGCAATGCAATGGGATATATTTATGTACCGCCGGTGGCTTCCTGGCACCCACCCATGCTGTGGGTCCACAGGGAGTTGTAAATGCATCTGTGTCCACTTCTAAAGAACCCTAGTCTGACTGGGGCATGCAGTGTGGGCCGAAGCCCACCTGCATTAAACATGACATTATTACCTCAGCTGTGATGGGCAATGCAATGGGATATATTTATGTACCGCCGGTGGCTTCCTGGCACCCACCCATGCTGTGGGTCCACAGGGAGTTGTAAATGCATCTGTGTCCACTTCTAAAGAACCCTAGTCTGACTGGGGCATGCAGTGTGGGCCGAAGCCCACCTGCATTTCATCTGACGTTTGCTCTACTGTCCAGGGCACTCCAATGGGATACATTTATGTACAGCCAGTGGGTTCCAGGGAGCCACCCATGCTGTGGGTGCACATGGAATTCCCATTGCGGAGTTGTACATGCCTGTGACTATTTATAAAAAAACGCGGTCTGACTGGGGCATGCAGACACCTTGACAGAATGAATAGTGTGTGGCACATAGGTTCCCCATTGCTATGCCCACGTGTCCAGCTCCAGATGGAGGTGGCACAGGATTGGATTTCTCATTGCTTCTGTACAGCATTGTGGACTATCGCCCCGCCCCTTTTAAAGAGGGTCGCTGCCTAGCCGTGCCAACCCTCTGCAGTGTGTGCCTGCTTTTCCTCTAACAGACGCACTTATAAATAGACATGAGGGTGGCGTGGCATGAGGGCAGCTGAAGGCTGCGCAGGGACAGTTTGGTGTGCGCTGTGGACACTGGGTCGTGCGGGGGGGGGGGGGGGTGTTGGGCAGCATGTAACCCAGGAGAAGTGGCAGCGGAGTGTCATGCAGGCAGTGATTGTGCTTTGTTGGAGGTAGTGTGGTGCTTAGCTAAGGTATCCATTGCTAATGAGGGCTTTTCAGAAGTAAAAGTTGTTGGGGGGGGGCACTCTTGCCGCTATTGTGGCTTAATAGTGGGACCTGTGAACTTGAGATGCAGCCCAACATGTAGCCCCTCGCCTGCCCTATCCGTTGCTGTGTCATTCCCATCACTTTCTTGAATTGCCCAGATTTTCACAAATGAAAACCTTAGCGAGCATCGGCGATATACAAAAATGCTCGGGTCGCCCATTGACTTCAATGGGGTTCGTTATTCGAAACGAACCCTCGAGCATCGCGAAAAGTTCGTCTCGAGTAATGAGCACCCGAGCATTTTGGTGCTCGCTCATCTCTAGTTGTCATGGGTATACATATAGGTGGTGCAGAGGGTGCGGTCACACCTGGGCCCAGGAGCCCTTAGGGGGCCCATAAAGTCTCTCTTTCCCATATTGCAAACCAATACTATTAATGAAGCTCTATAGTTGGGGGTCCAGTTCTAGATTTTGCACCGGAGCCCAGCAGCTTCAAGTTACGCTTCTGGTTTAACCCCATTTAACTCTTTAGTCTTAGTTTCTAAATGTGAAACATGACAACTATAAAAAAACATCCAGTAATTCTTTTCCTTCATTTCCTCCTTTCCTTTCATGTTTTTTGTTTCATTTTACAATCCAAAAGGAGAGATACATGCAGATTTCTGGTGCATGTGTCCCAGGAGATCAGCTATTTCTCTTTCCTCCTCCTCACAGTCCTGTGTCTGGCTGTAACTGCTCAGTCTGCAATATAGATGGATCCAGAAGTATTAGGACAGTGATACAATTTTCATCATTAAGCCTCTGTATATCCTCACAATGGATTTGAAACAATGTGATTGAAGTGTAGATTTGAAGATTTAATTCAAGGGGTTTAGAAAAATATTGCACTAACTATTTAGGAATTACAGATTTTTACACAGTGCCTTCATTTTCACAGCATCAGAAGTAATTGTACAATTGACTGATCAGTAGTTTCATGGTCCGGTATGGCCTGTTCCTCATTATTTCATGACAAATGAAGAAGTTAAAAGGTCTGTAGTTGACCTCACGTGTTAGAATTTGCATCTAATAGCTGTCCAAAGGAACCTTCACTTTGTGGTCCAAAGAGGTGTCAATTAGAGATGAGCGAGCGTACTCGCTAAGGGCAAATACTCGAGCGAGTATTGCCTTTTGCGGGTATCTGGCCGTTCATCTCAAAAGATTCGGGTGCCGGCGGGGGGGAGCGGTGAGTTGCGGGAGTGAGGGAGGAGCGGGGGGGAGAGAGAGAAAGATCTCCCACCCCGTTCCTCCCCGCTCTCCCATGACGCTCCCCTCCCCCCGCCGGCACCCGAATCTTTTGAGACGAGCGGGCAGGTACTCGCAAAAGACAATACTTGCTCAAGTATTTGCCCTTAGCGAGTACGCTTGCTCATCTCTAGTGTCAATGCCAGTGAAGTAGGCAATCATTAGACTGAAAAAAACAAACAAAACACATTTATAAAAGAGATAGCAGTAACGTTTGGATAGTGATGAGCGATTACTGAATAATTGGTTCGTGTTGGTTTCAGGCCAAAAATCATTGTGAATCGGGATGGCCTATTCCGACCCTAATTAAAGTCAATGGGAGTAAAAATCGGGTTAACTAATTTGTCCTCCAGAAGGTCCCAATGTAGCAAAGCCCAGAGCACCCAAATTGCATGGGAATACAGCCACACACTGGGGGAACACTATGCTCCTCCTAGAAATTGGAGGAGCACAGTGTTCCCCAGAAACCCACAAACCTTACACACCAGATCCCCCTCCCAATTCACTGCACCTTTCCGATGGAGCACCACAATGGTCCTTTGTGTTTTCATATCCCTGTAGACTGATATTGATAAAGATGATCGTGGAGTCTCGATATGTTTGTTCCTAGCCGCCCGACTTTAAATATACTGTATATTTAAGGTTTTAGGACACACATGCACATACAAAAACACTAAATATTACCTTCTTGCCTTTCCTCACATCTACTTTATGACATAAAAATATAATGATTTACAGTAAAAGAATATTACGAATTAATCTATGCAAACATGTCCCCGTGGATGTTATGCAGTCACTGTGTAATACCGTTTTCCTTCATTGACAGCCCAGTGCATTTAGCTGCTCTCCACTTTGAAAATTATGAGATTTTGAAATTGCTGCTATCATACAATGCTGAAGTCAATGTACAAAATGAGGACTTGATCACTCCGCTCTTTAATGCCGTCATTTCATCCAACTTTCATGGCGCAAAACTGCTGATTGACTACGGTACAGTATACAGCACCTTGTTCATTGTACTGGTTTATGTATTATAGATGCATGGATGCGCTGTTAACCTTGAATAGTTACAAGAGTGTAGAAATGTATTCTGAATAGAGTTGAGTGAACATACTCTGTTGAGCATCGTTACTTGAACGAGCATCAAATCGTGTACGACCCCGCCCCAGCTTTTGGCTCCTCCCCGCTGTGAGAGAGAGAGAGAGAGAACACGAACCAAGAAAAAAAAAAAAAAGCTCGGGACCCGGCTTCCTACATACAAAAATGCTCGAGTCTCCCATTGTAGTCAATGATGTTCGTTACTCGAGTAGAGCTCTCGAATTTTACGAAAAGCTCGACTCGAATAACGTGGACCCGAGCATTTGGGTGCTCGCTCATCTCTAATTCTGAACAATCATCAGCTAGTGAGCATTGTAGCTAGTCTACTCTTTGGCAAAACCCTCAAGTAGGCTACTGAATATGTCATTACATTGTTAGGGTCAACAATTTTACAGTAATTGACCTGAATTCACTTACAGGATAAACTGCAAGATTATATACAGGATGTCATGTGATCCCATAGGAATACCTTACATGTGATATTACAATGTGATTATCACACAGACTAAATTGTCATAGAGCCGCGACCTTAGGCCAATTCACATCATATTTTTATATTATGTTTAGTGTGTGTTTGGAGGAACTACCAATGTAGGTGTCCCAACCCAGGTGTGCATAGGGGCCATTAGTCAGACGGAGGCAAAAAGAGTGTTCCGGCCAATACACATCAGTATACTGCAAAAACTGCATGGAATAGTTTAGTAGACTATGCTCTTCCTTGCAACATCTGCTGGACGAATCTATTTAAAAAAGTACTGTATACAGTGTAGAATAGGTATTTTAATATGGGAACCAATAGGTGACTGCCGCCTAGCAGCATCAGTCACAGGCATCTGTTAATCGGATACTATGCGCCATGAAATGTTTGTAAGATCTTCTCGACATATCCGTTGAATGCATGCTATCATAGCCTATGATGAGTGATGAATGCATGTAATATATCCCCAACAATCAAAATGACTAAAAATACAAAAACCTGTTGCGCTCCTAATGTGGTTAAACGTTAATGCAATGCTGAGGATCAAACAAGTTGCTAATGATACAAAAGTAATTATTGCATAAACATGCTATAAAATACATTACAGAACAAGCATAATATACACAACGCGTTTCAGCGTATAGTACACCTTTATCAAGCAACTCGTATGCCCAACAATGGCATCTAAAATAAAGGCTAGGCGAGCACACACACGGACGTCAAGTGTAAAAGTTATAGTAATGTATTGTACAACTCCAGATGCAGGCAAAGTCAGTAGTATAGCATTATTAGAATAGGGCCAGGGGTGTAACTATAGAGGATGCAGGGAATGCAGTTGCACCCGGGCCCAGGAGCCTTAGGGGGCCCATAAGGCCTCTCTTCTCCATATAGGGAACCCAGTACTATGAATAAAGCATTATAGTTGGGGGCCCTGTTACAAGTTTTGCATTGGGGCCCAGGAGCTTCAAGTTACGCCTCTGAATAGGGCGATCACAAAGGTCTTCCTAAACATGCCAAATCATGTGTTAATACAGAAACAAGACAAACAGAGAAAAGATCTCAGCAGCACATCAAGTAGCCACAGCAGTGGGGAAAAGGGACTGTATTGTAAGGGTGCTTGACAAAGTCCGCTGCGTCCGACGAATAGTCGCAAGTATTTAAACTGATGGAGTTTTATTGAATAAAGGTGAAGTTTTGGATTTAACTCAAGCTATGGCTATCTGAAGATTCCTATGAGCTGCTGCTCACACCTGCTTCCTCGTTTACAAAAACAAGACATCAATAGCTATAAAGCTCATAATAAGCATAAAAGTGGGCATGATACAGTCACTTTTTCCTTGGGCCCTCTTCACACAGTGCAATTTTGTCACAGATTTGGGTGCAGATTGTGCCCAGAAAGAGGTATGCCTGTTAGAGTAGAGTCCCATCTGAAGACAATCACCTTGTTGGGGGCTGTTAAAGGTAAAGTCCCTAGTGGGAACTGTTGGGCTCTCACAATTTGATCCCAATGTGTGCTAATAACCTCAAATGTATAATTATAGTAGAAATGCAATTCAGTATTTAAATATTTGGTGTTGGCCTGTCTCTTGATGCTTGTAATGTGTTCTTACACCCTGTCTGTATGGCCTTAAGCTTCGACTATACGAGTGGCTTTTTGGATTCTAACTTTGGAGAATTGCGCTCTAATTTGCTGTATGTATATTAATTATTTAATTCAGATTGAATAGTGGAAGTGTATTTCCTTATCTCATGATGCTGCATTAAGGGAGCCTCCTTTTTTCCTTGACCTACCCATTGATTAATGGTTACATATTGCTGCTGTGTCTATACATGTTATGATGAAGGACCTAATTGGAGGACTGAAACACGCAAGCATGCTTGATTTTATTATGGATGTGTATTCATTTCATTTTTAAATATGTTACCCAATCAACTATGAATGTTCTAGAAGAAGATATCTTACTGGTCCTGGAGGAACACGCTTGAGGATCATCATTATGCCTAGAAACTAGCCTCTGTACACATGTATGTGCAAGTCTGCGGAGGAAGTGAGCTTAAAGGGGTTGTATGGTTAGAATTACCGTTTTAAAATCTGAGCCAAAAGGGTCAAAACAATAAAACAATAGGTACTTACCTGTCCTCAGCCCTGGTGATCCAGTGCTATAGCCCCTTGATTCCTCCATTTTTTGTTGACAGTAGAAGTCAGGTGATCACTGCCTGCCAATCATAAGATCCACTTTCATTGTTTCGACCTCCTGGCGTTAGGTACCCAGTATTAGAGTGCTGATGCCAGAAAAGTGGATGGTGATGCTGCGGCCCCTCATTGGCAGGCAGCGGCCACCTGACCTCTACTGTCAACAGAGACTGCCGAAATTGTGGGGCTGCAGTGCTGGATGGTTGGGGCTGTGAAGGAGTATTTTGTTTTATTGTTTTAACCCTTTTGGCTTTGAAATTAAAAAGTTAACTCCTAAGCAGACAACCCCTTTAAAATACAGGTTTTTTTCCCCATTAGTCATCAGTTATTGCCAGGGGAAGCTTTTGGCAGACACTTGTTGGTGATGATGAAATACATAATTCCATACGGAGTCCAGCAGAGGGAAGGTGTTCTTTGCAGTAACAATAATAGTGGTGGTTTCGAGTGGACGACACCCCCTATGACATCCGTAAATACTTTATTAGATATGGACACTGGCTGCCCAGTTGATCCTTAAAAGACTGGGTAACATGATGGTCTATGAAAAGCATTGCATACTGGTATCTTATAATATGTAAATAGAATCCAGAGAAAGTTACATTCATCTATATTTAACAATGCATGCTCCAGAGTAAAGCAATTCTGTTGCCATTTAACAATTGCTGTTTATAGTAACAGAATTGTGCAACACTTACTGTTATGTACTACAATAATATCAAGGCCTGTCCTAAAATAGCATTAAACCGCCAGCCAAGGGACTGTGAGCTTGTTATAATGCGCTGCCTTTGTAGCCAACAATATGTGACATTCAAAGTATTCTCGATAGACTAGAAATGATTTGCTATGGATATGCCTGGTCTTCTGCTATAAATATGATTCTAACAGATCCATGTAAACAAATGGATGTAACGGCTGCAATTATTACCCATCTATGTGTCAAACAGAGTGTTGTCACTTCTTCTCAGGAGCAAACTTGGAGTATCAAGATAAAAGAGGACTTACAGCCTTCGACTACATCAGAAACATCGATGACTGGCTGGCATGTGGGATTTTCAGTGATGATATAAATGAATTACTGCGAGGTATCACTATATATTCATAGCAATTTAAATCCAGGACTCTAAGGCGGGTTCTCACTGGGCGGAATCTTCGTGCGGAAAGTCTGCATGGAAATTCCACCTGCAATCTTAAGCCTGAGACTAAGCGGCAAAGTGGACAAGATTTGCAAAAATCTCGTCCACAAGCTGCAGACAATCTGCTGCAGCATAGCTGCACTAAAACTGACATGCCACGTAGAATTCAAAGCCGGGGCATGTCAATTGTATCACTGTTTTTGCTGCAGACTCTCTTCCCTCTATGCCGAAAGATAGGCACAGTGGAATAAGCAGCTTTCAAAACCCGCGCCATGTATCTTAGGACTTCAGTTGTGGAAATTTCGCGGAATTTCTGTGCAGTTCCGCTGCAGATATTCCGTGAGATTTCCGCCCCATTCCGCCTAATTCTACTTTTTTTTTTTTTTTTACTTTTAAGAACTGATACAGGAAGATAAGTGATATGCCTTCCTAGTACTAGGAACTGCAAAGTTGTGTCCTCTGTATGGCATACAGAAATATTACATAACACTCTGTGCTCACCGTTTTAGTCATTGTTGAGGGTCTCAGCACCCGGACCCTCACTAATCAAAACTGCTGACATGTCACTATGACATGTCAGAAGTTATCTAAAAGTGCAGTTACTCTTTTCATTGTCTGCAAGGCTCCCTATAAGCTATATCAACACACGGAGAATTAGTACTGTCATAGAGCTGCCGCACAACCAACCAGAACCCTACTCTGTACTGATGAAGAACAGCAACTCCGAAGTAGTGCTGTCTACAGATGGATGTCTCAGTTATCTGAGGCATATTTCAAAGCTCTTCAAAGAGTTAAGCGTTGACTTACAGGGGAGTCAGCTGTAGGCATTAGATAGAAAGTTTTCTTCCTTCTGTGGGAGAGCTATTTTACACACTATGTTCATAAAGATTAAGGGTCAATTCAGATGGCTGAATGCAAATTGCAGCCAAGATTGATTCTTGAATGCAACTGGCATTGGATCCATATCCATGTGCTGTGTGAGCGTATGGGGCAGTGAACATTGCATGTGATATGGGCCAGAATAAGGCATGCAGTAAGTTTTCAAGTGGGCCATCAGTTGATGTGAAAAGCACTTGTATAAAGAGCCTAATTGGCTATAAAGGGTCGTTGTGCTATCTGTGAAAACATACACTCATGTGAATGGGCCCTTAGGGGGTTGTCTTCTCAACAAAAGACAACTTGCTGTTTTGATAGGCAGGATTGTAGAAACTCACTAACAGGAGTCAGTTTTATATTTTTTGTACAAAAACTGCTCTGCCCTCGAGATACTATGTGATGCTTCTTGGAACGGTGTGATGCTTCATCTGCCGGTCACATAGGGCTATCTCCGGGTAGCCTTGCCATCTCAGACAGGGCTGAAAATAAAAACCAAGCCTTTGATTGGTTACTATTGTTAAGAAGAACAATTAGTGCTGTGAGGTATTTCTGATGCATAAGGCCCAATCAATTAGCAAATAGATATGAGTCCGGGAATGATCTGGACAATACATCTTAGTATGTTGGTACCCATAACCATAGCAACCAGGTTTATTTTAGTAGAACAAATGCACACTTGTATTATTATTAGACTTGCATGTGGGAATCAGTTCATATTAACCAATTCTACAAATCTTTCTTTCAGCTTATGATCTACGTCAGTCCATTCAACTGGTTAGACAAGTTGCTGACCGAATAAAGATCATGGAGGCAACTTAAAGGAAATGGGCAAGACCACCTTACAGATTCTGAGGCTACCAGAATTCTAATTTTTATGTGTATGTGATGTAATTAGTGATGAGTTGGCTTTTAAAATGTGCGGTTCAGCTGGTTTGGCATAAATTTCGTCTAAATTAGTACAAACCAAACCGGCACTCAACCAACACCCCTAAAACTGGTGTATAACATGAAGAGCCATAAAAGCCCTAAATGACACTTTTAGCTCACTTACAAGTGCATCAAAGTACTTCTGAGCTGCTTTTAAGGCAAAGTTGATGAAGAAAAAAAAGAACAAAGAAAAAAAGGGAAAAAGACAAAGATTGTTTTATTCCTTCTTCTTTTTCCGCCTTCTTTTTTTGTTCTTCTCTTTTTTCCTTAATTTTTCCCTCATTTCCTTCTATTCTCTTGTTTCTTTCCCTACTTCTTTTCCTCCTTTTGTAGCAGGTTCAGCCAGATTCTTGCTGAACTGAACTTTTAGCAAAGTTCAACCTGAAATGGGGTTCTACTATTTCAGTTCACTCAACACTAGATGTAAAATAGATCCAATACATCAATATAACCCTGATTCCTCGTAGCCAACTCATTGTATAATTAGAAGAATATTAAGGAAACACGTGTAACTGGAACGACTAAACAAAATGTGTGTCGAAAAATGGAGTCTTTGTGGTCAGTTAATGTGATTTTTATTGCTATTTAATATTATTTTGTTTGTTTCTTCACTCCTTAGTATTTGATTTCAGCCACTCTCACACATGCGCTTGGCAAAACGCCGCAATTTCATTTTTACATGCAAATTCCTGCCTCTGACAACGGGTTTTAGTGCACCCCATCATTGTGATGGGTGATGAGGTGCGGTAAACGCGACAAGATAGAGCAGAGAGCATTCGAAAATTGTGGCCCTAGAAAGCGCTGCATTGGAGCGCAGGTCTGCCAGGCACCATTGAAAACAAAGGGAGTGTTATATCACGATTACTGTGACGTTCAAAACACCGAGGGAATCGCAGGGAAAACCAGATGTGGGAGAGTGGCCTTAAGCTGGACCTCCTCACTAAAAGACAAAACAAGAACGTGTTCTCATGAAAAGTGTTTTCTCATGTCCTTTAAAAGGAAATGCTTTCATCTGATCGCCTTTTATGTGCAAAATCAACGCTCACACTGTGTGAATAAAGCCTTAGGTGTCATGCGCATTAGTGCATTTGGGTTCCATCATATTACTTGTAGCCTGCACTTATCGGCAATTTTTCTCTATGCAGGCTCTATCTCTAATTCTCTGTTTTCCCTGAGCCTGTAGATGAAGACTAATATCTCCCATACACTATTTCTGTGTAGCACACCCTCAGAGGCAGCATGGAGTACATTGTACTACAGTACTAAGCAGTTTAGCTGTGAATCCACCACTGGGGTGAGAAATTAGAAGCAGCAACAGTCTCTGTGTGTTTTTGTCTCTCTCTCACTCTGCAGCTGGTCTCTCCTCATCCTCTCTCCATAGACTTCTATGGGCAGCAACTGTACCCCAATATCTCAGTACACAGACCCCTGTGTACTGGTTTTGTCAGACAGAGTGATCAGTGCACGACACTGTGGAGAGGAAGAAAAAAGTCTAATAAGTGGAGGAAGAAGCATTTTACTGTATTAAGATATATTACAAAGTTTCTTTTCTGCAGAAATGAAAAGATACTGTTGCCGTGTAAATGGAGCAGGGGTAACATTCTAATGTAAGCCCCAGCCCTTATGAGCATGCCCAAGTTGGTTATGGATAGCATTCCCATCCTCCTATTTCTGTTACCGTTATTTGTCCTATTTTCTGTTCCCTGCATTTTGGTGACATGTTTATATTGGTCCTTAGAGGACATTAATTACGTCTTGGTCTGCCATGTTGCGGATGTCCGTAAAGGGCGCCATACTTGCGCTGTACATGAATGCAGCTTAATAACCAGCCAGAGCATTTCATCAGAAAAGACTCTAAAATCGGTTTAATAATGAACCCTATAGAAATGTCTTCGAAAAACAGCTTCAGTCTCTCTCTACTCCTTAGATTCAGCTAAGGAGACTGTGATTGAGTCTAAGTTGGATTTGCACAGAGCATATAATTTAATACACAAATTAAAGAAGGAGATGAATGGAAAATGGCCTTCAACACTCCCAAAGGTCATTTTGAAAATCTGGTAATGCCAGAGTAGATGTGTCTGCTGTGTCTTTGGATATTTAAACCTGAAGCAGCAGGATCATAAGGCCCAAAAGCTGGCCCCTCCAGACCTTCCAGCTGGAAAGCTCTTTGTTCCCTTGCATCTGAGACTCCACTTATTGTCTGAAGTGTATAATTCTGTCCTGGCAGAATCAATAACACCTGGAGACTGATAGCGAGGACTTTTTGGTGGTCCACCATTAGACGAGATGTATATAGTTACATGAGTTCTTGTGATGTATGTGCTAGAGCCAAATCTTCTTGGAACCTCCCTGCTGAGAATTGCTTCATCTGTCAATATCTGAGAAGCCATGGACCCACCTGTCCATGGATTTTATCATTAATTTGCATGCCTCAGGGGGTAACAATGTTATTTGGGTAGTGGTAGACTGATTCAGTAAAATGCGCCATCCAACTTCTTTACCCAGTCTTGCCAATGCAAAGACTCTGATAAAGCTGTTTAAAGTTCCAGTGC
Organism: Eleutherodactylus coqui; assembly: GCF_035609145.1. Lineage (NCBI taxonomy): Eukaryota > Metazoa > Chordata > Amphibia > Anura > Eleutherodactylidae > Eleutherodactylus > Eleutherodactylus coqui. Next base: position 123,544,365 of record NC_089838.1, on the reverse strand, counting down.
TCACTATGCAGTTAGTTAGGGATCCAGCTGTCTTAGTATTATGTATAGCATCTGTGAAGTGCATTTCTGAGGCTATTATCTTCACTCTATATGTAAGTCTTCTCTCTTTTCAATGGAACACAGTGCTTGCATATAGAAACGTTAGGTGGGAACAGGTGGTAGGCTGCGGAATAAGTTGGCGCTATACAAATAAAGATTATTATTATATTATTATTATTCTAGCGACAAGTGGGAGGATATTCTAGCACTGCCCAAAAACGTCTCCAATCAGGTTCCCTGAGAAAGCTACCCAGTTCTATATTATTTGTCAAGCTTACCTGACTACAGCCATAGTGGCTAAATATTCTCTAGGCCGAGGAGATGTATGGCCTAAATGTAAGTTGGCACTGGGATCCTTTTACCACTTAATATGGCAATGTCTATATACATATACAGCTATTGGGCCCAAGTGATTGTTTCTTAAATGATATGATGAGGGTCCCAATTCCATTAACCCCTAAGTTTTATGTTTTGGGGTTGATTGACAGACTCCATTACTCAGCACTCCATAGTCAATTACTGCACTAAACCCTTTTTTCAAGCCAGAAAGCTCATATAACTTAATTGGCTAAACTATTCTATTCCAACGCTTGCACAGTGGGTTGGTAGTGTGAATGCATCTTTCCCATATTAATGAATCATATATTTACATCGAGGACTTCTGGATAAATTTTATACTTATACTATCTAGTCTTCTTGGCTCTACTCCCTTCGCACATCACAAAACTAAAACAACATAGAACTAAATATACCTATTCTACCTAATCTTTAAGTTGACCCCTACTCACTCTGTTGGGGTACTCGGCTAAGGTTTCACCACAGAGGATACGTGACCAGTACAATGGAAGGCTTCTCAATGCCCCATTTTGTGGCAGATCATGATGAAATTACGGGATTATTGCAGTTTTGTGTTTCTTGAAACGTTTTTATTACATAGTCTGTATCGCCCTATTTGTTATTGAATGTCAAAATGTTGAGATGTTAATGCAGATAGTTTGTTACATACGTTTTACCAACTCATCTGAATCTTTAATGACTACTTTATATGACAGGACATATATTTACAAGGTACTGAAGATGTTTGTATTTGTGAATTAACAGCATTGTACTTTACTGCTTTACTTTTCCTCTCAGTAAATATTCAATAAATTTTATTTTCTGAATTAAAACAAAAATCTTCCCTATCTTCCATCTAGGTGCAGACTAGACCCCCTAGGTTCCTGTCTTGGGGTCGCCCCTATCTGGGTGATCACCCTGCTTCTAGGCAAGGTCGGCCACACCAATCCTTGTATTTCTGTTAGGCTGCCTGTCCACGGGCGTTGCAAAATCCTGTGGTGATTCTCCGCCGCAGGAGCTGCCGCCCGGGAGCAGGAGCCTGCAGGCGAATCTCCGCGGTCAGCCTATCTGACAGATAGGCTGACCGCAGAGAATCACTATGATTCTCCGCATGCTGCGAATTGCCGTCCGCGAGTGGAGAATCACTATGATTCTCCACTCGTGGACAGGGGGGCTGCGCTTTCCATAGCAACATTATGGAAAGCGTTCACTGTGTTCCCCACAGCCGTATTATCGCGGCGGAGAACGCAGTGAACATTTGCCTGTGGACAGGAGTCCTTACAATAATTTGCCCTATTTTGTCTTCCTTGCATTTGTGTGATATATGTCTATATTGGTCCTTAGAGGTCATTAATTACCTCTTGGTCTGATGTGTTGGTGACATCTCTGAACGGCGCCATACTTGCATCTTGCACAAACATAATAGATACTTTTGTAAGTAACTAGGGCATTTCGATGTCATCTTGATACAAATACATGTTCTGCTATACTGTATATGCCATACATTTCTATTTATCAACTTCCTCAAATCTTTATCACTAAGCCAAAAGCTTGTACAATTTCATGTAGTCAAATTTTTCTTTACTAAGAAGAAAAAACCTAAACTGTCATTCATATGAAGACATAACTAAACAACCACATGGCAAAAAACATTTGCAAAATCAATCCATTCTGCAGCAGTTTCTTAATGTACCTTTTATATAGCACATATGCTTCATTTCCGTGACAGAGCTACATGACAGCGCTGAGTTGGCAGCCACAGAGAGGTAAACTTCCTGCTGCTGCCTGCCCTATTTAGCTCCAGACATCCTACAACTGGTGGTACTTTTATACATTGTACATACCGTATTCATAGTGTTTTTATCGTTACTGAATTTCTGGCTGTTGTACATGACAGTCGTGTCTTATCACTACATATAACCATCAAGAAAATGAATCTTGTATATCACAAAAGTCTATTGCATTCCAAGTTGGGATAACAACAGCACAAATCTCATCGTGTTCTACAGTAGTATAGAGTACCCATGTGAGTTGTCAGCAGCATTTGTAGAACAGCGAGTGCCCAATCTGCTGCTCTCCTCTGAATCAGATATAGTGAAGAAAGAAGAAGAAATATGTTTGGTGAAATGAGAATTGATGGAAGATTTAACTGGGTTTTAGGTGATTGATTTAGTCTTCTCACAATTGGTATTTTACAATGTCTAGACAAGGATATTGCAGTGCTACTCTTCTAGTTACAACCTTAGCAGTTTATATATTTTTTGTTACTGTTTTAGAAGTTCCAAAAGCTAAATGTACATTGTACACTCTTATTGTCCATCCATAAGTAGCTTTTAACCCTTTCCAATCCACTGTCTGACATCTTCAGACATTCTGATTGAAGGCTGTACAGCTCCAATGCCAGAAGACGTCCGGCAGCGTATTCTTACTGTATATTACTGGCCGCTCTGTTGTCAGGGGCCTCTCCAGCATGTCTCATACTGCAGTACTGGCTCTAGTCAGCAGATGGCGCCATTGTATAATGGAAGAAAGAGAAAGCCCCCTAGAAAACCCTGAATCCAAAATTGGATTGCAAAGAGTTAAAGAGTCTCCTGTTTAAATCACCTAATACATTTTCACCCTTGTACAGATGTAGCAAAGTTTAACTGGCTCTTACCGTGTTAAGATAACTTCTATGCCATAGTTTATTTGTCCTTTTAATAGCTTTACAATGTGTTGTGTTACGCTAACAATAGCCCATATATAATGACACCCTACTTAATACACAGTTAACCAATAAAGATATTTATTGAAACATTCATTCAAATGACAGCTAAAACAGTTATTTAAATGTGTATTCCGTAGTTTTCAATTAGGTGGTCAACAATACCACCATGGAAGTGAATACATGCTTGCAAACGTAACTCAGCATTCATGTACGCTTTTCTGCAATGTTCAGGTGGAACAGCATTGAATTTGTCAACGACACAGAGCCTCAGTTCCTCAATTGATTCACTTCTGCGGCTGTAGAATTTGTCTTTCAGATCACACTCCCAGATTTTTTTCTGTGGGGTTACGTCCGGGGACCTGAGGAGGCCACTCTACTAGTCCTCTCCGTCTGATCCAGCACCTGGGGAACATGTTGTTGAGCCAATTATGAACCATTGTGGCATAATGTGTTGGCGCACTGTCAGAGCTATGGGAGCATGTACACATTGTTATTAAGTATGCTGTGGGATTCCGTCTTGGGGTTCCATTATAAAGTACCAAAAACGGTATTGAGACAGAACCACTGAATGGGACCATTCACTTGCATTAGTCAAACAGCCACCACTTTGGTGTCCATTTGGCAAAGAGTCCATTAGTTTCCCTAATTATAGATAAACTATGTTGAACATCTTTATTCAATATGTTTATTGTTTACAACCAGCATTTATGTATTATGTAGTAATTTATGCATATAATATTCTGCCAAATGATATATGCTGGTGGTTAGTAATTTCTATAGATACCCATTTACCAGCACTCCTAGTTTTAACTTGGCATTACTTTGGATCCTCACTGTGGCTGCAGAGGACATTTTGAGAGTAACAATATTCTAGAGTTTTATTTTCTAATGTTTTGTAGGTTGGAATAGATTGTAGAATATCAAGCTTGTTCTGTAAAGGTTCCATAAAACTGTTTTAAAGAAAACTGAAAAAAAAAACTGTATGGGTGGTAGGGGCCAAAGACACTTATTGCCTGGTAAGCCTTTTATGCAACCCTCAGTGTATGCAAAAATGTTGCCATATAGAACTACTGAACTGACACTAATTTTTATTATTACTGGGAATGTCTGAGAATGCAGACACTGCACAATGAACAATGCAAAAACAACCCAATGAGTGTACTTGTAGACACTGTTATCCATAACTAAGTGCAAGATAACAAGAACTGGTTACAGCTATTAGATCATAAATATGGGAGCATCTCCACATCGTTGTAAAGTATGCTGTGGGATTCTATTAGGGGTTCCATCACAAAATACCAAAAATGGTATTGACACAGAACCACTGAATGGAACCATTCACTTGTATTAGTCAAACAGGCACCACTTCTGTATCCATTTGATAAATATTCTTTTAGTTTCCATTATACTTGGAGTATTGAATAGCATAGTCGAATACGCTATTCTATATTCCGCTTTCAGTAATTTTTGATGGAACCCCAAGACAGAATCGCACAGCATAATCAAAAATGATGTGGGGGTGCTCCCTAAGCGTACCCACAAACAGTGTTCTTCTGGTATTTTTTTGTGTGATGCCTACAATTTTTTTACTAAAAAAGTTAAGGCTGATTTAGACACAACGATTTTCGCTCAAAAATCACTCAAAGCCGTCTTTTGAGCAATAATCGTTGTGTCTAACTGCACTGACATCGTGCAGTTTTCATAAAGCCGTCGCTGATCGCTGATCTTTCAACATACTGAAAGATCAGTGATCAGTTATCAGGAATTCGCCTAGGGATCCAGCTGATACTATTGTTATGACAGGCGGGCTATCAAGAACAGAGCAGTTCAGGTGTGTTCTCCATACCCTGCTCAGAGCGCTCAGCTGTATAACAGCCGGGCGCTCCGAGCAGAGAACAGCTGGATGCAGAAGACAAGTGGCTCCGCTTGTCTTCTGCATCCCCCACTCGGAGGGCAAGGTGATCACTCCACGTTTGAGTGATCACCTTGCGCTGTAAAAAGCACACTGATTATCGCTCGAAAATCGCTCAAAAGATTTTTTGAACGATAATCGTTGTATCTAAATCAGGCTTTAGTTTTACCAGCAGCACACAAACGCAGACCAACCCACAAGGGTGAGGTATTCAAACCGTCATATACTACACCACCAGGGAATCTGAGCCCAGATTCCCATAAAGTCCACAGAAATAACAAAGTTCATGGCAGAGTATATAGTGCAAGTAAAAATTTTTCTTCTTTCTTTATTCCTCCATGTTCATTAAAAGTCAAGGTTTCGACCTCATAGGTCTTTGTTAAGCTTGACAAAGACCTATGAGGTCGAAACGTTGCCTTTTAACTAGAGATGAGCGAACACGTTCGGCCCCGCCCCTTTTTCGCCCGAACACCGAACTTTGCGAACACTTCAGTGTTCGGGCGAAAAAAGTTCGGGGGCCGCCGTGGCAGCGCGGGGGGGTGCGGCGGGGAGTGGGGGGGAGAGGGAGAGAGAGAGGGCTCCCCCCTGTTCCCCGCTACTGCCGCCCGCGCCGCCGCGCATCTCCCCGCCCCCTGGCGGCACCCGGACCTTTACGCGCGAACACTGCAGTGTTCGGCAAAGCCGGTGTCCAGGTGCGGATGTGTCCGTAACGGACATGTTCGCTCATCTCTACTTTTAACCCTTTCCAATCCATTTATTTTTTCTCATTTACTCTCTCCAGCTCCAAATAAATTGGAGCTGTGGAGAATAGCTGAGAAAAAATACATTTTCCCTTCACCCTCCTGAACTGACAGAATTCAGGAGGGTGCAGGTGGGGGGAATGTGGAAGTAATACTTCCGCATTCTCTCCCTTCTGCCTCCCAGCTCGGCGATCATGTGACTGCTGGGGTCAGGTGGCACCCAGTGGTCACATGATCGCAGGGCCGGAAGGCAGAAGGGAGAATGCGGAAGTATTACTTCTGCATTCCCCCCACAGTGAAGGCTGCCGGCTCGGTGTTCATGTGACCGCTGGGGGTCAGGTAACACCGGCGGTCACATGATTGCCAGCCGAAATCTCTCTGCATTACATAGCGCTAATTGAGAGCTATGTAATGTGTAAAGGAGAAGGCAGAAAGGGTTAAAAACCCTCTCTGCCTTCTCCTCGGGGGGTCCTTGATGAGGATCAGTGCAGGAGTGCATCTGCACCCGACATCGGAGCTGTGGAGGGAAAAGATGATGTCGGGGCAGGCCCAACATGGGATTGGAAAGGGTTAATGAACATAGAGGAATAAAGAAAGAAAAAATTTTACTTGCACCATATATGCTGCCACAAACTTTGTTATTTCTATATAATTTTTACTGCTGATTTTTGGTAGTATTTTTTATTCACACTTTTTTTCCCTATTCGGACGATTAGGGAAAAATGCTGGTAAAAATGCTATACCCAAAGCATGCTACAATTTGCAAAAAAAAACACCGTGGACCCAAACATGCAGCAAAAGTAAAAATATCACCTCTACAAAAAAAACACAAAATTAGGGGTTCTCACGTTTTACAGTTGGCCTACAGGAAATATCTGGACAGAAAAAATGTCAGGGGGTCAAAGCACTAAAAATCATGCGGAGGAAGGAAAGACCAGGCAAGAAACCGCTAATGACTTCCTTGCTCCTGTGAGTAATCCAAAACATATATATAATAAAGGCCAACCAGATAAATGAATATACGTTAAATATGCTAAAACGTTCCCTCTCACTTCAGAGCTAGCTAGCAATTTCTCCTTTGTATAGCGCTGCTGTTGGATCGATTGTGTCGTTCTGGCAGGTTGTCTGCAGTCTATATTTAAGTAGCTTTTTTGTTGTGAAAAATGGTGACTTTGATAGACTGTATTTCCACAAATTTCTTGATGTTTATCCCCGTGGTATGCTTATTACTCGCCTGGCTTATTACTGTTGGTCTTTCCTGTAGGTTTTTCTCTCGCTTGGAAAAAAATTTCACTGCCTAAAAAATTAATTACAAAAAAATCTAAATTATTCATCAGCCAATCTACACTGTTATCAGTCATCCTGTTTGACACCTATGAACTTTGAATGGAGTCATCTGTTTAAGTGATTATGTGTCTCTGTCATCCAGAGCGTACAGTATGCTAAGCCAACCTTACAAACCTTTATGTTGAGATTTAACACGTATGTTTTGTGTGTTTTTGTTTTTACTATCTGAAGGGTAATGGGGAAAGAAGATTCGGAGGGGGACGTGTGAGAAATAAGTTGAAAAAGGGCAAATAGGACAACCACAAAGTACCTTTTTCTATTGAGGTGTACCTTGAAGCTCCAGAGCACCAATGCAAAATCTGTAACAGCCCCCCTGACTTATCATCTACCATGGATAACACTACGTGGAAAAGGGGCCTTTAGTGACTGCTACATTTGCCTTCCCGCCAAGAGCTATATAGAAAGCAATGTACTAGAATCGATAGATAAAAGCATTATCATAGAAATCTGAGGGCTGGACTATTTCTATAATTCACGAATACTCTAGCTGATGAAGCCAAAAAGCAATAATTACTTGTGTCCCAATGTTTTGACCATTGTTTGATCTTGACTTTTGGTTCTATTGAATCCATGCAACTGGTGAAACAGTATCAACAAGGACAAAAAGTGTGACAGTACCTAGACATTGTACGTGGCACATATGCATTTCATTACGGCCATATTCTACACATCTTCTAATGGCCACTTGGCTTAGGGCTCTTTCACATCAGCAATAGGGGATTCTTTTTTACTACTCTGTTCATAGAGCACAAAAACAGCACTCCTTGCCCAGACGGCTCTAACTTGTAAGGAATCGGAACAGTGCTGAACTGTCCCCCATTGCTTATATTTGGGTCCATTCGATTTCTGGCGAGTAGTTTGGTATTTTGCTGGAATTTACAGGATGAAATAGCAATAGTGGAAATCAGCGACAGAACCCTTGATGTTGATACAAATAAACCCTTAGCAGTCAACGAATATCAATCCAAATGAGCACCTTTGAGAGTAGTAGAATAGGTGATTCATGGTAGTCATACAGCCAACAAAAGTAAAGCGAAAGGCTCATGATATTCTGCCAACATCGACCAATTTCAATGGTGTTTTCTGCAACTTATTAAAGAGGTTTTCCGACAGTGGCATCATTCTCCAATTACTGACTCTTTGGCACTAAGTTTGCTGATACACACCTCCATTACCTAATTAGACTTTTTCACCACTTTCCACCCACTACGGAAGTGCCCACTGCTGCATGTTATTGTTTACATATGTGATGTCCTTTTGTATCACTTCCACCCCATATCTGCTGTACTCTACTACATACTCCAGCATGCTTAGCACTAGGGTTGCAGCCAGTGCTTCCTCCAATCACAGCTCACCAAACACCACTATGTCCTTTACAAACCTGATCTTGATTGGAACATGCGCTATTTAACCATGCGTGGTTCCAATGACAGCTCATTGAACTGTGTATGTTCCAGGTCCCCACTGCTATATCTGGCTCCATTCACCAAGCATGTGCAAAGACACATCTGGCCCTGACCTGCTGCACATGTGCCAAGTTCTTAAGGAATATTTGGTGCCGACCCTACATCCCCCCCAAATAGCATCACCACTTATGTCACTCCCTCATAGTGATGAGTAGAAGAACTGTGAGTGGATGTAATATCAGTGGAATAGGTGAAATCACAGCATTGGTGCATCATGTGTCTATCAATGAAATAGGGGGATAATGCCAGGTACAAAATACAACCACATTACAAAGGTTAATGCATTTCTCATGTTATTGGGAATGAGTAGATGTGGAAAAGTTTCTAGAAACCCCCTTTAAATTAAAGTCATAAATTAGTTGGACTAATAAAATGATCTGCTTCTAGTAATGCTGATGGTGGACTTGCATCCTTTTAGAGGGCAGGAGGACTTTCCCAGTATACACAGTACATGCCGCTGTCCGTGGTGCTGAGATTGTCTCTAATGTCCTGTAAGTAGTGCAGTATCCCACTTGGGAGGGATGTACGGTAAGCGGGGATCAGTCCACCAATTGTTCTAGTCCAGTCATAAGTTGAGACAAAATAATTTTCCTACTTCTAACCATTTTTTCAAAGCCTGAAATATCTACAAGGAGGTTTTAGAACCAATGAAACATGTCTGAAGTTGAATGAATTAATTTTCTAAGTGGCAATTATTCGAGCAAGCAGTAAACCATTTCCTCCCGCTGGATGCTGGATAGATTCCAAGTTGCCCCTATATTGTCCATGTATACATTATGTATCTACATTCTCAGGTACATGCATAATTTACATTTGTGCAATACAGGAAAAAATGCCTGTTCTGCAATCCATCCTTAACCGTCTGCAAGGAAAATCTACATGATTACCCTGTAATCACATTAAGTAAGCAGAAATGGATGGAAGCACGCATACATACCCATATGTCCCGCCCTCACAGATGTAGGTGGAAGCAGGACTATTGTCAGAGACCTCTGCCCATAAAATAGTCAGTGCTCTATGGGCAGACCTGCCATTTGGGTGTAGTAGTGGGAAGTTTTAAAACCAAGTCTCAACAGATTGCTTCACACAATAGCTCTATTTTGCTGATTAAATTCGTGCAAAGTTCCAAAGTGGAGGTTTTAGGGTACGTTCACATGGTGGGTGGGATACAACGTGGGTTTTTCCGTGTGGATTCCGCCTCTAAAGCTACAACAGAAATCCATAGATTTAGCCCTGTCAATTGGCAAAGTCGCATGTGACATTTCCACGTTAAGAAGATTCGCGTTAAGAAGTGACATGTGACCTTCAATGAATGGCTGTGATTGGTTCAGCGAGCGCTGGCTCTAAGTGCCAGAGCTGTGGTGCTCCGCCAATCAGAGGCAGCACTTCCTGGAGGCGGTGTTTTTCAAAATTCTCACCAGGAAGCTCTGCTGGAGAACTTCAAGCAAGTGCCGGGGAGCCTCGGGAGACATGTGCCAGTGCCGGACAGCGCCTCTTAGATGATGTATGTGTTTTTTCTTTTTTTTATGTAGCTAGGGCTTATTTTGGGGGTAGGGCTTATATTTCAAGTTTCCCTCTACCCGAAAATCCTGGCAAAAGAGCTCTACAAAGTCATGCGACTTTGTAGCGACACAAAATCGCAATATCACACAGTGATATCGCACAGACCACCGATGCGATTTTGCTGCGATTTTCTCATGGCGCTATCATGTCGCCCATGTGAAACAAGCTTTAAGGTTCTATATGTCTCCTGTCACTCTATGTCCAGTCTATGGGGGAGAAGACCGCAGTCCATCACTTCCCGGAGACTGTAATAATCTATTACATTGTGTTGACAAGTGACTCCTATGCATTTCAGCTGCTCCTCTGCACGGTCTACACAGGAAATAAAGCAAGGTTTCCCAAACTCCAGTTCTCACAACCCTCGACAGGTCAGGGTATCAGGATTTTCATAGTATTGGATTCCGCTGTGTAGACATATCCTTACATCAAAGGGGTTATCTGACTTATTTTTTATTAGTGTAACCATCCCTCATGCTGCATGTTACCTGCGACATCACTGCTTCATCCTGGCCCGAGGATGTCCAATATCTAGATCATATGGGATAAGAGGCAATGTTCTTGTAATCAGGATGCTACTGGTGACGTTCCATTTTGGGGCAGGAAGATGGCAGGACACGTGAGTATACAAGCAGAGATGATCGGAGCAGCCGTACTGGAGCGGTGTGAGTTAGTTAGTAGTGAAACAACTTTAGAGAAACAACACAATCACTTTAATTTGTACTGCAGCACCGAAAAGAATTAGGGCCCATTCAGTTTTATGTTAAGTAACATGAAGCACCAATGCTATTTCTGATTGCTTTGCTAGTATATATGTACATGTGTGCAAGGATTTTCGGTGGAGGCTTAAATTATAAGCCCTACCCTAAAAATAAGCCCTAGCTGCAGAAAAAAACACATACATCACCTAAGAAGGATTTCCTACTGTAAAAGTTGCGTTGCATCGCACGAAAACCGCGAGGAAGGCTCCACAGGGAAACATGGCTACAAAACATCGCAAGTCATAGACATATCGCAAAACCTGCGAGGTTTTCGTCTTGCAATGTTGCATGCTACAAAACATCGCAAATATGAAGGAACCCATATGAAACCATTGGCTTTACATACATGCGATTTGTCGCATTGTGAAAAAATCGTGTGTGAAAGAGGCCTTATGCAAACTTGCATGCTATGGCACTGAGCTTAAATATTCTGAGAAAAAAAAAGTGCAACTAGGCACCGTAGCGGCGAATATAGTTGCGCATGCGGCCATGTGTTTTCGCCCTTAATGATGGAATCTGCAGTGGGATTTAACCCTTTGCAATCCAATTTTGGATTCAGAGTTTCCTAGGGGTTTTTCTCTTTCTGCCATTATACAAGTACTGAGGCATGGGACATGCTGGAAAGGCCACGACAACAGAAGGACCAGTAATGTACAGTAAGAATACCTTGCTGGATGTCTTCCAACATCGGAGCTGTACAGCCTTCAATCGGAATGTCTTTAGACGTCAGACAGTGGATTGGAAAGGCTTAATCCTTGTATTTCAAGGGTTGCATTTCACAGAGTAAATCCGTAGCATAAATGGTCATGATATTTCTGATATCTCCTCCACCTGCCTTGTAATGTAAATGATGTGAAATTTCCGCTGTTTCTCTGGCCCGTATAAAGGTGGCCTTAATGGGAATCTGTCTCCAGCTATTAATACTATAAGCTAAGTTCTGGTGCTCATACGGCAGGTTTCTGGCAGTCCGGTAAGATATCTCTTGCACTTACCCGGCTCCCCGATCCAGCGCTGTCACCCTCGAAAGTCAGCAGGCGGACCACTGGCTTCACGCTGTGAACACACTCCTGTAGCAATCAGTGGGAGTGCGCACAGCATGCAGCCAGCGGTCCAGCTGCACAGTCCACACGCTGACTTTCAGGGGTGACAGCGCTGGATCGGGGAGCCGGATAAGAAGTACCTTCCTGGACCCCAGGGAACCTGACATATGAGCACCAGAACTTAGTTTCTACTGCTCATACCTGGTGACAGGTTCCCTTTAAAGCTACATTTCGGTCTTGTAGTGTCCACTTCTTTTTCCTTAGACCAGGATCGATCTAGAAAAGTGGCCTGACCCAGTGACAGTTTCCCTTTAAGACACTAGAATTAGTGATCCAAATAGATCAACAGCAAACTTATACCACACTTTTTTAGTATTCCTATAGGAATATTATCCTATTAAGAACTAAATCACACGGCCATATACGAGTTGCAAAAACTCAGGCACAACTTGTATCGGATAGCAAAAAGACACCAATCCACCTGCCATCCGACCTCTTCAGACACCGCATATTACATGTCCTATTATCATCCGTGAAAACAGACAAGAATGGGACATGCACCATTACTGATGTGAAAACTCATGCATGTGAATAGCCTCATAGGCTGTAATGGGGCTGTGTGCCATCCGTGCAATCCATACTGCTACATGGGAAGAAAAGGGGAGCCGTCTGCTTTAAGTGTCCATTTTAGAGGGAAATGAATGAACGCTGCCAGCCTTCCTGGGTACGAGTGAATGCCATCCGTATTATTGGCATGGATGCCTGCAGGATGATACTCTGAAGGACATTCACAATGAATGGAGAATCTGCTGGAACAGCCATGCATTTGACATCACATAGAGTATGATGCGGCTGGAGTGAGGCTGACTGAAATGACTCAGATACCTTGTGAAGGATATTGCGTTGAGTCTCCAGAGTGAGACAAGGTTAACCCTTGTGTGAAGGAAATGCTCACATCAAACAGGCACAAACATCTCAAGGCAACTGGGGATATCTGCACGCAAGTGAGGGCGGGATTACCTCAGCATTTATTTAAGGACTGGTTGAAACCATTGAGTCAAACCAGGGAGCAGAAGAAGAAGAGAAGAACTTCTTCAGCCGAACGGTTCCTAAACTTCGCACGGATACATTACTGTCCTATTAGTGATCTTCTAAAGAAGGTTTCCTGTTATTTTAGAGCGGTGGCCAATAATCCTACTACATCAGGAATGTGATAATAGTCAACGTGAAAGAGCATTTCCACCTTAAGTAAAAAATATACCGGGAAATCTACTTCTCTAGTTTTCATCATCTTTCAAGGTGTTCAAAATTGCATTCAGCTATTTCTTACTGACTACTGGGATCACACAGGTTTTGGGGCGGCTTTTTTGAGCCAAAGCTGGAAATCGATGCAAGAGATATGGGAAATCTAAAAGAACATCTAAGGGCTCACTCATCCGGGTGTATGGGGGCTGCGTATTAGAACTTTTGCATATGCCTTAGTGCAGCATATTTGCACTGTGAACGAGTTTTCCATGCAAATCACACATTTTACTGTTTTGTTTGCGCACGCAGGGCACTTTTATTTGTGCATGGCAGACAAACACGCCCCAATTTAAATGGCTAATAACCTAATGAGTTCCAGTTGTGTTTTTTTCCCCATGAAATTGTATATCGCTTGCGCATTTGCACACTCCCCATAAACTTCTATGGGGACGCATGAGTGCAAATGTGCAGGGGAATAGAGCATGTTCTATTTTTTTCGCACGTGTGAAAAATGCGTGTGCAAAAAAAAGGAAATGTGAATGAAACCCATTGAAAGGGATTATATTATCTGCATATTGCGTGTGCTAATTTTTCGCATAGAGATACGCCTATGTGAAGGAGCACTAAGGCAACCTTCACACAGGTGTATTTGCACGCATATTTGTGCACATAGAATTTGCGCACGCAATACGCAGAGAATAGAACCCATTTATTTTCATGGGTTTATACACATCTCCGTATTTTGCGCGCACAGTTCGTTCGCACAAAAAACGCCACAACATGCTCTTCTTTTGTGTGCAGCAGAAGTCCCCCCTAATACGCAATTAGATGCTCGATACGCTGTGAAGGCATCCGGAACTCATTAGACTAAATAGGCATTTAAATCGGGGCGTGTTTGTCTGCTGCGTGCAAATGAACATGCTCTACGGACAGAAAAAGTACAGTAAAATACGACGACATGCGCGCAAAAAAACATAGCTTATAGCACAAATACGTTGTCCGGAGGCATGCGCAATTGTGCATATGCCTGTATGAAAAAGCCCTAATACAGTACCAGCCAAGTGGATGAAATCTACGTGCTGCATATATTATAAATTGATCTGCTTTGCAAATGTTTAAATCCTCAGCATGTCAATTGCTTCTGGTGTTTCTCACTGCACAGTTTACCCTAAGGCTACCTACACACGGGGAAGCGCGATATCAGGGCGAGAAACTGAGGCCGATATCGCTCTCGCCAATGTGCGTTTTTAAGGCGATGCAAAGCGCTTTTCAGGGAAAAAAATGACTTCTATCACTTCTGCGAAGTTGCAATCCTCCATGCTGCGCATTTATTTTCTATTCCCATAGACTTGAATGGGCAAGTATAGTCCGTAAAATGGATCACATTAGTGCGTGCAATGAGTTATTGCACATAGTGTGTGTCTCTGGGAAAAAACTTGCTAGTGTGTGTTGCCACACTGAATAATACTGGCCATATCCTGTCTGTGTGTAGTCCAGTTTTAAAAAAGCTGTCACTATGGACATGCTGCACATCTGCAGGAAAGCAGGAGATTCAAAAATAAAAAGACAGCACTTCCCATGCGTCAGCTCCCCTGATGCATCCGCCGTGCTGAAGAAAGAAGATCCAGCTAGCACGTAGGAGACCCGCGATGGATCCAGGGAGGTAAGAAACTGTCTTTTAATGCCCATAGCCACGGGCATGCATAGATTCTGCTGCGGGATTCAGCAATGGAATCCGTGTGTGCAAGTGGACATGAGGCCTTAATGTGTACACCACCGAAAACAAGTGCATGCGCACCTCGAGCATTAATAGAGTTCATTTGTATGCAAAATCAGGAAATGTGTACAAACCCATGGGTTCTATTCTCTGTGTATTGCGTGCGTAAATTTTGTGCTTGCAAATACACCCTTAGGCTGCATCCAGACGAACGTATATCGGCTCGGTTTTCACGCCGAGCCGATATACGTTGTCCTCGTGTGCAGGGGGGGGGGAGGATGGAAGAGCCAGGAGCAGGAACTGAGTTTCCGCCCGCTCTCTGCCTCCTCTCCACCCCTCCGCACTATTTGCAATGGGGAGAGGTGGGACAGGGTGGGGCTAAGTTCTGAGAATTAGCCCTGCCCCCGGCCCGCCTCTCCCCATTGCAAATAGTGCAGAGGGGCGGAGAGGAGGCAGAGAGGGGGCAGGAGCTCAGGTCCTGCTCCTGGCTCTTCCATCCTCCCCCCCCCTGCAGATGAGGACAACGTATATCGGCTCGGCGTGAAAACCGAGCCAATATACATTCGTGGGAATGCACCCATATGAAGAAGCCCTAAAGATCAGAGTGTAATGTTTGTAATTAAATAATTGCTATCCACACTAATGGAGGCTTCAGAGGGACGTATTTGCGTGCGTTTTTGTGTGTACAAAATATACGCAAGCAATAAACAGAGAATAGAACCCATTGATACCAATGGGTTCTTTCACATTAATGACTTTTTTGCACACAACCAAAATAGGACCTGCTCTATTTTCCTGCTTATTTGCACACCAAGGGCCTCATAGAAGTCTATGGGAGGTGCACAAATACGCACACAATATACAAGGGGATGCGTGAAACACTGCTCGAAACAGCGTGGAAAAGAACACATCTGGACTTCATTAGGCTAAATCAGGGTGAAGGGGGGTGTCATGCAGGCATAGGAACATACTCTGCCTGCGCCAAAATGTACAGTACTATGCGCAGACACACACAATCAACCTTTGTCACTGCACAAATACGCTGCACTGAAACGTGCATATCTGCGCATACGCTCGTCTGAAGCCGCCCTCAAAGTGCTTTTATACTGAACGATTTATCGTTAACACGTGCGAACAATGGCGGAATTCATTCGCTCATCCCCTCTATATGGGCAGATAAATTGTTTGATTGCTAAATCGTTCAGTCATTCCCAATCACTGTACCAATAAGAACGACTGAGCGATCCGTATTTGAACCAATTACTGAACAAGCCAACGATGATTTTCATGCTTGCACAAAATGAACAATTAACAAATTATCGTTCAACGTTCGACCATTCAAATTTGAACAATCCAGCGATATTTTTTTTTGAACGCTCAACCTTCCATGTAAAAGACCCCTTAGAGATCACCCAGCGTCAGGATTGCGTCTCTTATCCTCAGGTGCAGTATATAATGCTACAGTCACAGAATAAAGTCTGTGGAGTAAAGATGTATCAGGCAGCACTCAGAGGATGCTGGAGCTTTAAGAGACACCTCCCCTCCTCTGCTCTGAACAATGGTTTCACCCGAGCTCTGCTTCCCATTGCAAAATTTGTAATGTGCCATTTTTGCCATGGATGCCTTTCCATTTGGGTGCTGAGAGGGCAGGCAGACATGCCCAGGTGCCCAGCTGCTTCTGGCTGCACACTGCTGCATATTGTGAGGCAGATCTGGGTTGCTGGGGGCATGCTCCAGGAGGGACCCTCAGTGTGAAGCCAGTGGACACTGCAGACTGAGCTCATTGATCTCTGGAAGGAAGCAGCAGAAGCTGAGGATCAGGTAGTGGCATTGTCTAGTCCTAGCTCATCCTGTGCCTGCATTATCCATTAGACAGTAAAGTTGGTCATTGCATGCCAGTCCCTGCCTACTATATACAGTATATATGTGTGTGCATCATGTATATTTGTATTATGTGCTGCTTTGTTTATTTATTTCTCTATCTGTCTATTTATTTATTTTTGCATTTTGTATCACTTGATATAGTCATTTGCTACAGTGCATAGAAGACACCAAGCAGGAAGGAGTTAAGTGGGAGGAGCGCTAGGCATGATGTAATGCAATTGAGACAATGGCAAGGATTTTCCTGCAAGAATTTAAGCGTGCAGCTCTTACTATAGAGATGCAGAATGATCTGTCATGTTACATGTATGTGATCACAATGTCATGTCAGGGGGATGGGGGTCTGTGTGCAGCTTCATGCATGAGTGCACGAGGTGAGCACAGACACATTGATCCCTTTCAGACCTCTATCTGCAGTAGAAGGTGGCACCTGTGACAATGGGATCAGGTGCAAGAAGAGGATGGCAGCACAGCAGGGGCACCCTGATCTGTGGTGTGGTAGCTGCAGTGCTACCTGGGATAAAGGTGCACTAGAATTCAGTAGGACTTGCACCTTTTAGAAGGGTCATAGTGAGGGTGTGGCTGCTCAGTCTTGTACCCAGGTGCAGGGCTCCAGCTGTGGAGGAGGGCACTGCCCATGTCATGACTACCTGGCTGTGCCTTGCCTACAGACAGCGGCAGAGCTGAACTCCTCTGCATTACACACCAGGTAGCACTTGTAAGCTGCTTCATATATAACTTGCTGCAAGAGAGTTGAGCAGCTAGGAAGGGAGTGTGTTAAAGCCCATATATATATATATATATATATATATATATATATATATATATATATATATATATATATAAACACTTCCTCCAATGTAGTGTGCAATTATAGACTGGCAGAGATAGCAGCTCTGTCTTCCTCCATGGAGCCAGGTTTAACACTTTTGGATTTGTCACTGTTGATATTACAATGTAGCTAATTTTACTTTGGTGACTGTATCTAGTTTTTTGACACCTGCTTTAAGTGTTCATATTCAGATGCAGTTTAGGAATGGAAAGTCTCTTGTAAAAACGCCTGGCGTGTTGCTATGGGGAACAGTTTTTTTTTTTTTTTTTTTACAAGTTTAGAGATTGCAAACCAACTACTGTAGTCAGTCGCTCCCCAAGAACAGATTTGTGCAGGCGCTCCTCTATATAATACTTGTGTTATTAGACATTGGTTTTTTAAAATAAAAGGTCGCTGGGAGTCGGGTGTAGACTACACTTTCCATAAAATACAATCCGGCATCTAGTAATCCTGAAAGTCTGATAATCTAGTACTGGTTTCCAGCAAAGAGATGATGTGGACTTTCAGAACATCAGAAGACTGAGTAAATAACTAAAAAATGGAAGTAATTTTGCAAATGGTTTTGATTTTAATAAATTCATTTCCTTTTTGCGTATTTCGCTCATATGCCAATCTACAAGGCCTGCGTGAGCTCTGATCGCGCAGTCACATATTGGGCTAAATTCAAACATTTCTGTTGTACTGTTGGTTTATTTGCTGGGAAAATCTCTTGATGTACACACCCTCATGTACATAGACTTGAAATAGAAAGGGGTCCACAGGATAGGGGGTAAGTAATCAGTAGGGGTCTAAACATGAGTATAGAGGTAATGAGTGCCCGTGAACGAGGGTGCATTTATACGGGAGAGTGCAATATCAGTCCGAGAAACTTGGACCAATATTGCACTTTTAAATCTGTATTTTTTTATTTTATTTTTTTTTATGCGATTGCAATGCGTTTTACAAGAAAAAGGCATCGTGTTTTTGATTTTTCACATCCATGAAAATCGCATGTTGTTCCAGTAATAAAAGTAGAAAATCACATTGCGCACTCATGAAACTCACACTTACATGTGAGTGCAGCGCAATTTATTTATTTTTTGGTCCCATAGGGAATAATGGGCAATTCTTGAACAGAATCGCCAACAAAATAGGACCTGCTGCCAGGAAAAGTCCACCCCAAGGGCTTATTTAGATGACCGTATATCAGCTCGGTTTTCACGCCAAGCCGATATACGGTGTCCTTGTCTGCAGGGAGGAGGGGATGGAGGAGCCAGGATCAGGAACTGAGCTCCCACCCCTTCCCCGCCTCTCACCACTATTTGCAATGGGAGGGGTGGATGGGGCGGAGCTAAGCGCCAGGACTTAGCTCCGCCCTGCCTCGCCCCCTCCTGTTGCAAATACTGGCAAGGGGCGGAGAGGGGGGCGGGAGCTCAGTTCCTGCTCCTGGCTCTTCAATCCTCCCCCCCCCCCCCCTCTGCAGACAAGGACACCGTATATCGGCTCGGCGTGAAAACCGAGCCGATATACAGTCGTCTAAATAAGCCCTTAAAATAATGGGTCCTGTTTTGTGCATCTCATGACACACACAAATCGTGCGTGAAAGCCGCCCTTGTAAATACATCCTCGGCCTTATTCCCACGAGCGTAGGTGCATTTACGTTCACATATCCACGGCGTATAATCGCCGGAAAGGAAGTTTTCCAGCAATCACAGCCAGAGCTAGTTAGCGTATTACCGCATGTTCATACTTTCAGAACTATCTTTTTGGCCACTGTATATGCGTCGGCGCGTATTTTGGTCACGTATATTCTATTTTCAGTGAGTCGCTGTTTTTCCGTATCATATAATCATCCATGTGAACGAATACAATGGAAACCAATGCCTCACATAGTCACGTATATACAGTCGGGCATAAAAACGCACTGTATTCGCACTTATGTGAATAAGCCCTCAGGCCGTATTTATACGAGCAATTTCCTCACATGACTTCCATTTAATTGTGATATGAACGAAACTTGCAGTGAAAAATAGCCCATTATTTTCTATGGTGTTCATGCACATGGGCTTTTTCTTTTCTCTCAGATTGAGTCTCCGAGATAGAAAAATCGCAGCAGTATTGCCCTATTTTTCGGCGATACTGACCATTCATTATTATGGTTGTGTGAAAAAAAACCATATTGCTCTTACATGTGAATGCAATTTTCCTGCACGTCCGATGCGTTTTTTTAATTGAAGCAGCATGCAATTTTTTTGCGCATAAAAAATGCGTGAAAATTGCATGTGCAGTGATACAATGCATCGCAGTTAAAATTGCCTGTTAACGAGTGCAATATCAAGTTTCTTGAACCAATAACGCACTCTCCTCTGTAAATATGGCCTGAATGGAGTAGTGGTCACACCTGTGCATTCAGTTCAACTGCTCAGCTATCTCTAACATTCCTATGCATGGAACGGCAGTGACTCACGGCTCCATTCATTTGGGAACCTTCAGAACCCCTGTTGCGGTGATTGCTGGGGTTCCAAGTGGTCAACACTGATCAGTTAGTCATGCCATGTTCTTTGGATAAAGGATAATGTAATTTTGCAGAACAACCCCTTTAACTAAAGGCATATCTCTATTTCAGAGTAGGGGTGGTATTGATGCCCATTTTTTTTTTCGTTCTTTAACAACTTCAATATACCAGTATTTTAAAAGTATACATTAAAACCCTGGAGAGGCCAAACTTTATCAATATGGGATATATTGATCCTGAGCAAGATAATCTACAAGGGGACCAGACACAGGTATATACGTGATACACATAGGACACTGCTAGAAATGTTTTGCTTCTCCCTTTTTCAGATGCCCCATAGATCTACTGATCTAACCTCTACCAATATACTGCAGTCTACTATTTGGTCACCATTGGTCGATGCTGGCTTGAAACTGTAGACTGCACACAAGAAGCTACGTGGTGTCTTGGTTGGAAAAGTAACGACATAAAGACATTCAAAAGTTAATGACTTTCTTCTATTTTCTCAAAAAAAGCCTTAAAAAAGTGTGGGAGGCCTGCTGTGTAATTATATGTTTTTAATCATGGGGGAGTGATTTGATGGTTTAATTGCCTAGGTAACTGACTACTTGTTTTCTCACTATGCACAATTGTCTTTGCCTAGATAAAGTACTGTATTATTTCTCCTCATGGGTGGGAATTTGTTTTTTACTGTTGTGGTTTTGTCTTGTATTTGTAATCACTACAAAATCTGGTTACTGCTCGTTGTATGCAGCTGAACCATGGAGGAACGTTGTATGCAGCTGAACCATGGAGGAACGTTGTATGCAGCTGAACCATGGAGGAACGCATGATTCCTATCTTTTAGGACATTTTCACACAATTGGAATACAGATACTGGCACATTTTTACACTACTCGTATGGCAGCAAAGCCAACCTTAGCTGTGGACGTAATGACCTGAACTAACAGCATCATAGATCTTCCCTACTGCACCTGAGTGAAGTCAGCTTTGGGCGTAATGTACACTTTGTAGTTTTGGCATGCAAGTGATTGTTTTTTGGGTTTTTTTTAGGCAAAAGCAGGAGTACAGCTTAAAGTGAGGAAAAGTGTAACATGAATTAATTGATGCATTAGTGGTATTTCCTTTTAGGATTCATTTATTCTTAGCAAGAAAAAAAGAGCATCAAACTACATTCTGTGACTTAGGCCATAAGGTATACCCTACCCTGTTGGGCATGATTACATTGATTTAGTGCTGTAAATAGGAACCTAGAAAATTGATGGCAGAAAAAGCCCACATGGTCCATTTAGTCTGCCCTTGTAGTATTTCCTTTTCAATTTCCTCCTAGGATATGTTATATGATATATCTCATCTGTTCTCATATTACCAACATTTTATGTCTTCCGTCTTTAAAAACCCAATAAAAAATTATTGCAAATTAGGATAGATCTACGCTTATTTCAGGCAGCTTCAATTCATTTAACCCTCTCCAATCCACTGTCTGACCTCTGAAGACATTATGACTTAAGGCTGTACCGCTCCGATGTTTGAAGATGTCCGTCGGGGTTCTCTTACTGTATATTGCCAGCTTCTCTGCTGTCGGAGCCTATCCAACGTGTCCCCTCATGCAGTACTGGCTTTAGCCAGCATATAGCGCTGTTGTATAACAGCAGAAAAAGAGTAAGCCCTCTAGGAAAACCAGGATACAAATTGGGTTGGAAAGGGTTAATGTTGATTTTCCACCTACATCTGCTGGATGTTTGTTCCAAGCATTTACTACTCTTTCAGTAAATAAATATCTTTTGATTCCCCCCATGAACTAATCTCAGATTGTTCCCCCTTGTTCTTGTGTTTAGCTTC
Organism: Eleutherodactylus coqui; assembly: GCF_035609145.1. Classification (NCBI taxonomy): domain Eukaryota; kingdom Metazoa; phylum Chordata; class Amphibia; order Anura; family Eleutherodactylidae; genus Eleutherodactylus; species Eleutherodactylus coqui. The sequence continues at coordinate 123,522,446 of NC_089838.1, read as the reverse complement.
CTAATAATAACCATTTCCTCCTAAACCTTTTTACACCTTTAATATATTTAAAAGTTCCCCCATTCCCCCCCCCCCCCCCCTCTCCTCCAGTCTATGCAAAGAAAGTTCTTTCTTTCCTGAAAAGTTTTGTTCTTGAGACCATTTTTATAGGTGGTCTTTGGACTCTTTCTATTTTATCAGTGCTTTTCTGTAGATGAGATCTCCAGAACTGAACACAGCTCTATACAGCGGGATCACAATCTGCCTCTTTCTAGTGGTAATACCTCTAGCTGTGCAGCCCAGAATCCTACTTGATTTCTTAGCTGCCTGGCTGCATTAGTTTTGAGGCTGTACTTACACAGTATAAACTTATATACAAATGATTGTAATTACACTACCTAAATGTACTGTACTTTAGGTTTCCACTAGGGAGGGGTTGGTTCAGAATATTAGGCAAATGCTGCTTTCAGAATGTTTTGCTGTAACTGTTCAAAAACTACCCAAGCTAGAATCAATACAGTGACTCATATGTAAATATCCACAGAATAGGGGATAACTTTATGATCATGAAGGACCAGCTGCTGAGACATCTGGGGTCCCCGAAGATGCTTGCATGAATGAAGTGAAGGTCGCTTATGTTCAATAAGCAAGGAATATTGTCTTTGGGACACTAGTGCTCAAGAAATATGTATCGGGGCTTGAGCAGGTTCCAGGGCGGCAACTAAATTAATAAATGGAATGGGCGGACTACGATACCCAGAGAGGCTTTCACAATTGAGGTTATTTAGCTTACAAAAAAGACAGCTAAGAAGCAACCTAATAGCGATATATAAATATATCAGGGGACAATAGAGATCTGTTTATACCCAGGACTGTGACTGTAACAAAGGGACATCCTCTACGTTTAGAAGAAAGAAGGTTTTTACACCGACATAGAAGGGGGTTCTTTACTGTAAGAGCAGTGAGACTATGGAACTCACTAAAAGAGTACAAGAGGGGCTTGGACACCTTTCTTGAGTACAGCAATATTACATGTAAGAGCACATTCACATTGGCATATTTTCTGTCTGTATTATGTCTGTATATATTACGGAAGTAATACGGACAGCTTAAACTCCATTGCTTTGCATTGGGGTATTCAGACGTGCGTTTTTTTTTACGCATGTAAAAAGGTTGCAGCGTATCCTATTTTGTTCCATATCACAGACTGAAATTGCCAATTAAGGTCTATAGGATTGCGTAAAAATGCAGCAAATATACAGCTACATGTTGCCAGGAGACAATGGATAAAAAAATAGTGACCTCAATTGGACCTTCTTTTATTTATTTTTTTGCAATGTGAGAAACTCAGGAATATGGAGGCAACACGTGTATAGAGAAAACGCATACACGCCAAAAATGCACTTAATCTGCACATACAAACACAGTGAAAATGGTGCTATTTTTTTCACACATCGAAACGGCATATGCTCATGTGTATGTGCCCTTTGACTTACCAATGACTGGAGACGAATGGTTGATCCTGGTATATGTTTAGATTGTCATATTGGACATCTCAAAGGAATTCGTTTCACTAAAAGGAGGAAAATGGGCCTGTTTTTTTTTTGTATTTCTCTAGATCAACATTGCAGGATAAGCGCCTGGACATTAGTCTTTTCAGCCTACTAACTCAGTTACCATGTATGGTTGTGCTTAATATAGAACATTAATAATCTTTTAAATATCCTTACTTCACTGATTCTTTATGGTTCACCAGTCTTCTGTATTCACTGCCTCTTCTTGTTTTCCTTAGATGATACTGACATGCCATGCAGTATTAAGAGAGGTTACTTGACCACCATGGCGATGTCACTATAGGCAAAATGTCCCCGGGGCAGGTAGCAATTAGCTGCTATGGTCCTTTATTGTACCGTTATCATGCTATGTCACATGGAGAGAAATTATCAAAGTCTATTAATGTATTATTTTTTATTTTAGTCTCAACCACAGTTTATTCACATCTCTAGCCAACCCCTTTAAGAAATTGCTTCTTATGTAGCCCAAAAAATACTACAAAGTGATTAATTCTAAATGTACGATATCTGCTTCAGTGTTGAAAATGTATCAACAATATCCAGACTGTTGGCTAAACATGTAATAGTTGGCAGACAACAGTTATGTCATTTGTATACACAGGCCTAGAGTGCCTTATGTCAAATCTACCTCTTGCTAGGAGGCTGTGTATGCCAAAAACATGGGATTCTTAGACCATTGATTCAAAATAATGTTAACTACCTACATCTGCAGTCCATTTTTCATGACTTTTTTTCTGTGACTTTATAACATGTTTCAACAACAATCTCTCATTAAAATACTACAAATCTGTAAAAGATAATTATTCAAAATATATTGAATAACATTGACTTAGGTATTGCTCCATCTCCCTTATTTGCATATTACCCAGAGGAGCATGAATGGCCTTATAAGTCTCCTTACTCACTCACCACTTAGGTGTTCTCCCTAAGGAGAAAAGATAGCGTTTCTGATCCACATCACAGGCCTCTCACTAACCAACCCAGAAACCTACTACACACTGATGAGGGGCAAACACCCCGAAACAGCTGTCTGTGTATGGATTTTTGCTTGGCTTTCAATTCCCAGTCATTGTTACAAGGCTCGTATGAAGAGTCTAACATTGACTTGCAGGAATGGTACCTTCTAATAGGTGACGCTGCAGAGGTATTGCTCTATCTGCCTTATATTCAAAATATATTTATCACAAAAAAAAACCTCTGGGTTCTCATGTCACTAGTCTGGCTTGCATCCATTTCTACTGAGATATCATAAGTATATAATGTCTGGTGGAGGGAAGCCTATACAATATCTTCATTGGTATAATGCATTAATTGATCTTTAGATCTGATCAGTCCTTTAGATTACATGAGTGTCCTGGCGTTTTATTTCTAGGAGCAAGTCATTTCTCAAGTGTCCATGTATTCATATAGTTCCATTATTTTCTTTCAAGCTGTGCAATCTAAAGTGAGGGGATAGACTGATTTGCTGGGTGGCGTAGCAGTGATGGCAAGTGGAGACAAGCAAAGTTCTTCTGTAGCTCCACACCATACATATTAGCTCCCTCCATGGTAGGGTGCATTACTTGAAATGTTGCTTGACAAATGGGTAACAATTCACAGGTCTTGTGGCACACAGATAATATATTTGCAGTCTCAAATGTCTACCCTCTACCAGTCGATCCCAAGGGGGACCTGCCTGATACAGTGGTGATATTATGGGTGGTGTTCTTGGCTTGGGGTATTCTCTACAACAGCTGTGTCAAGTCACCCAGGCTAGCACTGACACTGGTAATGACCCTCTGACATCACATATGGGGGAAGGGAGATTCCCTCTCTTTCATGCACCTTCGTTTGTCTTTTGTCATAGGTTGGGACTTGACCGTTGCTACAGTCGTTACATCTGCAGCCATTGTCATTTCTGTTCAGGTGAGGGGGAAAGTTTCTCTTCTCCCATGCTCCCTGGACAGGTCTCACAGCAGCGGCCATCTTCTGGTCACCACTGTAGTTGTTCATCCCCATATGGATTGTCTGCTCCTTCGACAAGCACAAGCAGCTCCAACTGTTTTATTGATTGTCATGCAGACACATGTGGCACCATCGTTACAGGCCCCTGTGCCTGCTGGAACCATTTCCAGGTGCTTTCTTGAAGGACATTCGGTCTCATAGCGCTCCTTATGTGTTCTGCCTTTGACACCCACCATCGCCTCTATTTGCCGTGGTGTCGTGAATTACAAAACTGGACACTACGGAGTGCAACTGGGTTGTCCTCAGTGATGAATCCAGGTTCAGTTTTGGTGCTGACGATGGATGTGTTTATGGCTGGAGACCTAGGGGTGAGCGCCTCAGTCCTGCCTTTGTGGTGGAGCGGCACACTGCCCCCTGCTGGTGTGATGGTATGGGGGCGCATCACATACAACAGTCAGTCACCCCTAGAAGGAGCCCCGGGGTCAATGACGGCTCAGCAATATGTTCAGGACATCCTGCAGTCAGATGTGTTTCTCTCATGACAGGGCTTCCAAGAGGCAGCAGGATAATGCTTGGCCACACACAAGGGTGTCATAGGAATGCCCCAACAACTTTGTTACACTTCTGTAGTCTGCCTGGTCACCTGATTAATCACTAATAGAACATGTGTGGGACCATCTAGGACATCAACTTCGATAGCCTATGAGTTTGCATGATGTGGAGGCTCTGTAACAGCAAATGTTGACCAATATGCCGCAAGATACCATATGCCTTCATGTGCACCTGTATCACATCTTCTATCCAAGCTACAGACGGTACAACAGCGTACTAGAGCCACCATGCCCGCCGGTATCACACCTTAGGTACAAGCTAGAGGCGGTACAACAGGGTACTAGAGCCTCCATGCCCGCCGATATCGCATCTTACATACAAGCTAGAGACATCCCAAAAGGGTACTAAAATCTCCCTTCAAGGGGTCAGTTTTCCACAATAATGAACTTTTGCTCTGGTATTGTAATCACTTACTTATATCAACGTTACAATCACACAGAGAAAGGTACATTCAATCCTGCCAACTACTCCTAGGTGCTTGATTTATTTATTTTTTTTATTTATTATTGATAACTACTGTATTTTCCGGCGTATAAGACAACTTTTTAACCCAGGAAAATCTTCTCCAAAGTCGGGGGTCATCTTATACCCCAGGAATACACTGTAGAAAAAAAATCAATACTCACCTCTGGCGGCGCTGCTGCAGGCTGTCACTCCCTCCTTCATGCCGACAGAGCATTGCTTTCTGGATGCAGGGCTTGAATGCCCTGCTACAGAAAGCTAATGCTCTGATTGGCTAACTCAGCACGGCATCAGCCAATGAAAGCTGGTGCTGAGTTAACCAATCACAGCCATTCAATAACATCATTGAATCACAGGGTACATGTCCATCTTTAGAAATAGAACTATTAGGTCCCCACTCCCCTTCTTACCAGATTTATTTTTTTGCTGTATAGAATGTTATTCAATGCTGCTAAAAAAGAATATGGTACTTTTTTTCACAATATAGGTTAATGTCAGAAGAAGCATTTTCTTTTTCAATATTTTTATTGGCATTTTGGTAAACACTCAAGTCACATTGTAATTGCGGATATCTGTATCTGTTAAGATGTATAGTTGATACAGTGTTACATAGACATTGGTCCATGGATACAAGTTTGTTTCATTAGTTTAGCTGTAACCATTGATGTTCGAATTAATTCGTTAAAAACTTCGTAATCATTTTAAAAAAGAAATAACACATAACCATTGTGTACCATTTTTATAGTTAATGAGCCTTGGGGTTTGGCGGAGGGGGTAATGGGTAAAAGTTGTGTTCTTAATTGATGGGGAATATTGATTAAGGGTGGACACCCACTGGCGTTTTTTTCTTCTCCACTGCGCTGCGAGAGTAAAGTCAAAGTCTCGCATCGCAGTGCGAGAAAAAAGCCAGCATCACGCCGGGATATCGCCAGTCTTTTCAATGGAGCCAGCGGCAGCAGCGCTAGCCCCATTGAAAAGAGAAGCAGAATGCCGGGGACTTCTGCCACAGCTGTGACAGCTGTGGTTGGAGTTTCCTTATAGCTATTCAGTGTGTCATTGGCTGAGTGCTCAGCCAATAGCTAAGCAGTAGCTGCTATTGGTTGAGCCCTCAGCCAATCTGCACAGCCCTTTCAGGAGGCGGGGATTTTTAAATCCCTGACTGCTGAAAGAGCTTAATAGCAGTGCAGGGCAGCCACCAGGAGGACGCGTCTGAGCGCCGGAGAGGTGAGTAAATTTAAAAAAAAAAATTTTTACACACTTTTTGCTGATTATCGGGGAAGGGCCGATCCCATTAAAAGCAATGGGATAGAATGCCGCGGACTTCTGCCACAGCTGCTGCCGCTGGCCCCATTGAAACCACTAGCGATATGCCAGTTCTATATCGGCGTCTTTCTCGCGCTGCGAGGCGAGAGTTTTCTCGTGCTCTTGCAGCGTAAGAGAGAAAATATCGCCAGTGAGTGTCCACCCTAAGCCATATATTCCATTTGTTAGTGAAGGCATCTAGTTTCTCTCTCTCCCCCCCCCCCCCCCCCCTTCCCTTGTACTGCTAGCATTTTTTTGTATGTGCAGTTATTGGAGATTGATATTATACTATCTTCTATAGAAGATATTCTGTTACATGTCCAGTTTCGTGCTATCATGAGACGGGAAGCATGCAGTACATGGCATGTGATGGTTCGAAGTTCCCTTGGAAACCTATCGATGACCAGCAGCAAAAGGACCTTTTTATGTGTTGAAGGAGAGAATGATTTCAATTTGACAAAGCCGCTAACTGCCATAAGTCATATCCTCCCATATACAGTGAAGCCACATCCCTTCCTCCCCCATAAGTGCCAGTCGCATTCTCTGATATCATATGCAGGGTAAGCTCTTCCTTGTGTAGAATACTCATTTCTTTTGGCTCTGGTCATCTCCAACTAGTGGTAAGTCATCACTTGCTGGCTTCCCTAATTTTATCAAATAGCAGAGACATAATTGTAGCTTCTGGTGTCACGACTAGACCTTTTAGGGGCTTGGTGGGATGGTGTGTGGGGGGACTCCTAAGTGAATAGGACTGGGCCTGGAAAGCAGATTACTTAGGTCTTTAACTCATAGCCAAAAAAGACAATGAAGTAAGCACAAAGAATGGGCAAGAACTCTTGGCATTAGTCTATCCATTCCTTACACTATATTGATCAGTTACTCTATGCTCGTTCTTAGTTATTCCTACACTCTATATAAAGTTTTCATTCTTTGTAAAGATAAAAATGCATTTTAATATCCAGAATAGGAAGATACTTTTCAATGTACGAGACTGCTGCACTTTTCTGCTGTCACAGACTGTACAGGAGCAGTGGAAATGCTCTTGAGATGTGTGAGAATGGAATCCCTATGACGACTAGATGGGTAGCTCAAAGCTCAATTAAAATGTCAGTTCTTTGTACATTCAGATTCTTGACATGGCTTTAAAGGTCACATTTAGCCCAAAGACATTTTTCTCATCATTTGAATGCAAATTACATTAATGTACACAGGAAAAAAGGACCAGAATAAAGCACGCTAAAAAGAAATTATGTATCAGACGTGTAACCTGAACCGTCGGACTGTGTGAACTAGAACGTCTATTATGATACAATATATGCTCCTGCACGGGGTACCAGTGGAAGACTTGAGAACAATCCTCAGTCCATACAGAAGAAGTCCACAGGGATTCAGAATACCTTGAAATTGTAATAATTTATTATGAATTTATGGTATGCTAGCAGGACAAATCTACAAACTATTTGCTAAAAACAGTGCTCTTGCGGGCCCATTGCCATTTCAACAGGTGGGACTCTCATCAATCAAGTATTTATGGCATATCCACAGGATATCCACATGGCTTAGATGGGAATATCAATTTAACACCCAACTGGACATACCCATTTAAGAATTCAGCTGCCCAGTGTTTTTAAAGGGACCCTATTGACACCTTTGACCATAAACTATATTATGGGGCTTAAAGATGAGGCAACTGGGAGCTTGGGAAGCAGATTTTTATATTACCTGAGTCCCCAGTTCCAGCACCGTCCCCCCAAGATATTATGCACACACTGTGGCTCTTTTGAGAAGGCTATGTGCCTGTGCAGCTCTCATTGATCTCTGTGGGAAAGAGTCACTCTGTGAGCGCACATTGATTTATCGGGGGCACGACACTAGAATTGGGGTCCCAGTGAGTATAAAAAGCAGCTTCCTGGACCACTGTCCTCTCATGTTTGAGCCACATAACCTAGTTTATGGACAGGGCTTTCCCTTGAAGGACTATTCCCATCTCAGACATTTGTGGCATATCCACAGGGAATGTCATAAATATCTGATAGATGCAAGTCTTACCTTTGGGACCCTTACCTGTCTCTAGAACGGAGACCCCAACCCTGTCCCACTTTTTTGCTGTTTCCAATAATTCCTATAGAAGTAAATGGGTAGCAGAGCGAGCTACACTGTTGCTACACCTCACAAGATACGAAAACACTTCTATAGAGTTCTAGAAGGTGTAGCACAGGGTTCTCTGCTGTTTCTGCAAAAAGACAGCCACCTCTTGGAGTTTGGATGCAGCAAACAGGGATGAAGTGAAGCCAGTTGGGGACCCGGCTGAGAATGACCCTTAAATGACCACCAATCATGTATTGATATCGGGAACATATGATGACCCCACGAATGCAAGGTGGTTTTGTTTCCAAAACGCCTCCCATTACTTCAGTACAGTTGCAATCCTCCGGCGCAGTTTCAGGATCAGCAAGGGTTTCAATCACGCGCCATGCAATGAGTTTTCTGGCCCTATTGAAAACAATGGGCGATGTGTTCCGAGGGAATGCCAGAGGATAGGACTAGCTGGAATTTTTTCCACACCGCAATTCGATGCCGGAATAAATCGCTCATGTATATGACACCATTCATATACGTCTCGCAATGCAGAAATCTGACGCAATTTTCTCATGTGAAGGTGCCTTAGTGTGATTTCTGTATGTTGGTTCTGTATTGATTGACCAATAGTGAAAATTTGAAAAACTGGTGCATGGACGATTTTTGAAGAAAACTCGTACAAAAATAAAACCTTATTTTTCATGGAAAAACACATTAAAATCACATGCCGCGTGACGTGTGCCGGCTCCAGCCTCCTGATTGGCTGGAATCGGCACGTGACGGGGCGGAGCTACGCGATGACGCGTACAAGGGGACGGAGCCAAAACGCCGATGCTGTCGAGCCGAGCCGAAGGGAGAAGACCCATCTGCGCAAGCGCGTCTAAAAAAGCAAGAAGACACCGAAATTAGACGGAACCATGGCGACGGGGACGCTAGCAACGGAGCAGGTAAGTGAATAACTTCTGTATGGCTCATATTTAATGCACGATGTATATTACAAAGTGCATTAATATGGCCATACAGAAGTGTATAACCCCACTTGATTTCGCGAGACAACCCCTTTAAGGCCCATTTATACCAGCAGATGATCGCTCAAAGATTTCTGACAACTGTTTAATTGACAGCTTTGAGCGATTATTTTGCATAAAAAATAATTGGTATTTAAGTAGCTACTCAGCTACTTAAATACCAATTATGTATGTAAATGAAGCCTTCAATGAGCGCATGGTAATAGCCTGAGGCTATTAGATGCACTCAGATCCTTTTCTCCACGGGGAAACAATGCTATCAGCACTCCCCGTGGAGAACGACTGATAAAAGTGAGTGATGATTTTTAGGTTAGCTTGATTTTAACGATCACCTAAAAGTGCCCAAAATGCCCCGCGCCCATTTACACGCACCGATTATCGCTAAAACGATCGCCGATTAGCGATTTTTTTTTTTTTTTGCGATCATTGTCAAGTGTAAATGCGCCTTTAGACGAGTAGATTATAATGCAACATCTTGTGAAATATTACTGTGTGTGTGTGTGTGTGTGTGTGTGTGTGTGTGTGTGTGTGTGTGTATTCTTAAAGGGGCTGTCGAGTTGTATTTTTTTCAGTAAAACCCTGTTCCCCATGCTATAACTTTACTTACGGTGTGTACTCTCCCCGCTGTGTCCCATGCCGCTCCAGGTCTCTCCTCTGATGTTACATTTATACGCTGCCCTAGCCTGCTTACGGGATGTTGCACAAACTGCAGCCAATGACACGGCTCTGTGCTCGATCACTGAGCTTCGTTATTGGCTGCCGCGCCTGTGATGCCTTGTAAACCAGGCAGGACTGCAGCTGTACATAAACTGAGAAACAGAGGACCGAGCAGCTCCGCGGAACCAGATGAATATATGCCGATTAGTTATGTTAGAACACAGAAAATGGGGTATTACTGAAAAAATACAACTTGGACAACCCCTTTAAGGAGTTGTGTTAGATTAGCTTCCCAAAAATTCTATGATTCCGGTGACCTACCGTAGCATTAGTTATAGTGGAATAACTTCATTTTGTAAAGGAACATATCCCGGGAGCTCAATAAAACTTTTTGGAGTGTCAAAGAGGGACACTTATGGAACGTGATGTAAATAAATACTTTTCAGTGTACAGCTCTAGAATTAATCCACCTCCATTCAGTGAAATCAATGGTTTCGTGTCAGTGGCCGTGCTTCTCATAACAGGGACCAAATCATGCCCATCTGTTTAAGCCCTACTGAAAATACACATTATTTATCAGATCGAACAAAGGGACATTTAAGAAACAAAGTGGGACAGATGAACACTGGTTTGAGGCTGCTTTCACACAGGCGCCAAAATTGTGCAATTTTTTTTTTTTTTTGTTTCTTGTGATGCGACAGTGTTACGAATCTCATGTATGTGAAGCCCATGCTTTCCAATGGGTTCCTTCACATTAGCAATCTCTTGTAGGCTGCTACACTGCGAGGGAAAAAAAAAATTTGCAGCATGCTGAATATTGCCGCAATTTGCGATGTTTTGCAGCCCATGCTTCCCTATGGAGCCTTCCTTTGTGTTGCATCAGATGAAAACACGGTTTTCGTGCAGTGCAATGCAACTTTTACAGTAGAAAATCCTACTGTGAAAGTCCTAAACTGAGCCCTATCAGGCACTGTCTGCTCCGCCGCACTTCTCCTCCGAATCTCCGACACACAGTCTTCAACCAGCGCTTCCTGGTCAGGGGGTTCATAAATCCCGCCTCCAGGAAGCACTAGCTCTGATTGGCTCATTGAGCACTGTAGTGATTAGGTTTAGAAGTGTATTACAGCAAAAATCATGGGCCATTCACACAATGGATGGAAGGGGACCCAGTAACTTTTATTAAAGAGTATTCTAGATATGGTCTGTGACATGTCATTGTGCAGGGAGAGGGAGGAGGTGTGCTGTGATTATCACCTATTGTGAATGGTGGATCCAATCCTGTGTTATGTATATAGAGGTGTTACAGCCTGCTTAAGATGACTACTGAAACGTGTTTTTTTTTTTACAGATCAGGAAGTGTAAGACTAGGTTTGATGTACTTTTACACAGGGCCAGCAGCCGCCTAAGTAATTGTTAAAAAGAGTGATTATGGGTGACTGTCCTCTTGTGTAAACAAGGGACTCCACAGGGCTACTAAATGAGAATTGCTTACTTGTCAGTGTCACATGGTTTTCCACTCCCCTAAAAACCAAGCGACTGCCTGTTTACTGTAAGTGAGGTGGGCAGCTGCAAGAGAACCCCCTCACCTCCATTCAGTGAGGCACTATTGCTCCTGTATGAAAGCACAGGAGCGACAGTCATCCCATTTAAAAAATACCCTAAGTGATCAGTGTGTAAAATACAGGATTTCAGGATTTTATAAATTTAGATCATGACAATAAAAATTTTTTAAAAAAAGTGTTAGAGAGGGTTTTTAAGGTAGTTAAGAAAAATCTCTGTCATTGGGCCTCCATGCATTAAAATAACAAATCAGCAGTTACTCACCTCTCCCCACTCCCTGATTAGTCCTCTGGCTCCAGTCCCAGGTGTCTGTTGACAGGCTGCTGTGACATCCCGTAAACATACTGTAGCAGTCAATGACAGTACTCAGCCATGATCGCTGAGGGCTGTCAGTGGCTGCTGCAGCTTGTTTATATGTGGGCTCCACCTGCCAAGTGACATCACATGGAGACCGGAGCCGGAGGATGAGCGGAGAGAGGTAACTGCTGATTTGTTATTTTAATACATGGGGGACCTGTTGACAGGGGTTAACTCAGACAACCAAATTAACATAAAAACTGGATTTATACAATAGGTCATTTTCTGATGACCCATTACTTTTAAACACAGGACTTTAAATATTTCTTAAAGCTAAAGACACAACTGCATAAGTTCTACTTAGTGACTTCCAAGGTGCTCAAGACAGAGATTGCAAAATTCTCCGCACCCTTACATCCACTTAGGATATATTCACACAGGGTAGAAATGTTCTGGATTTTCTGCAGCGGAATTACATTTGGAAAATGTGCAGCACTTACGGTGCAAGCACTGTGGATGGGATTTTAGAAATCCCCTGCAGACACTGCAGACAAAAACTGCAGCGTAAGGCATCCTTCACACTGCAGAGCTGGATTCCGCATGCAGAATGTGGCTCTGCCAGCAGCAGCATCCGTGCATACCTGTACTGTCGCTGGAAAATCTGTACTGCAGATAGACCTGGCGGCTTGCTTTGAAAGCGTCATTTGTAACCTCAGCCTGGGAGCCCCTTTTGGATATAGGGGCCCTGGGCAGTCTGAAAGAAAGCAGACATGCTTTTTAACCATTTCCAATACAATTTTGGATTCAGGGTTCCCTAAAAGGCCCTCTCTTTTTGCTGTTATACAACAGTGCCATCTGCTGGCTAAAGCCAGTATGTGTGCGCCAGAGACGCTCCGACAGCGGAGTGGCTGGCAATAGATGGTAAGAATACCCTGTTGTATGTCTTCTGACAGTGGAGCTGTACAAGCTTCAATCAGAATGTAGGAAGACGTCAGATAGTGGATTGGAAAGGGTTTTAATCCTGTACAATTTGTTTTGAAGGAAGTCTGTAATCCATGTTTCCCTCCGTCCATGAATGCCGCTCCTCCTTTGGCAGTAACCCACCTATTTTTAATTGATTGACATCTCCAGCACAACATTGTGTATTCATGACTCTGCTCTTGTACCTTACTACTGGGAAAGTGATTTCACCTGCTGTCATGGAGGGGCAAATAGCTGAAGTCACTGCCCACGTGCTTTATCTGAAAGTGCATAATCCTTTCGGTGTCATGAACGCACAGCATCTCCAGTTCCCTTGAGCTGGAAATGGCAACCAACTAACAATGGGCAAGGTTATTGCAAAAGGAGGGGAAGGAAGCTGGACCAGTGCTAAGGATGGAATTATGCATAGGATGGTTTAACCCCTTCCTGCTCCAGGGCGTAAGTTTAAGTAGATCGCGGCAGGGAACGAGTTCACAGAGGGAGCGCGCTCCCTCTGTGTCTTCGGCCGGCTCTCGCGATGTTATCGCGAGAGCCCGGCCTGTCGCCATGGCAACAGGACGCCAGACACTGGCATCCTGTATTGCCAATGCCTATTATCGCTGTATAAGTGATAAGACATGGCAGGGCAGTAGCCCTGCCATGCCTTATCACAGCAATGGGCAGTACTGGGGTCAAAGTTACCCAGAGGGACACAAATGTTGTAAAAAAAAAAAAAAAAAAGATTTAAAAAAGTAAAAAAAAAACCTTTTTTATGCTTTTTTTTTCAGATAAGCATAAAAAAGGTTAAAAAAAATTAAAACCCCCCCACATATTTGCTATTGTCGCATCCGTAACGACGCGTACAATAAGCTGCACATGCTTTTGACTGTGCACGGAAAAATGCATAAAAAAACCGCAATAAAAGTGATCAAAAAGCCGTATGTACCCCAAAATGGTACCAATAAAAACTACATCTCGTCTCGCAAAAAATAAGCCCTCATAGAGCTCCGTACATCAAAAAATAAAAAAGTTACAGGACTTTGAATGTAGCGATTTAGGAAAAATTTCACTGCTGGATCGCGGGCTTCTCGTTCAGATGAGCGAGCACACTTGGATACAGCAGTTACTCGAGCGAGCATCACTCTTTTCGAGTAACTGCATAGTGGTCCGAGCTTTCTCGGGAGGGGGCTGTGGGGGTGAGCGGCGGGGGGTAGCTATGGGGAGAGAGAGATCTCTCTCACACCCCCACACCCCCCGCTCAGTATTTTTGGAACATAGAATCATAGACAGTCTGGTAGAGCTGGAAGGGGGACCTGTAGGGTCATTGGGTCCAACCCCCTGCTCAGTGCAGGATTCACTAAATCATCCCAGACAGATATTTGTCCAGCCTTTGTTTGAACACTTCTATTGAAGGAGAACTCACCACCTCCCGTGGTAACCTGTTCCACTCATTGATCACTCTCGTCGTTAGAAATTTTTTTTCTAATATCTAATCTGCATCTCCTCCCTTTCAGTTTCATCCTATTGCTTCTGGTCTTTCCTTGTACAAATGAGAATAGGGCTGATCCCTCTGCACTGTGACAGCCCTTCAGATATTTGTAGACTGCTATTAAGTCTCCTCTCAGACTTCTTTTATTGCAAGCTAAACATTCCCAGATCCTTTATCGGTTCCTCATAGGACATGATTTGCAGACCGCTCCCCATCCTGGTAATTCTTCTCTGAACTTGCTCCAGTTTGTCTATGTCTTTTTTAAAGTGGGGTGCCCAGAACTGGACACAGTATTCCAGATGAGGTCGGACTAAGGAAGTGTAGAGGGGGATAATGACCTCACTTGATCTAGACTCTATGCTTCTCTTAATACATCCCAGAATTGTGTTTTCCTTTCTTGCTGAGGCATCACACTGTTTAACGCCGCTTTCACAGGACCGACAAATTTGTGCGTGATTTGTGCATTGCAAGACGCACAAATATCGCACTAATATGAACCCCATTCAATCTTTGCGTGTTCCTCGGAACAGGTACATCGTACATTCATGAGTACGATTTCAGGAAGTGTTTCACTGCCTAATATTGCCCTCGGACGTGTGTAGGTTGCCTTAGGCCCCTTTCACATGGCTGAGAAAATCACTCAAAATTTGTACACTTTCCCCTATTTGTATAAACAAAAAATATAAAAATGACCAAATCTCACATATTTGGTATCCTCAAGTCCTTAATGACCGGTACAATAAATTGAACATACTATTTATACTGCACGTCCAAAAACTTAAAACAACCCTCCTAAAACATGGAGGCAAAATACTTATTTTATTCATTTTGCCTTTTAAATAACGCAATAACAGTGATCAAAAAAAGCTGTATTCATCCCAAAAAGGTACCAAAACAACTACAGCTTGTCATGCAAAAGACAAGCCCTCACAGAGCTGCGTCCATGGAAAAATAAAAAACTTATGAGACTTTGAATGTAATGATTTAAAAACTAATAATATATTTTTTTTAAAACGGTTCTTTTTGTGCAAAAGTGGAAAAACCTAAAAACATACATATTTATTTTGGTATCATTATAATTGTACCAACCCACAGAAAACTTTTATCATAACATTAATGCAGCATGATTAAGGCCTCCGGCACACAGGCGGATTTGCATTGCGAAATCCGGAGCGGAATTCCACCTCTAGATTCTGCAGCAAATCCAGCCCTTAGCATGCTATGAGAAAATGCGATTTCCTGCCCATGAGCAGAAATCGATCTGCTATTACCTGCTTGCGGGGGTGGATTCTGCGGCATGCTGCGATTTTGTGCGGGCTACGCACGGCCGGCTTCCATTTAAGTCAATGAAAGCTGTCCGTCCCGCGGCCATTCTGCAATCATCATTGTGTCCTCTCAACTGTGCATGTGCTGGCCGACTCTCCGGCCGTTGCATTTGCAGCAGAGGAGGCCACGTTATCGCCATAGCGATGGCACGGCGTCCTCTGTACTGCGCATGTGCCGCCGGCGCTCCGGCCTGTACATTTGCTGAAGAGCAGAAGACTGGCAGAGCGGTAAACTGGTGTTACCGGCTGGGCACCAGGTTGAACTCCACTGGGAGAATCCCGCATGTGGGGTCCGACCCAGCCGTGTGCAGGCGGCCTAACGCTGTAGAAAACAATGGCAATGTTTTCTCTCCCTGCTCTCCAAAAAAATTAGACTAAGTTTTACAATATAATATTTGTATCCAAAAATTTTACTTATAAAACATACAGTTTGCCACACAAAAAGCAAGCCCTCATACGGCCATGTCAACAGGAAAAATAAAAATAGTTATGGCTTTTGAAAAGTGGAGTTGAAAATTCATAAAAAATCAGGGTCCTTTCTGCCAAATTGGCCATGTGCTTAACCCCTTACCACTCCAGTATGTACATTTACGTCCTTGAGCGTCGGGGCGACCTCTCTTCATGCAGTGCGGGCATAAGCTGTTTATTACAGCTGACACCTGCGGGCAATAGCGGCAATCGGCCGTACGGCCACTGTCAATTCTGAGGTGAGATTGGGGGAGCCGTGCAGGTGTCATGGCTGCCGAGGGCCTTCTGAAAGCATTACATCATACTGCAGGAGCGATCAAAGCATCACATGTTGTAGTCCCCCAGGGGGACTTTAAAGGAAAGTTTAAAAAAATCAATAAAGTTTTATTTATTGCCAAAAAAAAAAAAAAGAAGAAAAAAAGGACAAAGTTTAAATCGCCCCCCTTTTGCCATGTCTATAATAAAAAATCTAAATCATAAAAGAAAAATACATATTTGGTATCGCCGTGTCCGTACAAGTTTGATCTATCAAAGCAGCACATTATTTACCCCGTCCGGTGAACGTTGTCCGGAAAAAAAAATAAAGAACGCCAAAAATGCACTTTTTCAGTTACCCTGTCTCCCAGAACAAAACGCAATAAAAAGCGATCAGAAAGTTGTATAGAATAAAGTTATCATGTCGTTTGATTGCAGTTTGTGTGCTGTTGAAACAAGATGCACTGAAAGATGGCGGAATGTTTTTTTTTTTTCATTTTACTCCACTTAAAATTTTTTAAAAGTTTTTCAGTACATTATATGGTACATTAAATAGCACCATTGAAAAATACAACTCATACCTCAAAAAACAAGCCCTCATACAGCGACATCAATGGATAGATAAAGGAGTTACGATTTTTTTTTTTTAAAGGGGGGAGGAAAAACAAAAATGGGAAAAAAAAGGGGGCTGCGTCGTTAAGGGGATAAGCTTGCCCATGAGCTAGGAGCATGTCTGTGTGTTTACTTTGTTTATACATTAGTAATATATAAGTAAGTGCATTTTGAAAACCTACTTATTTATTCTCCTGCAGAACACAATGTGATGTATAGAAATCCAAGTCTACCTTGTTAAAAATGGCCTGCCAGTCAGATTTCTTGCTCCAAGGTAATAGCACTCTATGCAACAAACATGTCACAGAAAATAATGTCTGTTTCTTCCATTATGTGACACACAGAGGGTACTCAGAAGTAATTCTTCATGGGCTGTCATGCTGCATACCTGTCTCTGACTGATCCCTCATGAACAGTGCTTGATATTATGTACAGGACGATCTTGGGTCTATATAAAAAGACCTATAGAATACATCACATAGACTAAGAATTAAAGGCTGATGAATACCCCTCTAGGTAGATGCTGATGTGTCCCCCACCACTGTCTTCATATCCCATATAACTCATTTTCCTTCATATTTTGAGCTTCTGTTCCTCACTTATACACAATTATAAGAAGCTTGAAGATTAGCACTTTGTGCCCCGTGTGGTCCAAAATGCTAAGAAATGCATTCCTAAGCTTTTGCTTATGACCTGAAGGTTGAGAGTTCAATCCCCGCGTGGTTCAGGTAGCTGGCTCAAGGTTGACTCAGCCTTTCATCCTTTTGAGGTCGGTAAAATAAGTACCCAGCTTGGTGTACTTAGTTAAATTGGCAGATTACCTAACAGGAGTAAGCGCTCAGGCAGCTTGGCCACTCTTTTTCCAGTAGATTAGGGAGGCACTAAATTCAGTGTCTGCTATGAAGGAAGGAGAGTTCACCCCCTGCTCCCAAGCATTGCTCTTTTTTGTCCTGAGTTCATTGAGCGTAAGTTAAAAAATTATCATAAATGAAATACCGACACCGGCCTCCCGGTAGTAATACCAGCCAGATTGGTCATTTACCTGCTAGGTGGCAATCCTAATCCGTGTTCTTTTTAGTTTCATGTACACCGAGTAAGCCACAGTACTCAACATGCTCGAATGATCATTTTAATATGCCGCCAAAATATAAAGCCTCAGGCATATACCATGGGTCATTCAGTTGACTTTGTTTGCTCCCACAGAGGCCATTGTTCCCATTTCCTCTATTCATAGGCTTCAAAATGGCTATTTGCTGAATTACATCACTGCAGGCTCAATATAATTGTCAAATGTGCTGTACTATATCACTGGAGCACAATTATTACTTCAAAATAAGGTGTGTGCTATCCTACTTCCCATTTTCTGGACTATTCCTGGGTCTTGACTGTGGGTCTGGCTGGACCACATGTACATTTGCATCACCTGAGTAGTGTTGCTATGCTCTGTTGTCTTAGTTTAGAGGTTGCTTTATGTATCATTGGATCTATGGGATTTCGAAGAGGTTAGTTGCTGAGGTATAGCTCAGGATCAATAAGATAGGTCTTTGTGGCAGATGAGGAACCCTGTGGAAGTTTGTTTATTCTTGCTATGGACATATATAGGGTTTTAAAGTTGGATATAGTAATGTAGATTTGATACATTGGCAAAGGATAACCATCAATCCCAGATTTCTTCAGAGTGGATGACCCTGTCGAGACGTATGGCCGTCAATTTCTCATAGAGGAGAATCCTATCGATACGTTGAATGAGTGGATCAAAAGGAAGATGACTTTTCTTTTCCCCTGCTGTGCTATATGATTGCGGTCAGCCATGGCAATATATTTTTAAGAGTTTGAAAGGAGCATTATGCATACCCATTGGTTTATTACCTAGTAACAGCTGTTGTCTTAGTTTGTACTGTATATAGATACACACATTAATTGCTTTTCAAAAACAGTATGGTTTATATTCATTTGGTTTCATGAATTTCATATTAAACCAGAGCACATTTTTACTCCTAATTGGAAGCCATTGAGGAAAAAAAATATTAATTTTATGATATCTGTACAATCCTTTTAACTTGGGTTCAGTGTTAAACAGTGCTGAGTGCGTCGATCGTTTATTTATATTAGTGGAAATAATGTAGTTTACTTTTTCCTGTGTAAATGTTAACCCTTTCCAATCCAATCTGTATCCTGGTTTTCCTAGGGAGCTTACTCTTTTTCTTCCATTATACAACAGCGCTATATGCTGGCTAAAGCCAGTACTGCATGAGGTGACACATTGGATAGGCTCGGACAGCAGAGAGGCTGGCAATATACAGTAGTAGGACCCAGATGGATGTCTTCTAACATCGGAGGGGTATAGCTTTAAATCATAATGTCTTCAGACGTCAGACAGTGGATGGGAAAGGGTTAATCTCTTATAACGTTTAGAACTTCTTATATTCTATCTTTCATAAACTTGTTGAGTTACTTTGCATTGTCTTATTAAACAAAAATTCTGTTGTCTGACCTCAATCTTCATTCTTCTAGACATGATGTGTGAAGTAATGCCAACGATAAATGAGGACACCCCTATGAGCCAAAGGGGGTCTCAAAGCAGTGGCTCAGACTCGGACTCGCACTTTGAACAACTGATGGTTAATATGCTTGATGAGCGCGACCGGCTACTAGACACATTGCGTGAAACCCAGGAGAGTCTTGGACTTGCTCAGCAACGCCTTCAAGATGTTATCTACGATAGAGATGCGCTGCAACGCCAGTTGAATTCTGCACTGCCACAGGTATGTTGTGTTCTTTCATGGCTATCCGGATTTAAGTTTTTTTTTTTGGGATTCTCCAGTTAGGTTTGTTTTGTGTGGGGCATTATCTCTCTATTGGAATGGAAAGCAGATTTGAACTCCAACTGATTAAACTAGATGTTTGCAATTACAATGTCTGTAACCTGCAATTTTAATGGATGACTTGTTAATGGAAGCAGTGCATCCTTTTCTTCTACTAAATGGTTTAAAGACAAATAATACTTTGTGCATAGGGAGTCGTGCTGCGGTCCGTCACTCACTAAGCACATAGCCCTAAGTAAGCAGTGGGAGAAAGAACTTATTGGAGAAAGCCAAGACGTAAGGGCCCTGTTACATGGAAAGATATTGTTCACATTCTTGCTGGACCGCAGAATATCAACAAGATCATTCAGTGCAAGTGCTGCCTGTTTACTGGGAATGGACGCAGCTGGGTTCCACCTCCGTTTGCTGAGTGATTGTGGATGGGATGACTGTCGGAAGCTTATGCCGCATGTAAAAGGGCCCTAAAACATGGCTGCTGGGCTAGGAAACTAAAAGTTGCAATCTCTATAAATAAGAACAGGGCATTATAATACAACGTGTAACAGTTCACTGGCAAAAAAATATAGTATGCCTATTGTTAGTGGTTGATCTGTTTTATCTATATGTAGGTGGTGAAAATGAGATGACTACTGAAAGTTGATCTCTGCACATTAGGAAATGTCAACCTGTTATAAGGCTCAGTGGTTGGAAGTAAAACTGCAAGGAGGCCCGTTTATGGCCATGTGAGCCCAGCCTTTCTATTTTGCCTTTCTAATCCAAGTGGCATACCTTGAAGTGGTTACAAATCAAAATTGGCCCTAAGATAATAGAATGTGGTCTCTTGTTTTTCTCCCTTCCATGCCCTTTCCCCATCCCCTTGTTTGCTAAAAATACAATTCCTCTATGGAGGAAAGTCCTGCACATGTTCTCGTTACCCAGTTGGAAAGATGATGGGGCCAACCAGGACCCTTTTCTTCAAGGCCCCCATTGCAGTTGCATGGTCTGCCTCTGTGGTACTCTATATACAACCTGGTTCCATCTTCTTGAAGCATTTCACATATTTGTGAACTTCTCTTCCTAATCCTACACCGTCCAGGCTCTCCCCCTCTTAGCGTTCTGGTTGTTCTTAGTTTTATTTTGTTCATATAAAAGAAAAAAAAAATCAGTTTGTGTTCACTAGGCAGTAACCGCAATTTTTTCTCAATATTAAGATATTTTACATGATAATTGCCCCATGTAAAAGGCCCTATTGGCTCTCCCAACACATCTGCTTAGTAAATCCTTGTTTTTTTATGAGATGACAACTCTGGAACATCTTTTCTGTAAACTCAGCCTTGTGCAGTTCCTCTGTTATTAAAAATGTATAAATAAATTGTCATCTAGGTGTTACCAGTTGGGGAGGAGCCACTGCACATTCATACTGTCCAATCAGTGCTGAGCTGTGCTGAGAACCACACCCCTTAGACAAGAGAAATGGGAACACCCAGTTGTGAATCTGTTCATACATTTCTAGGAGGAATAACAGAGGAACCGCAGTCAGTTATAAGAAATGATGATCTAGAATTATGATTTCATGGTGAGTGCAATTATTTACTAAAACAGACTTGTCCTCTTTAACCCCTTGGCACTCCATAATGTATATGTGCATCCTGAGTACTTGAATGGAGCAGTCTTTGACAGCCGACACCTGCAACAGCTCAATCGCTGCTGTAAACCCTGTAAATGCGGTAAATTCTGACAATGGTATTTAAATGCTCAGATCGTCATCCGGGGTCCCAAATGGCCCCCTTGCCATGAGATCACGAGTTACCAGCTGGGCATCATGGCAGTCAGGGACCTTCTGAAGGCCTATCTTAATAGGATGCTTGTGGAAATACCAAATACTCTAGTACTGAAGTATAAGCTATTAAACAATTGCAAGTTCATGTTCCCTATGGGGACTTAAAACAAACAAACAAAGAAAAGGAAATAAAAAATAAATAAAGGATACCAAAAGTTAAAAACAAAACTTTTACCTATATTTATAATAAAAATAAAAAAAAAATTAAAAAAAACCTTGAGGCTGAGTTCACACAGGGCTGATTTGCCGCGGAAATGCCATCCAGAATTTTGCCGTGGCAAATCTGCCTGCGGCCGCTATTCCCGGGATTAGCCAGCCATGTGGATGATATTTCTTAGAAATCTCATCCACATGGGATTGCAAATCCGTCGCGGCGATCGAGCATTGCGGCGCAGATTCACTGGCCACAGCATGTCCATTCTTTTTTTTTTCCCCGTTGCAGCCGTGCTCTCCTCTATGGGAGCACCAGCTGCAACAGAAAAGTGTGTGGCCAAGCCGCTCCAAACCCCGCGGCATTTTGAAGCAGTGCTTTCCAGGCAAAAATCTCGTGGTTTTCCGCTGCAGCCAAACCGCGAGATTTCCGCCGGAAATACGCCGTGTGGGAACCCAGCCTGAAAGTATATTTGGTCCATAAAAGTCCAATCTATCAAAATAACGCATTATTTATCCCACACGGTGAATATCGTCAGAAACAAAAATACACAATAGCAGAATTGATATTGTTTTAGTAATCCTATCTACAAGCAGAAATGTAATAAAAAAATGATCAAAAATTCATATGTACTGCAAAATGGTACCAATGGAAATCACAGGTTGTCCCACAAAATACGAGTGTTCACACAACCCCATCGACAGAAAGATAAAAAGTTATGGCGGTCAGAAGATGGCAAGAAAAAATTATTTTTTAAAACTAGTGCAGCAAAAAAAAAAGCGTTATTGTTGTGATTGTACTGACCCACTGAATAAAGTTATCAGGTCATTTTTGCTACAATGAACAAAGAATTCATAGACCAGTAAATCTACAGTTTTGTAAAGTATTGGATGCAAACTGAGGGGTTATCGGTAAACGATATGCTTCTAACAAAATGAGGTTTTTTTTTTTTAAGGTGGAAGTTTCAAATCTGAACATTGTCACTGTTGCTTTGACCCCTTTTGGATTTTGCTAAACTGTTCATTATTTCAGAGAGAATGTGTATAAATGAACAAAGAACAGTTCAGGAACTGAAGAATACTTGTAGGTCATTGGTAGAGATGAGCGAGCACGCTCGGATAAGTCAGGTACTCGAGCGAGCCTCGCTCTTCTCAACTAACTGCATTCTTGTCCGAGCGTGCTCGAGAGGGTAGCGGGGGGGGGCAGAGATCTCTCTCACTCTCTCCCCTGCTATTCCCCGCCGCCCCCCCGAGCACGCTCAGACAAGAATGCAGTTAGTTGAGAAGAGCGAGGCTCACTCGAGTAACTGACTTATCCGAGCGTGCTCGCTCATGTCTAGTCATTGGCAGAGTTGTACTTCGGTGATTGGTACTGGGATTAACTTCTGCTTTTTCATGTAAGACCTCTTTGATGAAGTAAAAAGTAAAGTTACAGTAAAAAATTTTACAAAACTTTAGTGACAAAGAAGTACCATGGAAAGCTTTGCTCTTGACCATGTGGTTGGTTATGATGGAGCGTGCTTAAAGCGTTTGAGTTATTTATTTTTTTTTTTTGCAATTCATGCTTCCAAGGGTGAAAAATAAAACAGCCTATACTCCTCTTATCTGGCTCCTTGCATGTCCTGTGCCGCAACGCCGTCCTCTGTGCCGCAACGCCGTCCTCTGTGCCGCAACGCCGTCCTCTGTGCCGCAACGCCGTCCTCTGTGCCGCAACGCCGTCCTCTGTGCCGCAACGCCGTCCTCTGTGCCCCAACGCCGTCCTCTGTGCCGCAACGCCGTCCTCTGTGCCCCAACGCCGTCCTCTGTGCCGCAACGCCGTCCTCTGTGCCCCAACGCCGTCCTCTGTGCCCCAACGCCGTCCTCTGTGCCCCAACGCCGTCCTCTGTGCTGCGTCTATTTTGACAGGCTGCAGTCAGCCTCTTTACGGGATATTACAGACTGATGGAGCCAATCAAAGACCTCAGCTGATGCCTGTTATTGGTTGCAGTAGCACGTTATGTTCTGTATGCAGGATGACTGCAGCCTATAAACAGCCGCGGTGTACAGGATGGAATCGGATGAGTATTGGCTATTTTTAATTTTTTGGCCCTGAATATAAGAAAAACCTCTTTAACAGACACGTCTTTTCCAGCTGGGATACCAGTTACTATGTAATGTGCTTGAGCAATGCTAATTGCGTGTTGACCTACTGAAAAGCACAGTTTCACATTTACAAACTTTTCTTACTCTGAATCTGTACATTTTGCCTTCCATCTGTTATTTCACCAAATGCTTATGGTTGTGTAACAGAAGATTATAATGAAATTACTTGAATCCAATTAAACAACCACAAATTAATTCCATTTTTGCAGTCCTTGCGCGTGACAGTTGTAGATCCTGGAAATTGCTTTCGTTATCTGGTTAATTGCTTTTACAAAAAATAATGTTTTTGCAGTAAAGCTAAGGGCGATTTCAGCCAGAGCACAGTGCTTCTCCCGCAATAATAAATGGGATCTCTGGGATTGATTGGTGAGAGTCCTGCAAGCACCGAGTCTTCTTCATTATTTACCTGGGCACAGCATCTTGTCTGCGCAACAGTTCATCCAATTCAAGTGCATGGGACGAGCTACAGTACCAGGCACAGTTGTCCATGCGGATGCGCTGATGTGTGTGTGTATTGTGCTGATCGGTGGGGGTTCTGGAGGTCGGACCCCCACTGATCAGGTATCCATGGAGTAACTTAAAGATCATTTTAAAGGGACTATTCAGGGATTTAAAATCGCTTCACTGATGGAAAGAGGGGCTTACCTAATCTAGTATAAAAAAAGCCTACATGCTTTTTCTTGCACCACACTTTGACCCCTTTGGTGGATGATTTGGGTGTCATTAAGTTTAGCGCCGCTGTTGTGTTTTAGTCAACAGCACCGCTAGGTAGAGTCAAGAGTTGCCAAGCCACGGTCATATCACGTGCTTACCAGTTTAACCCTTTCCAATCCAATTTGTATCCTGTTTTTCCTAGGGGGCTTACTCTTTTTCTGCCTTTGTACAATGGCGCCATCTGCTGGCAAAAGCCAGTACTGCATGAGGTGATAAGTTGGATAGGCTCCAACAGCAGTGAGGCTGGCAATATACAGTGAGAAAACCCCTGACGAACATCTTGCAACATTGGAGCTGTACAGCCTTAAATCATAATGTCTTCAGACGTCAGACAGTGGATTGGAAAGGGTTAACTGTTGCCATGTCCCCAAAATGTGGAAGACCAAGCCATCAGCAAGCAGTTCAAGGGGTGCTCTCAGATGGAAGTTGGTACACTGAAAGTGTAGTTTATCCCAAAGTCCTTGCCAATTAAAATAATCCATTCTTAAAACATGGGTAACCACTCTTCCAAATATTGTGTTTGTGTAACGAAATTCGAGTCAATCTAGTTATTTTAATGAGCCAATAGCCCATCTTTTATCAATGGCATCACTGACGCCAGAGGTCTGCAGTACCACATGACTCCTTGTCAAAAGAAAGTGGCTGGTCCTACTCAGCAAGTATGGGTAAAGAATTTAGATCCATGGATAAGCCCCTTAATGTCCTCAAAGAGGTTATCCAAAAGCACTGCGCTCTATGAGTTGCTGCAGAAACCTGTGACCTCCTGTACACAGGCTGCTGCAGCTTGTAGACAATACATCACAGCAGAGACCCAGAGCTGGCAGCAGGGAGGTGATTTATAATCTTTTGCCAGGGGAGATCTGGTTTTAACCAAACATATTTTCTCAGGCAACCCCTTTTAGTGTGCTGATTGGCCTATCCTTTCAGTTATCCCTTTTGCTGCCCTTTGGAAAAATAGGGGTCTTATGTATAGCAGGTAGTAATTTGGGGTTTTCTAATGTGGGCAATAATAACTTTCAGATCATTAGTTGACATTTTAAGGATTTATCTAGGACTAGAAAAAACATGTCTGCAGTTTTCCTGTAACAGTGCCACGCCTGGTCACGAGCTGTGTCTGGTATGGCTGTTCAGCTCCATTCACTTCAGTGGGCATGAGATGCAATACAAGACATCACCTATGGACAAATGTGGTGCTGTTTCTAGGAAAAACTGCAGACCTTTTTTTTTTTCTACCCCTAGACAGACTGCCATCCAACTGCAGTCATTTTTAAGAACTATTAAAAGCCTATGTTTAGGGTTGGCAACTGTCCAAAAATTGCTGGAAGTCCTCAAAAATAGGATACATTTTACAGCATCTTGGAAAAAAATAGATGCATCAGTGCTTTTTTTTTTTTTTGTCTTGTGGTACTTTGAGCTGTAAAATGATGAAAATGACAGTCGTAATAACCTTCCAAAGTAAATGCTGGTAAAGACTTCATATTCGTTTCTGACCTATAGACATGTAGCGCTAATAAGCTTTATCACTCATAGTGGTTTTCCAATGTGTCCGTAGACCATATTAGCTGTCCGTGATTTTTTGATACATTGTCCAGGATCATGAAAGGTTCAGGTTGGCGACCGCCTACGTTTTGTTGCTATGCTAAAGAAACAGAAATTTGTATAGACATATAGAAGAAATTTGATATATGACATATTAAGAACAGCCCTCGATCTTTAACTATGCCGGCTGAACACGGGCACATTTGCATTGCGGAATCCGGAGTGGATTTCTACCTCCTTATTCCGCAACCAGAATCACCCATAGCATGCAATGGAAAAGTGCTTTTTCCTGCACACGAGTGGAAATCGATTGCAATTTTCTGCTCACGGAGAAAAAATTGCAGCATGCTCTATTTTAGTGTGGTTTCTGCATGGACGGCTTCCATTGACTTCAATGAAAACGCAGAATCCGCGGGTCGGATGGCTATCGCCTAGCGACAGAGTGGGAAAATCTTTACTGTGCATGTCTGACGGCTTGCCAGCTGGACCATCCACGGAACAGATAAGAAGAGAAGAAGACAGGTACACGGGGTCACCGTCCGGGCACGGGGTCGGATTCCACTGTGGGATCCCGCATCTGGAATCCGACCCAGTTGTGTGCACCCGGCCTAAAGGGTAGATGCAGCTTTGCAACCAACTTTTTATAAGGCTGCCTGTACAAGGACGTATCCATATCCGGCGGGGGATCTCCGCCACTGGAGAGCAGGAGATGCCTGATGGTTCTCCGCACTAAGCCTATCTGACAGATAGGCTCACAGCGTAGAATCGTGGCAAATCGCAGCATGCTGCGATTTGAACCCTGTGAGCGGAGAATCGCTATTATTCTCCACTCGTGGACACCGCGGCTGTGCTTTCCATGGCAACACAATGGAAGGCTTCAGACAGCATGATTCGCCGGTGGAATCACGCCCATGGACATGCAGCCTTACTGAACTAAAATCAATCGTCTTTGCTAATTGTGTTATTGGCTTTCATCTGTTAACCACCTCTTGCTGACTCGTTAGCAGAAAGTAGGGGACAGATGGAAGAGAGTCTGACTGCAGGATGAGACTTTACAAAGCTTGTTTGTAGTGCCTGTCCATGGAGACAAAAACTCTTCATAGGAGCTTGAAATACAAAATGTTAGAATATTTTAATGCTTTTTACTTAATTTTGTATTCTTTTTAGATGCACTGAAGCTATAAACATGGTTGTAAAAGTGTGCACTTAATATCCCAGTAGAGGCAGATAATGTGTTGTCTCTATAAACATTTTAAGCATCCAACAAATTGTCACTCTACTGTGTTAATTATATCTATATCTATCATCTATCTGTCTGTCTATCTATCTCATATCTATCTATCTCATATCTATCTATCTCATATCTATCTCATATCTATCTCATATCTATCTCATATCTATCTATCTCATATCTATCTATCTCATATCTATCTATCTCATATCTATCTATCTCATATCTATCTATCTCATATCTATCTATCTCATATCTATCTATCTATCTCATATCTATCTATCTCTCATATCTATCTCATATCTATCTATCTCTCATATCTATCTCATATCTATCTATCTCATATCTATCTCATATCTATCTATCTCATATCTATCTATCTCATATCTATCTATCTCATATCTATCTATCTCATATCTATCTATCTATCTCCTATCTATCTATCTCCTATCTATTTCATATCTATTTCATATCTATCTATTATTTATAGGTTCTTTTTTAAATGATTGTACTGCCTATCGATCATCTGTCTGACTGTCTGTCTATCATATATCTATCTCATATCTATCTATCTCATATTTATCTATCTATCAAATATCTATCTATCTCATATCTGTCTATCTCCTATCTATTTATCTTTCTATCTGTCTATCTAGTATCTATCTCTCTCTTCTCATATCTATTTATCACATTTGCTTTGCGTTCGAACAAACCTTTTCTCTGTATGATATATTCAGTGTTTTCTTAATGTTTGATTAAAATTAATGAGCTGCCAGCATCCACTGGCAATAAACTTTTACTAAAATGTTCATTAAATTTCCATTAGATAAAAATGTGTGCATTAGAGCCTTCATTATAAACTTGTTCTGTTGTTCAGTCTGTTTTGTACTCCTGAACCTTATGACTGTGGCTGCACAATTTAATTTCAGACTCTTGAATTCTTTTCAGCTGAAATTCTGTACACTAAAAATTGATTTTTTTTTTTAAGGAGTCAAGTAGAATGCCTTTCACTTTTTTTCCTGGCTTCAGGTTCTACTCAATGTTCTTGGCTTGAAATGATCATTCTTGACAATGTTGCTTAAAGCTAGATGTTCTTGATAGGAAGCAAACTAATAGAATACATTTCCTAGTCTATGGGCAAAGAAATGCAGTTTATAGAAAGTCACCTCATGATATTTAGTTCTGATGACATAGTCATAGGGTAACATGAAATCACCATTAAAAGAACAATACATAAATGTCAGCAAAACTTTGGAATCGAGCACACTTGCATATTACTTTGTTGGGTGCTTTGATTTGCTCTGGGCCTATACTGTACTTGGGTGTGCCTCTGATCTTATCTGCAGGCATGCAGAAGTTTTGTTTTTTCTCATGAATGCTGTACGAATAGTGGCATGCTCCAAAATATGTCACATTTTAGACCTATGCTTAGGTGCAATGTTTCTAGGGTTAAGAATCATAGAATGGTAGAGTTGGAAGGGACCTCCAGAGTCATTTGGTCCAACCCCCCTGCTCAGTGCAGGATTCACAAAATCATCCTAGACAGATGTCTATCCAGCTTCTGTTTGAAGACTTCCATCGAAGCAGAACTCACCACCTCCCGTGGCAACCTGTTCCACTCTTTGATCACCCTCACTGTTAAAAATATCCTCATACAAGGCACCATATCACTACACACTGAGTGCTATAGGACCAAAGTATAGACCTATACAGACTCCGTGTGCCTCTATACATTGTTGTGCACACATCATTTCTATGTGCACATACTCTTCCTTCTTTTGACCCTACCTTTACCCACTTTTAAACATCTAATTAAAAAAAAGTAATACTTGTATTCCTCACTCCAATGTTGACCCTCAACAGCTACCATCCCAGGAGAAGTCTTGGGTTCAGAAGTCTTAATGGTAAGTCATCAAGACTTGCTATAGAGAAAGAGGCAAGTATTCATCTAAATAGAAAAAAATGTCTAAATACAAAATATACTTGAATACAAAAAGAATAAAGTATGCACAACTTCAATACAAAAACTACAATTATCTTGAGTTCTCTTTTTTTTTAATGACTTTTCATTTTGTGGTTGCCTGTCTTCTGATACACACTATCAATGCATCCATGCTGCTATAACCCCAGGGCTGCATGATTTACAGATGGGTGCCCCGATTACACTAAACTATATCTGCTACAGAGCTGCAGCATTATAGGGAAATCATAGTTTTAATTTTAGTGTTGGGCTGGGAAAGAAGTGTCTGCTGGGCTGCTCTCTTTAGGCTTCTTGCAGAAATACGAAGAGGCCTGTCAATCAAGATGAGCCATGCCTGGGGGGGGGGGGGGGAGCTGCCCAGCAGACCTTTCTTTCCAAGCCCGATGCTTAACACTGGGCACATGCCACTGTTAAAACCATGATTTCTCTAAAATGCTGCAACGGCTCGAGTAATACACCGCTTAGTACCGTCGGGGCTCCTGCTGATACATCATGCTGCCTGTAGTTAGGACAGCATAAACGTGCTGACCGTTTCCCTTAAAAGCGCAGAAAGAAGGACAAAAGAGAGGAGTGCATGATAAATCTGTATTCTTGGTGTTGCACAACTATATAGTTTATCATTAAGTCATCGATACAAGTACTTATGTAGACTGGCAGGTGACACTACCAATCGCCACATGTGCAAGTTGATCCAGCATTATTGCTTTACTGTATCTGTTGCTACTGTAGCTAAACGCAAAAGATATTTGGATGATGTCTAGCAAAGAGACTGCATAAAAAATATTCATTAGGGACTCCCTAGAGAATAATTGCAATGGTAGTTTTCATTTGAGCCTCCATTGGCTTGTATTCCTATGTATATTTCACCATTGTTTTACATGAAATATGCTGTACAGCACTGATTAAGTGCCGACATAATTAATCTCTATGGTTACTACATTGAAATGCAAGGTCTTATGCAGCTTAAGACAAGTATACAGTACTCTCCATAGAGCATGGGCTATTTGGTTATTTAACACATGGATACTTATATGTAAAGGTTATTCTGCAGGGGTGCGCAGCAATTTATGATAGCTCCGTTTAGTTCTTGCCATAATACAAGGTGGACATTATAGCCGAGCAGATTAGTGCGCTAGTATTGGTTTTCTCTTTCATGTGTGGTGAGCATTGCTACATAACCAATACAGGGTGAAGTCAAGAAGACTGAACCAGCACTATATCTCAATACTGGTGTCCTATATTAAAATAATGAAAGGGTACTTGACTAGGAAGGCCTGGATGCGCTACATGATGATATGGCGCACGGGCCCCTGCAGGCTCGGAACATGAATTTGAGTTTTGTGTTGTGGCCCCTGTAACAGATGGAGAGCAAAATGCAGTTGCAAAGAGTAGCATGTAAGACGCAGAAATCTGCTTTCCGCATCTAAGTCCCGTGGGACCACTGCAGCAACTGAAGTAAGGGAAGTGTACCCTAAGTGACCTCCTTCTGCTATGATATGGGCAGATTATCCAAGAAGTTACCCACCATTGTCTGCAGGAGATTCAGGCACCAATCCATGTTAAGAGTCCCTAGACTGAACACAGGTCCAACTCTGGCTGCATACACAACAGGCACTGGCATAACTATAGAGGATGCAGGGGGTGCGGCTGCACCCGGGCCCAGGAGCCTTAGGGGGCCCATAAGGCCTCTCTTCTCCATATAGGGAGCCCAGTACTATGAATAAAGCATTATAGTTGGGGGCCCTGTTACAGGTTTTGCATTGGGGCCCAGAAGCTTCAGGTTATGTCTCTGATAACAGGCCAACATTTTGGGCACGGGTTCTCCTTTTTCAAGCTACAAATAAATGTAACAGGAAAAAAGGTACAATGGGAATAAAAGGTATAGGGACTTTGACAAAAGAAACAACATTGCTGAATACTCAGTATGTGAAAATACTTCAGGGAAAATCTAACAACTAATATTCTCTTCTGGGACTTTAATCTAAGATGTTTGTGAATGATGAGATATCCTTGATTGTTGGAATTTCTGGCCATTTGAGCTAAATTGAGGAACAGTTGAGTTGCACGACTTTCATCATCTTGGAAGGCGTATCAATAGAAGTGAAAGGGAAAAGTTCTGTAACGTTTGTATTGTTTCCCATTTATCTCTGTGGCTTGTCATTGTTCTCATCCTCTCCAAACTTCTAGTAAAGACTTAGTTTAGATGAATGTGCACTAATTGTGTGACTTTGGTGCAGCTGACACACAAGCTCTCCCTAAATGGTGTGGTAGGAGATCACCTAAAGTCATCTTGCTCAAGTCCTAGAACGATAATATTTAAGTTTCATAAAGATCAAGCTTTATCTTCTGAAAACGTGTATTAGGAAATTTTAGTTTTGACATCCGTTTCATAAAATGGGCTATCAGTTTCAAATTCCCTGCCATTGCTATGTGACTCTATCAGCAATGGTAGTCTGCAAACTATAAATGCGCCTCACGTATAAGCTGATGTAACCTAGCTTGTAGTTTGTTACCTGGAATCCTATAGCTGAAGCTTTTTTTCTATATCCCTATATGTAAAACAGTTTAGGTAAGACAGCTGTATTGTTGCGGCACGCTGTCCACAATCAAGAAGTGGAGCGGGGGGGACATCGAAATGTAAGCACTAGCCCACATGACCACCACTCCTTCAGTGCATGCACCTTGTCATTCAGTGCTGGGGGCTGATAAGTGCTTTCTTTCTGTCACCGCAGAAGGTCCCAAAGGTATCATATGTCAAAAATCCCTTAGTAGGGCTCTGTGTGCCCTTCTTCACAGCCCTGGTACAACATCTCCTGTGGTGTGAGCACTGGTTGGCCAACAAGGATGTGTTTACTGTAGCCAGTCAATCAGCCGTAACAGAAGTGCATTTGTCCCAGGCCCGCCTCCACATGGGCACTAGTTATTGTTCAGGTCTGAGGTGTTTGAGGAGTCCGCTAAGTACCTGTGGCTATTTATTCTGTGTGGCGGCTTAATCACTTCTACCTTAGGCCTCCTTCACACGGCCGACAAAGTTGCATTGCTACAATGCTACAAATCGCATGTATGTGAAGCCCATGCTTTCCTATGGATTCCCTCACACATGTAATGTTTTTGTAGCATGCAACAACCCGACACAAAAACCTTGCGGGTCCGGCGATATGCCCACAACGCGTGAGGTTTTGTAGCCCATGTAGCCTAAAAACACGATTTTCGGGTGGTGCAATGCACCTTTTGACAGTAGGAAATCCTACTGTCAAAGCTTAATATAAGCCCTAGCAGCAACAAAAAAATTAAAAAACACATACATCACCTTAGAAGCGCTCTCTGACGCAGATTCTCCTCGGGTCCTCGCACTGCTTCTCTTCTTCATCTTCTGGCCGAGGATATAAAAATCTCCGCCTCCTGGAAGCGTTGGCTGTGATTGGCTGACGCTTAGCCAATCACAGCAAGTGCTCTATGAATGGCAGTGATTGAACCACACAGCACGGGAGAGGTGATGTATACTTTTTTTTTTTTCTTCAGCTGCAGCTTATTTTCAGGGTGAGGGTTACATTTCAAGCCAGATCCTTGCATGTGATGCTACAAAATCGCGGTATTGCCGCGAGAAGACACAGCAATATCGCACGGTGCAGCGATGCGATATCGCAGCGATATTCTCGCGGCAATGCTGTGTCGCCCGTGTGAAGGAGGCCTTATACTAAGATAATTGCATTGCTCTTTCCATCTGCATTAAACCTCTTCCCTGCCCCCCATCTAGGCACAGACTAGCCCCCTAGGCTCCTGATGTGGAGCCGGCACTATTGAAGTGATCGCCCTGCTTCTAGGCAAGGTCTACCACACTAACGTTGATTAGGGATAACGGTCCCATCCTTGTATTTGTTACTGTTATTTGCCCTATTTTGTGTTCTCCACATTTTGATGATATAATATATGTCTATGTTGGTCCAGTGTGGACATTGAGTCAGTCTTGGTCTGACGTGTTGGTGATGTACTGCACCCTTCATGAACGCAACGTGTATATTCCCCCATTTTTTTTTTTTTTTTTTAGGTGAACCCTTCCTTTATGGGCTACAATTTTGTTTATTTATAGGTTGTATAAAAAGTGTTTTTAAAGTTATACTTAATAATTTTATGACAAACTTTGACCGTATTCTTAGTAACATTCCATGATATTAGACATGGGGTTGAAGGTCATAGCTATATAATTGCTCTGGATACAGTTTGTTCCTTAACTAAGTGAAATGTTCTTTGGCATTTTGTTTCCATGGAAACGACCCGTGAATTCTCTTCACGGCTTAGATGACAGTAAGGGCTCGTTCACACGAGTGTACTTGCGCAGTGTATTACGCAAGCAAATGTTGCACGCTCAATATGCAGTGAATAGAACCCATTAATTTCAATGGGTTAGTTCACATGAGAATATTTTTTCACATGATGTGTGAGCGCGAGAAAAAATACACGGCATGACCTACCTCGGTGCGCATTGCGCAATGCAAGAGCCCATTGAAATCAGTGGCAGTGCTTAAATGCACATGACCTATGCAGAAAACCTTGCTGCGCATATACGCGCAAAATCAATGTGGTTTTGTGCATGTATTTTGTGTGCGTAAATACGAGGTGCATTCGTGCACACGAAAACACGCTGGAGTAGCGGAAGGATGCAGGTGCGAGCGATTTTCGATTGAGCAAACATACAGCGTATTTGCACAACTGAAATACTCTTGCATCCGTGTGAACGAGCCATAAGTTGCTTTTTCTGGGATGGGCTGGGGACAAGGTTATTGCATACAAGTGGTTACAGCAGTTGGGCACGTTACACCGGATGAGAGATAATCTAGAACACTTGTGGTTAGTACGCTTGGACTTATGCAGTTGTTACCTATAGAGTAATTTGAATGATATTGATCCGTCTTTTCCATGAAGAAACTCTACGACTCCAAGGAAACCTTTACTGTCATATCTTCCTTAAAGACACTTGGTAAAGAGGAAGGTGAAGTATTCTGAAGTTTTGTAACATGTTGACTTCTTTGTTGGTTTCCTCTGCTAGGATCCTTGAGCGGGCTGATATCAGTATTCTATTTTCTATTATAAAAGCGTCAGGTCTTGCTGCTTCTGAGGAATCCCTGAGCGGGTTCTAAGACAAGCCAAAGTCTCTGCGAACCCTGATTGGGAATCTCTTAAATAGATTAAGCAAAACTTGACTCATTAACTCAGTAGCATACCAGTGCAGCATGCATTAGAGCTGCTACATTAGTATATAGATTGCAGTGATTAGCGGTCTGCCTGTATTCTGCAGCAAGATAGCCGAATAACCACACCAGAACAGCTCCGTGACTAAATATGATATCAGAATCAAGCTCACAACATAAATATAGCACCAGAACCAAGCTCATAACATAAGTATAATAGCAGATCTAATTGATTGTGTTTTGTAGGGGCACGGTTGGGCTGACAGAGGGAGCTCCCCTCTAACTATTAAGATGCCATGTTTTTATTTTTAAAGATCTTTTTATTTATTTTAAAAGAGAATAAACCGGTTCTAACAAACATAATAAACCAAGTTAAGGCCGCCTGCACATGAACGGATTTTTGCTGCGGAATCTGCGGTGGGCGGGCGTTCGTACCGCGGATCCGCAGCAAATACCGTTCATAACATGCTATGGGAAATTGCTTTTTCCTGCACATGAGCAGAAATCAATTGCGATTTCCGCTCGCAGTGGAAGAGTTGCAGCATGCTCCATCTTTGCACTGATTCCGCGCAGACGGCTTCCCCTGAAGTTCATGATAGGCGTCCAACCCGTGGCCCATCTGCAATTAACATTGCAGATAGATCACGTCATCGCCTAGTGACGGCATGGGAAAAATAAACATCTAAAAGAAAAATTTGTGCTGCTGCCGTGTGCAGGAGGCCTTGGGCTGCTTCACATCTGCCTTGGAACCTCTGTTCAGAGGTTCCGACACAGATCCCCTACAACATACAGAAATAACGCTGCATGTAGCACTTTTTCTTCTGGTAAAATGCCAGGCAGCTCAGTGGGAACAAAAGGCCCTTATTATACTTAATGGGGTTCGTTCGGCACTGTTTGGTTCCGCCATAAGACAGACCCTTTCAGCCAGGGGATTCAGCCGAAAGGACCAGGAAAGTGCAACCCCACAACAGATGTGAAAACCGCCTTACAGAAGAGGTGTTCACTAGAATATAGCAGAAATTCAGTTGTTAATAAAATAATGATAATCTTTATTTGTATAGCGCCAACATATTTCGCAGCACTTACAAAGATAGGGGGAATACAGAAAGACAAAAGTACAAAAATTACAGAACCACGATTACATGTAGTAATTGGTTGATGGAAACAGTAGGGGTGAGGGTCCTGCTCCAACGAGCTTACATACTACAAGTTATGCGGTGATACAGAAGGTAAAGCGGCTGGAGATGTGCACGGTATGGTGAGGTGGAGAGTGTGGGGTGATCTACACATAGACAATGGTCAGACGTTAAGCCGTGTGACGGCAGAATCAGTAAGACTACAGGGGGTGGTTGATGGTTGCTAGCAGGGATTGTAGTCAGTAGGTCATGGAGCATGTTATCAGGCAGAGTACAGAGGAGTTTGGTTTAGGAGATATGGTATGCCTCCCTGAAAAGGTGCGTTTTTAGAGCATGCCTGAAGTTTTGTGAGTCCTAGATTGTTCGGGTAGCCTTTGGTAGTGCGTTCCAGAGGACTGGTGCTGCTCTGGAGAAGTCTTGGAGGGGAAAGTGAGGTTCGAATTAAAGGGGCACTCAGTCTGGTTTCGTTAGCATAGTGGAGAGCCTGGCTGGGCGATGGATTGAGATGAAGGAGGCAATGTAGGTTGGCACTGCGCTGTGGAGAACTTTATAGATGAAGGTAGTGGGTTTAAGTTGAATTCTGTATAAACCAGAAAAGTATTACATAAGTTCAATCTTTTGTAGTAATTCCAGTATCTAGGGAGGTTAGTTTAAAGGCTATGAATACCTATTGTGCATGAAAAATCAATACACACATATCTTACTAAGTCCCTGCTAGAATAAATTATGCGCTTATGTGTTTTTGTGCAGTTTTTGTTTACAATGTATTTAGAAAGCTTCATACTTGCTTTGCCTCAAGTGCTCCATTGAGCTTTGTGGTTTGGGGAAATTCCTAGCACTGATCAGCACAAGCTCAACAGCCATGGCCACTCGGCACTACACAATGCTATCTCTCTGTTACTGGGGGAGAGATTGATGGTGGTGGAATAGATAAGCATGGTGTAGCTGATCTCTAGATCAAATGACAAGGTGCTGAGAGATGAACTGGAATAGAAATTAATTGTATTATGGGCATGAGGAAGCAGATGATCTAGATGGAGAGGAGAGCGTGACAAAATAGTACTACAAGGTGCAGCATGCTAGGCTATCACTGTCATACAGCCCTCTGTTATAAATTTTCTCCCTCCAGACATATCACAGGTTTTATTATCCTCTTTTACTGCTTATAACGTGGATTCGTTGTAATAAACAATAACACACTGCTTTGCATAGACTGCACTTCCCTGTGTGGAAGACTCACAGGAATTTACAAATGATTATGTCCTGATTTTTTTTTTTTCCTGTCACTGCAGAAAGCCCCTGAGTGGTAGTTTCTCACAAATCTCTTGCTGTGTAATGTCCCCTTCCCCCCCACTCACAGTTTAGGCTAGGGGAAGGGCAGAAAAGCAATGGTCAGTTGACTCTCACTAATGGATTTTGCTAATCTATCATTCATCCAGTCTGCAGTACCTTGGAAAACAATACAAGCATAGAAACCAAAGGATAAGAAATGTTTAATTTTAATTTAATGAAAGCCAATTACAAAAAGTCTTAATTTCAAAAGAGACATTAATTTAAAGAAAAAAGAGTGCAAAGGTGTTCATGGCCTTTAAACCCTGAGGCCACCTGCACAGGGGCGAATATGCATTCCGGATTCCGCAGCAAATACTGCCCATAAAATGCTATTGAAAATCGCTTTTTCCTCTATACGAGCGGAAATGAATTACGATTTTTTTTTTCCCGCTGGCAGAGGATGAATCACAGCATGTTCTATTTTTGGGTGGATTTCACGTGAACTGCTTCCATTGAAGTCAATAGAAGCCGTCCGATCCACGGCCCTTCCACAATGACATTGCGGAAAGGTTGCGGATTCGGCATCATCACTAGGCGATGACATGGGAAAAGCAGAGGTTTGTTGTTTTTTTAAAATTAATTTTATAAATCTGTACTGCGCATGTCCGACTGCTTGCCATGTGGACTATCCGCAGTACAGAAGAGAAGAAGAAAAGCGGGTACCTGCAGATGCCGGCTGGGCACAGGGTCAGATTTCATTGTGGGATTCCGCATGCGGAATCCGATCCGCCAGTGTACAGCCGGCCTTAAGCAACCTACTATTCTAGAATCAAATTTGGATTCATTGGGTCAATGAATATAACTATTTGCATAGGTGCCAAGCTTAAATAGGTTAAATAGGTAAAGAAGGTGGGTGTATGAGGTTAATCCATCACATGGTTGTTGATTTTTCTTTATATATGTCATTCTTTATATATGTAGGAGATTCATTCTATGAAATGGCAAAGTCTACTATGCTATTCCATACAATGAAAAGGTATACCAAGGTAGACTGTCAAAAAGGATGCACTCTTGGTCTCCCTCAAGCGAATGGAGCCTTATGGGTCTGCATAGAATGTACATCAGAAGCCTTTCCTGCCAAGATCATTAATGTGATGTGAACAGGGTTATAGGCAATACATCTTTTAGCAAAGGAACAATACGGAGGCAATGAATGCTGAGCCCATTTGCTGTTTACTGCGCTTGTAGTGTCCTTTTGTTCAGTGCCCCCTTTTGAATTGCCACTCTGTGCCCCTGTAGTGCCCTTCTTTTCAGTGCCACTTGGTGCCTATGTTTACTACTATTACCCATTTAGAACGCTTCTGTTTCCCACACTTATAGTGTATCCACACGGTAACAATGCCTCCTTTGTGTCTTCAAAAAGTAATACTGCTCTTTTTGTGCCCCGTAAGTTAATAGTTCCCTTTTTGTGCCTCTCAAAAGGTAATTGTGCCCATTTTAAGTCCCCATAAAGTAATAGTGTCCTTTTAGGTAATATCATGCCTCATATGGTAATGGTGCTCTCTTGTGCCGCATAATGTAATAATGCCACTCAAAATAAAATAATGCCCCCTTTGTAGCCTTATTAGGTAATAATATACCCTTAGTGCTCCATTTTTGCCCCAAAATGTAATAGTGCCCCCTTTTTGCCCACACAAAACAATAGTGCCCCCTTTTCTGATCCTATAAGATAAGTGACCGCTTTGTACCCTTTAATGTAATAGTACCTCCTATGTGCTCCAGAAAACCCTCTTCACTGCAGAGTTAAGTCTTTCTAACTCCACTGCACAGCAAAGTCTTGTTAAGCTACATGAATCATCCTCCCTTTGGGATATGTCTCTGCCCCTCTGATGTTCTGAGGTACCAGAGGTTAGGAGACAGAGACAGGGGAAGGATGATTTGAGTAACTCCAAACAACACTGCTGCGTGCCACATGGAGGAGAAGATCATCTGGCTCTCCTGACCTAAGAGGGGTGGATGCCCCAACCCTAAATCTGCCAGTGCCTCCTTACAAGCTATCGGCCAGCACCCTGTGTGACAAAAAGGGTCGCACAGAGCTAAAGTTGGTCATGCATGACCCTATTTGAGTTTATAGATTTTCAGAGAGGGTAAAAGTGGCCCTACCTAGGGTCTTCTCTTGTAAGCCAGAACGCAGAGCAACTCCCATTCTGGTGGACCTGGCACATCCATGCACTACATGGACAGACATTCACTTGAAGGACTATTATGTAATTCTACATTTTTGGACACGGAGTCTCTCTATACCAGCTGGCTTCTTTATAGAAAAGGGATGTCTTTGTGAGAAACCTCCTTTAAAAGTGCTACGTGATGTGACTAAGCTGGGATGTTATTGACCTGTAAGAAGTATTGTGTTCACAGCAGTAGAGCATTTAGTAATACAAGAAAGAAAATGACACATGCAGTATTTATAATACATATATATATTTATAATATATATATATATATATATATATATATATATATATATAAAACTGAAGATGCGTAATATCTTATGCATGCACTTCATATTATTTCACACCTTCTTTACAAGGCTCTGTGCTGTTGAAGAGAAATCTCCTTGATCATTCTAGTTGCCTTGAACAGGAGGAATTATTCTGTCCTTCCAGCCTGAACCACTGACAATGTAGAGGAACACAATTTTTCGATCAATAACCCATTATGTGTTAGAATACACATTTACCGGTGGCAGGAGGAAGTCCATTGTTTGAAATTGCCAAGGTCTGTAGAAATTGAACCTTCTTATAGAAACCATTTCTGAACAAATATATGCATGTCTAATTATAGCAAATTATTGACCGCTAATATCAGGCCTTTTGTTCTGTGCAGTTGGAGCAAGCTTTCTTATACTGCATGTTGTTTTATCAGAATATTCATTTTATGCCTTTTTGTAACCAATATGTTTTCTTTCTGTGAATATGGAAATATTTTCTGGTTGAGGTATCGGCAAGAGTGCTGAAGGCATGGATGGGGAGTCGGGACAACAAAGTAAACTTTGATTGTAAATGAATATTCTTGTATACAGTATAATTCATGGTTATGTGTAAGCAATACTGAAGTTATAATGGCTATTCAGTGCCACAATAAAGGCTACACTGGTGGAATATTTGTCCATCCAGTATATGTAAGTCAATAGTATTACCTTGGTTAGTTATTTCTTTCTATCGGAAACTACTGGATTCCTTCTCAGGTGGATCATGTGTTCTCATTCT
Organism: Eleutherodactylus coqui; assembly: GCF_035609145.1. Taxonomy (NCBI): domain Eukaryota; kingdom Metazoa; phylum Chordata; class Amphibia; order Anura; family Eleutherodactylidae; genus Eleutherodactylus; species Eleutherodactylus coqui. Next base: position 123,482,576 of record NC_089838.1, on the reverse strand, counting down.
GACCACAGATTTACTTGGCTTTAGGTGTTATCAAATAAGTCAGTTTTTCTGTCTGCACAGTTTGTGTAATGGACCCTACCACATAGGTTCTTCATACGGAGACACAGACATTCCTATCACAGTTACTGACGATGATCACATAGTTATAATACAGGCGATCAAAGCTCCTGCTCTTGACTGTATACGTATGTTCTGTAGCTTATTTAGGTGACTATAGAATACAGAAGGGTTTTACCAGTGTCCTCCCTGCAGGCAGAGGTGATATAGTCTCTAGCTGGTCATGTGATCCGGTGCTGTGCATCTTTGGAGTGTTAGCAAAGCGGAGAGGAAGTGAGAGTTTTAGCAGATAAAGCTTATTAATTGCATAAAGAAGAGTTATACAATTTTCAGCTATACTTTTATATCAATTCCTTACTGTTTTAGGCCGCTTTCACACAGGTGACAAAATCATGCGATTTTTCTCACGATGCAACAGTTCTACAAATCACATGTATGTGAAGCCCGTGTTTTCCAATGGGTTCCTTTAACATTTGCAATGTTGCGCAATATTTGCAATACTTTGTAGCCCATGTTTCCCTATGGAGCCTTCATTTTTGTTGCATCACAATGCACAAAATCGCGTTTTTCATACGAAGCAACTTTAACAGTTCTCCTTCTAACAAAAAGATCGCAGCAACTTCATGAGAAAACTCAGCAATATCGCACAAAAATCACATGAACGCAGATGCAATATCACCACGATTTTCTCACGATGATTTTGCTGTCACCCATGTGAAAGAGGCCTTAAAGATGTCTGTTTACTTCCAACAGCTAAATCTCTAGATAGGTGAATATGGTGGACACACAAGTGCAGGGCGTATTAAAGTTGTCAAAGCACTGTCCTATAAGGAGCCATGCAACTGTCACCATAACCTGACACGTCATTATGGGTGACACATCTCTTCTGTGGTCAGTGATTGGCAACCGCAGTCAGACCACACCGAACACACAGGAAAGGCAGATAGGGGGGTGTAAGAATTTCACCATTTACATCTAGAGATGTGCGAGCACACTCGTTTAAGGCTGCTACTTGATCCAGTAGCAGTCTTATCAAGTAACTGTGTACTCGCCCTAAGTACACAATTTTCCTCCACTTACGGAGGAAAAATCGCATCATGTTCTATTTTTGTGTGGGCTCCACATGGACAGTTTCCATTGAAGTCAATGAAAGCCGTCTGACCCGCAGTTCTTACACAATTAACATTTTGGAAAGGTTGCAGATTCCGTGTCATTGCTAGGTGATAACGCAGGAAAAGCAGGGGTTTAAAAAAAATTAAAAATCTGCACTGCGCACGTCCGACGGCGAGTCGTGTGGACCATCCGCAGTATAGAACAGAAGAAGAAATGACAGGTGCGCGCGAACGCCAGACAGGCATAGGGTCTGATTTCACTGAGGGCTGCTGCATGCGGAATCCGACCCGGTCATGAGCAGCCGGCCAAACTAATATTGTTACCTGCGAGCCATAGCTTATACATTTTATAGGCTATAAACCTGTGAGACATTAGAGTGCTGTGACCCTTGTTGGCAGCAAAATCTTTGTTGTCTTTTTAAAAGTCAGTGCTTTTCTGCAACTTTAAGCCTGGGTTCACACAGGGCGGATTTGCTGCGGTTTTGCCGCGGATTGCCGTTGCATATCTGCACTGCGGCAAAACCGCTGCATTTGCAGTGCAATGCAGCACAAATGAGTTTTGGAAAAAAGCTGTTCTCACAGGAGAGATGTTTTCCCGCACAGCCGCAGTGTGGAAATGCAACTGTGGCACGGTTTTAACAGAAGCAGCATGTCCATTCTACTGTCTTTTCCGCAGCGCTTTTTTGTGCATAGACCTCTATGGACGCAGCTAAATCCGCACCAAAAAACGCTGCAAATTGTAAAAAAGCACTGCGGAAAAAAACGCAGATTTTTACGCACGAAAATCCGCAGGACAATCCGCGAGCCAAAGTTAACCTTTGAAGCAGTTTTGCCGTAGACGCAGTTCTTCTGCGGCACAACCGCAATGGAAAAAACGCAGCAAAACCGCAACAAATCAGCCCTGTGTGAACCTAGCCTAACTTTCCTCTGTATTATAACTGGACCCTCTTACCGCTCTCTATCTCATGGGCTCCTCTTGCTTCTTGTACAGCATATTTTGTTTCTCTTAAGGGTATGTTCACATTTAGTGGATATGATGCGGATTTTCTGCTGCATGAAAAATCTACATCAAAACCTGCAAAGCACATCCACACAATTGGATGTGCATGACTCCACCCTTCTAATTGAAGCTGTGAAATCTGTTGCAGATCTGCATCCAAACAAAAATACACGCCAAATCCGCCACATGTGAACATACCCTTACTCTTTCAGGCCCTGTTTACATTAGAATTTCTGCTTACATAGGATTGTACACTGGAAAAACTTCTCACGTATATTCTTAAATTCAATGAATCACTGAACGCTGCCTGTGATTGGCTGAGCGCTGTGACCAATCACAGGCAGTGCTTAGCTGTCATCCAATAGCTGAGTGCTGTCTGTGATTGGCTGCGTGCTCAGCCAATGAGATTAGTGCTTTCTGGGTGCGGGGATTTTTCAATCCCCGGCCTCCAGAAAACAGAAGACGACTGCCGGGGCCAGACAGAAGAGCCAAACGGTTCTTCTAGGTGAGTATAATTATTTTTTCTTACATTTTTTACAGCTAAGGATGATTTTCAGGGAAGGGCTTATTTTTTAATCATCGCTGCGGGGGTTACCTGCAACCCAATGCTATCAATGGGGTTGTAGCAGTGCCAGCCCCATTGAAAACAATGGGATAGCATCATGGACAGCTGTCACAACTGTGGCAGAAGTCCGATGTACTCCCTTTGTTTTCAATGGGGCTGGCGCTGCTACGGCCCCATTGAATACACTGAGCGATATCGCACAGTTTTCACTGCGCTGCGTGGCACTCTTATAATGCAGAAAATGATAGGTCACCCTCCTTGGCTGTATGTTTATAGTTTTTATATTATTTAGGAGAGTATAGAGTATAATGATAATCACAAAGTCCTCCCAGCAGGCAGAGATGGTACTGGCTCTAGTCATGTGATGACATTGCTGTAGCATGAAATTGCTAGAGGAAATGAAAGTAGGGAGAAATCTAAAAATCAAGATGGTATCCAACAAGTAGCAGACAGAAGGTTGTACTGCATGAAGCGAGTGCAATATAGAGAGGAGGGGTCCAACCACGTGCGGGTGCAGTGATGGAAAAATGTTTTTTGTTTTTTTTTACTAGAGTGGCAATTTAAAGGAATACAAAATATAGACAAAACACAATATTTGGCCCAGCAGATCAGCCATTTACCCCCCCCCCCCCTCCTCCTCAGAAGTTTTGTACCTAGCCTTCCACTCTGCTCTGTCTACAATAGGACTAAAAGGATGGTTAAGTTCTTCCCTTCACCAAACCCACCACTTCTGTAGTGTACCAACTGAAAATGGAAGCGATCAGCAGGAAAGTAACCGCTGTGTTACCTGCAAGATTTCTACAGGACTGATGCTTAAAGGCACTTGTCTCCAGTTTATTTTTTTCCAGGTTTTCCTCTGGCGTTTCTTTAAGGTGCTCCCTGAGACCTCTGCACTTTGTACTGCCTGATTGTCATTGCAGATCTACACAAAACTAATTGTTGTAACGAGGGAATATAAAGTAATATTATAGAGATTTAACTAGATTTGCCCTCGAGTAAAGCTGACGTGGTAAATACCCTTCTTTTGTATCACTTGGCAACTATAGCAAAAGTAGCTTTACTGTCAACAAATCTGTTTTACACAAGTCCTATGCTATAGTGCATACCTCTTTTATTGCTGAGCATGTCTTTGTATTCTCTTTAGTTTTTTGGTTTCTTCTTTGTAATGATGGCTATTGGACACAAGAGCAAAAATCTAGACTTCACCTACAATGCCTTGTAAAAGTATTAACCCCCTTGGTGTTTTCCCTGTTTTGTTGCATTAGAACCTGGAATTAAAATGGATTTGTGGGCGGTTAGTACTATTATACGAAGTGCAAAATAAGTTTTACTTGTGCTGTAAATAAGAATGAAGACCAACATGCCCTGCTTTGTGGACCCACATTCTGCTGCAATTATGGAGGCAAGTCTTTTGGGGCATGTCTCTATTAGCTTAGTACATCTAGACACTGGGATTTTTGCCCATTGGTCCAGGCAAAGCTTCTCAAACTCTTTCCAGTTTGATGGATTACATTGGTGTCCAGCAGTCAGTCCACAGATTCTCAGTTGGATTGAGGTCTGGGATCTGACTAGAATATTCCAAGACATTTCTGGTTTTCCCTTTGGACCCCTCCAGTGTAGCTTTATCAGTATGTTTAGAGCCCTTGTCCTGCTGGTAGACTAACTGCTGTCCTGGTTCGGCAAACTGCAAATATGTTCTCTTATGTTTTTCTCTAAGCAATGGCTCTATTCTGGCTGCTCTTCCATAAAGCCCCGATCTGTGGACAGATACTTGGAGCTCCTTCAGAGTAATCTTTGGTGTCTATATGTCCAGTCTGTGAGTAATTACACCTGCACTCACAACTTTTTAGTATTTTTTTTAAATTAAAATTGATGGTATACACATGAGAATTCAGAGCGACACCGGACAGCAAAGGGCTATCGCTCAAAACAAACGGTGAGAGAAAGGACAATGATTTTGGAGGAGAACCTGAGCACTTGCTGTGATTCGGACTACCCACTGGACACCTGCAGCTCATTTGCATTTTGGATAAAAGTTTGCTCTCTCTCTAATTAGCCCTGGCTCCCCAATAATAAAGAAATGTTTGGGGCTGAATATTCTGCAGGAGGGCATATTCCACAATGCTGTTGCAGAATACTCTGTCCTGTGTGAAAGGTTCCTGAAGCTCTTTTCACAACATGTTTTTGCAGTGTGGCAGCGGTTCCATCCTCTATAGAGAAAACGGCAAGGAGTCGGAAACCAGGACAGAACTGGGATGTAAGCATAGGATGGTGAGGTGAAGTCCTCTTATGTCTCCTGTCAGTGTGGAACCAGTGCTGCATTGCATAATCTGATGTGACAAGAGCCTCCCTTCACTCCTGTACTGTATTCTTCTCCCGTAGGAGAGCCGCACTGTAGAACCACATTATTGTATATTTTGCTGTACTGGACATAAGAGTTTAGCAGACGCTGTCCCTCCTGCACATCTATGAGCAGACTACAGCACAAACTGGTTACGTAGATGCAGATTTAGCAATGCAAAGGACTTAGAATTTTTTTTAATTCTGCACACGCCTGCACTACAACTATTTTGCTTTATAAGTGGTGGTATACTTTAAAGGGGTTAACAGAGAAGAGAAGCTGTCATTAGTGTAAAACTAAAAAAAAAGAGGCAGTACTCATGTCTTATTTCCCCAGCGGTCCAGCACTTCCTATTTTGTACACCCCTACCAATCTCCATTTACATGCAGGCAGTAGTGTTGCTTCATACTGCTGATGATTGCTGCAGCCAACTTGATGCCACAGTGATCACGTGCCGTACTCCTGGCATCATGGCTTCCATTGCTGAGCGGTGATGCCAGTAGTACAGCAGGTGAGCACGGCAGCCACTGATTAGCTGCAACAGTCATGTGCTACCGGCTTGCAAATAAAGACTGGGATAACGGGGGGGGGGGGCACGGAAGGGCCAGCATTGGATCAGTGGGGAAAATGACAGTTGCCTATTGGTTCTTTTTCCTGGTTTACACACATGGCAGCAATTTTTCTTTATTTTATCTCATTTTTTGCTGTTGGATAATCCCTTTAACGAATAATAACGGTTTAGGCTGCTATGTGCATCGCTGTTAGTAATGTAATTGTACCAGCGCCATCTAGTGTAGAAGCTTGGATTGCACTATTCAATTCAGTACAAGTGTTCACCCTGGAAGAGGCTTCTGAGAATGTTGTATGATTTTGGTCAGATTTTGCAGGAGCATAAATGGATTGAGCCTGGGTGGATTAAATGCAGCATTCTGAAATCACTTTTTAGGATGTCTGCGATAGATTAATGTACTCTGGCTGTGTCGTAGAGATACTGGAGTAAGAACAGTCATAGCGCCAGATCTGTTGTACAGTGGATATCAGGCGCTCAGCTGACCCCATTGGCTTGATGGCGCTGTATACATCTGTGTGGACAGGAAGTGTATTTCTACGTACTTTGTAGGAATGCTGCTGTTGATTTACTCTCATTTTTGTTAACTTTTTGCAGGCATGTTTTTCTGATGATGTGAAATTCTGCGGATTTTGCTGCAGAATTTTCTACTGCAGAAAAGTCACAGTATCTCCACTACGTGTGAACATACCTTTAGGCCGCCTGTCCACGGATGTAGCATTTTCCCACAGCGGATTTCTGCCACGGGAGAATGCTAAGTTCACCGTGATTTTCCGCAATGAGCCTATCATTAATGATAGGTTAATCGTGGAAAATCGCGAGATGCCACGATTTTTATACATGCGTGTTCATCGGGCTGCGCTTTCCATAGTTATCCTATGGAAAGCGTACATTGCGTTACCCACGTGAGGATTATCTCCGCGGATAACGCAATTATATATCGCCTGTGGGCAGGAGGCCTTAGGCTGAAATCACGCATGCATTGTTGTGGCACCTTTTGGTGCATTTATTCTGGCAGTTTTTAGGCAGTTTTTTTAAACCAAAGTCAGAATTGGGCTAAAGGTAATATTTATAAAGCACTTATACTGTATTTTTCGCCTTTATAAGATGCACTTTTCTTTCTCCTAAAGTGGGGGGAAAGTCAGTGCTTCTTATAAAGCAAAAGTGCTGAAATACAAGCTGGCTGTGGCAATCCGGCGTTTGTTCACATGACTAAATCACGGTCGTGCAAACAAACTCGTAATCTCATGAATAACCATGTGATTAGTTAGGAATTCTCCCTCCTCTGCACTGCCGCCTGTATGCCTAATTGGTGGGGAACGCTGGCGGGAACTGCTGCTGCTCCTGCCGCCTCCTCCGATTGGCTTCTTCCCTTCCTCCCACCATACATGAGCGCTGCTGTTATAGGGCTCCGCTGTCGCAGAGCTCTGCTGCCTCTTCTGTAAAAAGAGAAATTGAAGGCATATAAGTGGCCCTCTGTTGCCCGGTACTGTCACCTGCACTGTCAACTAAAGTCTCTGGATGAGTTTTTGAAATATTTTTTCCCTATTTTCCTCCTCCAAAACCTTGGTGCATCTTATCATCTGGTGTGTCTTATAAAAGGCAAAAAATACGGTACTTTTCCTCCCTGCCGGATCCACCAGAAAATACACCTCAACTTGGATCATCGCTAGGGGGGCAGATTTATTTTATATGCTGATCTAAATAAAGATTACGTACAAAGGTAAGGTAAAGTCCCCTGGTGCAAGCACCGACTCATGACGGACTCCTAGGGTAACCTCACATTGTGATGTTTTCTTGGCAGACTGTTTTTGCGGGGTGGTTTGCCATTGTCTTCCCCAGTCATCTTTTACCTCCAGCACACTGGGTGGCACTCATTTTACTGACCTTGGAAGGCTGATTCAACCTTGAGCCGGCTACCTGAACCAAGCGGGGATTGAATCCACAACCTTCAGGTTGTGAGCTTAGGACTGCATACTGCTGCCTTAAACACTCTGCACCACACCCTCCACTACAGTTTCTACCAATTTATAGTACATCTAACTGGTAATGAGAGACCATGCCACGCCTTTTTAAAAAGTGGCAGGGCTGGCATAAAACAGCCTCAAAAACTGGCTTGCCTAGTTGTTGGTCAGTTGGGAATTATGAAACGTACCATAAACGGAGATATTTTTGTTGGTATTTTTCCTTGCTTTTGGTGTACTTTTTGAGTCCATAAAGGCCGCCATGTTTTTAGTGCCACTTTTCTAGGTGGTTTTTGCAGCAAAAAACCCCACTGTGGCCAGATGTTAGCTGCAGGTCAATAGGAAAATATGAAATCTGCTGTAAACACTTTTTAGTGCTGTTTTGTTTTGTGGTGTTTTTGTTTTTTTTGGACCAGTGGCTTTTTTTCTGCCGTTGCAGCAGGCTGTAGTTTTGAACTTTTTTTGCATACTTTTTTTTCCTATAGAGAAAACTATGTTAAATTTTGAGGAGCTGAAATCCAGTAGTCTAGATGATTTTTATGAGTGTCTAATATCTGAAAACATCTACATTGGTTTCTTGCATTACTCAAATTAAGGAGATTGAGCTGCAATGCCACACACAGCCCATGGGCAACAGTGGTATTTTTTCCCACTAATCTTATAAAACACATCATGATACTTTATAAGATATGTCCAGTTACCGGACATCCCTGTTATCTCCAGAAATAAGGTTACCGTCAATGGAAGTTAGGTTACCGCTGCAGCCAATCAGAGGCTGCTGCATCATGTTCTCGAACTCCTAGCATCATGACGCTCAGAATGTGAGCACTGCTGCCAGGAGAACAAGTGGCGACAGTGCAGTCTCTGATTGGCTGCAGCGGTAACCTGACTTCTGGTGATGTCAGCTGTCACAACAGACAATGGGACAATGGTGGGCAGCAGCGCTGGATCCTGGGGCAGCAAACGGATAAGTACTGCTCAGTTTGTTATTTTACTACAGGGAGCACCATTGAAGGGAGGTTGTCCGGTAACCGGACATCCCCTTTAACAAACTAATACTTTACTTGTATATTACAAATTTTGCGAATGTCTTGCCGGCTCGTATGACAACTCGCCGTTTTCTGAATTGATCTGACTCTTACTTTGCATTTTGTACTGATATACCACTTGATAAAACCGTGCCGGAAACTGTCGCACTCTCTAGAGCGTGGAGTATCTAAAAATACAATCTTGGTTGATTCATCTTTACATCAATAATTCAAGTGAAGTCGCTCAGAAGAGACTAGAAATCCTGGAAAAAGACTGAATGAGAATTGCGTTCATAAAAGGTTGGAATGTGTCAGTGGTGTGTTATGGCCTCTGTGTGACTCAGGCAGTGTAGACATCACCTTCACATGTCTGCGGACACTCTGCTAAAAGAGGTCTCTTTTCAGGAATCGGAGCTGTTTAATCAGGTAATTAGCAGCCAGGTAGGAGAGCGCTTTAAGAAAGCTACAGGTCTAGGAAGAAACAGGCAATGTGAAAGGCCTGTGGCAGCTGGACTATGTGATTGTATGAAAATCTGTGTTTGGTTTTTAGGTGCTGGGTGGTAAAGCCAGGCCTAACAGTAAGGGATACTATGTTTAGTTAGTGGCCTAATGGCCAGGATTTTCTTTATGCCCCATACTGCTGTGTGAAGAGTAAAATCTAATGTCAGGACAATTTAACCCATTGGTGGGCCCAGTGCAAAGGTTTCATGAGTCCCCCCCTCCCCCATGAATACTGCTAATTGTGTAAAGATAACTAGGTATTCAATTATAGGTCAAAAAGCTGCAGTATATTCAGATATAGAGATTGTGTTGTCAGGTATTATCATGATTGCCATTAAATGACAGCATTGTTATGTATGCTGCTGGGATCTGTAGTTCCTAGCTTCCATCAGCACAGCCCTCACAAGGATTCATGATTGCTCACCCTGAACACCAGACAGACTGACAAGGAGCTGGGTTTATATGTGAGCACAGACCCAGGAGATTGGCTAGCAGGAAATACCACACACAGCCAGCTCAATCAATTAACCCTGTGAGGGCTGTGCTGCTAGGAAGCTTAGAACTACAGATCCCAGCACCACACGTAACAAGCATAATGTACAGCTTTTTTCAGAATTGTGGCAAAACCATGGCACTGTAGCGTTCAGGCACTAGGTTGGAGTCTTGGGGGTGGTAACCAGCAAGGGGGAGGTGGGGGGGCAACATGGTCAGGCAAGACGGGGGTTGGTACACAAATCGGCACAGAGGATTTTAAGTAGAAGAGTGGTCAGGAAGCAAGCAAGAGGTCCGTACACGGTGAGACAATCTTCTTTTAAGGGAGCAGGTATAGAAGGAGCAGGTTTACAGGCTGAGGGCTCAGAGCACAAAAAAGCACGCAAGGCATGAGGGAACGGGGCCAGGTTTATATAGGAAGGTACAAGACACAGGGTGCACTTTGACAGGTAAACATAGAGCCAGGAACATGGAACAGGAGACAAGGGATGAACAACAAGGTAAGAGGACTCAGGGGTGCTGTCCAGCAGGCTGGGCAGCCCAATCAGCAAGTGCATCACCCGGAGTACCAGAGGTTACAGGTTTGAATCCTGACAGGCACTCTGCTTATGGGGGCTAGGAACATGGACAGGAGACAAGGGATCAGCAGCAAGGTACTAGAACTCAGGGGAGCTGTCCAGCAGGCTGGGCAGCTCAATCAGCAAGTGCATCACCTGGAGTACGAGAGGTTACAGGCTTGAGTCCTGACAGTCACTCTGCTTATGGGAGGTAGGAACATGGAACAGGAGACAAGGGATGCGCAGCAAGGTACTAGGATCTTGTTGCTCATCTCTTGTCTCCTGTTCTATACTCCTGTATGATAAATAATAGTATTTATCTTAAGGCATATTCACTTAGATTCCCTTAGATGAAAAGCATCAATGCAACGCTTTTCATCTAAGGGAATTTTCTAACAAATCTCATATACATGATACAGTATAGATTCGCGCAGAATTCACTGATGCTAGAAGTCTCTGGATTTCACCCATTGCAGTGGGTAAAAAATTGCTGTCAATCTTTGGCAAAATCATCAAGATTTGATGCCGAATTTGCGGATATTACAACCTGCCTCACTATACTGTAATAGTAAGGATTTGGACTCCTAGGTGATATCTTCCCTGATTGAAGTCGTTAACTCTATATGAACGTATTACAGACACATAGATAAATCTGTAATATGGACGAGTGCCCCAGCCCATCCACGGGTGTTCTGATACAAACTCGGAGCATAAAAGATTCCTATGATACTACTAGTTGGGATGAGGAGGCTCATGATCCAGCTGGGACACTTGTCCGTATTACAGATGCATAAATGCACGCATAATTCGCTTGTGTGAAACTAATATATTACAATAATATAGTATTATATAATATATATATATATTAGTATTATAGTGTAATATAGTGCGCTATTATTTCCAGTAAAATGACAGAATCCGTAAATGGAATGGACAGAACCCATCATAGTCAATGGATTCCATCAGGATCTTGTTTTGACGGATCCTATAGCCATTTGATTTCCGTCGTTCTGCTCCATAATGGGACAGAAGAAGAGAAATATGAAGAGCGCCTTAGCAGTATACCAGCCAGATAGAACCAAAAGAACATTCTTTTCTTTTCGGACATTATTCTAGCGATGGAAGACTATGGACATGTTTAGCATGTACGGCTGGAGCCTTCCTGACATACACGCCAATCATAGGGCAAATACCCGATGTGAACCCAGTCTTCCAGGCTACTTCATATGGCCTGTTTAACAGTGGAGTTGAATACAAGTATATAAGGCTCCGCATCCTCCTATTTCATTCTGTTACAAAAGTAATATCAGTAGTGATATTTGAGCTGTGTGTGTAGGTCTCCGGGGTTAATTGTTTTTGGCTTTAGTGTTAATCCACTTGGGTGTTTGTGACAAGAATGCCAAGTGCCTTGGGGATTATTGATTCGCAGAGGGAATTGGTTGTATTCTGTGAGCAGAAACACAGAAAGCTTACAAATCTTCTATCGGAGGTTCAGAATTTCAGCCCATAAGCTCAGAATCTCTGCAATTGTCTTTATCATAACTTAGTTATAAAATTGGTAAAATAATTACATTATAATAAAATTCCACTTAGCATGATAAGAATATGGTGGGTAATGCAGCATATGTATCACTGCTTTATAATTTCATGATTAAAGGGGTATTCTGGGCACAGACTAATATATTAGAATCTAATGTACATCATCACAATAAGTCATTTTGTAACAGGTTCACTGTACCTGGTCTAGCTAGTTTCTGCATTTTCATGACCCTCCACTCATAAAATAACTCACTTTCTCTGACATCTTGTCCTCATTTGTTACCCCCCCCCCCCCCACCCTGTCCATAGCCTCCAACATCCTGTGAGCAGTGCATGATGGGAGGACAGGGGAGGAAGCACTGCAGTGTGACGGAAGCTCCTGTCTGAGGCAGCAGCTTTCTCCGGCACTCTGAGTGAGAGGGAGGTTGGTGCTGGTAAGTTGTAGGACCTGTGAGTGTGGGCGGAGCTACTGCGCTGATCGGTAGACAAGCTCTATGCATGCTGGGAGTTGTAGGGAACAGTCTGTTGCTGTGTTTACTGCACAAGTGATGCATGTAAACTCAATGATAGGTAGGCGGCTAAAGGGGATAAAGTAGAGGGTCCAGAGCGACAAATGAAATTACAGATTGACACTACTTAGCTGTATCGCCTAGATTTCAGCATTTTCAGAATTTTCATTTTGTGTCTGGAAAACCCCTTTAAATATTAATTTAGTCTGTTAATCACCTAAAATAACACGTTTTCAATTGCATTTTTTTTTCCTGTTTCTAGATATTGCTTTTACATATTTGTTATGGTACATATATTTTTGGGTACATTATTACATGTATTGTAAAACTTTTTTTATTAATTATTTTGGAGGGCAGAGGGAAAAAACACCAATTCTTCCATTATTCTTTTGGGGTTTAATCATATAGCATAAGGCGGATTCTGCATGCGGGAGCCTGCAGTGGTATCAGGCACTGACCCTGGTCGACCATCTTGCGTACCTGGAAAATCTGTATTGCAGATGACTCGCAGTCGGTCATGTGCAGTACCAATTTTTTTTTTAAATATTTGTTTTTCTTGGTGCCATAGCTAGGCGATGGCACGAGTACACATGACCTTTCCGCAATGTAAATTGCGGATGGACTGTGGGTCGGACGGCCTCCATTGACTTCAGTGTAGGCCGTCCGCGTCAAAACCATGACAAAATAGAACATGCTGCGATTTTTATTGTTTTTTCCTTCGCTCAAGAATCACACAATTCGTATCAGCGAGTTTGAAGTAAAAATCGAAAATAGATAATATTCAATGCCCGCGGTTTACCACGCATTCTCTGTGCGGACACTGATTGCGGATTCTGCGACCAGAATCCGCCCGTCTGAACCCGCCTAAAGGACATGATATTTTTTTCTGTGGATTGAGCTTCTATTTAAAGCCCTTCCCCGAAAATCACTGTGGGGGTGCCGGCAGTCTATTGCTTTCAATGGGGCAACGCCATCCCCATTAAAATCAGTGGGAGAGCTTCATGATCTGAAACGGATTAATGGCTTTTCCATTCATTTCAATGGGGAATATTGATTTGACTTATAGGTGTTTTGGGTTAAGAGCTCCGTCACGGAACTAATTAAACTGTCAACCCAAGACACCGCTGTATAGAAAATACTGAAGGGTTCACAAACTTTTAAGCATGATTATTAGAGATGAGCGAACACCAAAATGCTCGAGTGCTTGTTACTCGAGTCGAACTTCCCGCGATTCGTTTCGAGTAACGAACCCCATTGAAGTCAATGGGCGACTCGAGCATTTTTGTATATCGCCGATGCTCACTAAGGTTTTCATTTGTGAAAATCTGGGAAATTCACGAAAGTGATGGGAACGACTCAGAAACGGATAGGGCAGGCGAGGGGCTACATGTTGGGCTGCATCTCAAGTTCCCAGCTTCCACTATTAAGCCACAATAGCGGCAAGAGTGCCCCCCCCCCCCCCCCGCACTGTCAGCATAAAGATCGTTCTCCTCTGCCATAGCTGTAACAGCTGTGGCAGAGAAGAACGATGTTAGCCCATTGAATTCAATGGAGCCGGCAATACAGCCAGCTCCATTGAAAGCAATGGGCTGCCGGCGAGCGCGGGATGAATTTTCGGGAAGAGCTTAAAAATATAAGTCCTTACCTGAAAATCATCCTAAATAAAATAAAAAAAAATGTATACTCACCTTTCCGCTGAAGCCGGAGTTCAGCTGATTCTGGCCGGCAGTTCTCCTGAACTGCTCTGAGTAGTATTCAGCAGCCGGGGATTTAAAATCCCTTCCTGCTGAATGAGCTGATGGTCACAGCCTCACCAATCAGAGGCAGCTCTCACTCACACCCATTCATGAATTTATGAATGGGTGAGTGAGTGCTGCCTCTGATTGACAGCTGAGAGCTGCCCTTGATTGGTCCCTGCGCTGAGCCAATCAGAGACAGCACTCACCCATTCATGAATTCATGAATTATTTTTCACATTTTAGGATGATTTTCAGGTAAGGGCTTATATTTTTAAGCCCTTCCAGAAAATTCATCCTGAGATCGCCGGCAGCCCATTGCTTTTAATGGAGCTGGCTGTATTGCCGGCTCCATTGAATTCAATGGTCAGTGCTCGTTTAATCGAGACGAGTACCGCGTGGTGCTCGTCTCAAGTAACGAGCATCTCGAGCACCCTAGCTCCTCTCTAATGATTATATATCCTATCAACTGCAATAAAATTTATTAATGGGACTATATCACCAGGCTGAACTGGATGAACATGTATCTTTTTTCAGCTTCACATATTATGTTACTTTACAGCAGCTTCATGGGCCATTCACACAATGAACAGGAAGGGCCCATTGACTTGTATGTCAGACTGTTCTGGACATGCTCTGTAATTTGTGTGGAGGTCATTCTGCAGGGAGGGGGGGGGAGTAGGTAGTTACAGTTTATACCTCCTAAATATTACCTTTCAGTGTAATCCTGCCTGTGATGTTAGTGAAATGACTGCTTCAAAGCTTTCCCTACAGAAAAGTGAGTGACAGAATATTATTTGGCTCTTTGGTCACTGTGAAAAATCCATGATTTTAGGATTTTTAAAAAAAAATCATATTGTGACTGCAAATGTAAAATGATCACCAAAAATTCTTTAAAAATATGTTTACCACAAATATGTGATTTATATAATCATTTTCTTTATGATACATTCCCTTTAACTCCTTAGCGATGGCCCTATAGTGTTTTTACGTCCAGCCATTGCAGGACGTGTATGGAGGGAGATCGCACTGCAATCTCCCTCCATGCATCGTGGGTGTCAGCTGTTTCTTACAGCTGACACCTGCGGGCAACAGCCCCGACACGCCGTGCGGCTGATCGGGACCGTTAACTCTTTAAATGCCACTGTCACTTCTGACAGCGGCATTTAAATCCCCAAATGATATTCGAAAGTCCCGTAATCCCACCCCCACCCCCTCCCCGATGGCATATATCTATATTACTCCCTAAATCCGCACCATTCGCAACTTGATTGGTTGTTTGGATTTACTCATTCCCGGTGATTTGGTTATTTGGGTTGGCTGATTCATGGTGATTGGTTGTTTAGATTGGCTCGTGTATAAGTGGGGAGTAAAAGGCTAATATGCTCCCTGATGAGATCGAGAGAGCCGTGCAGGTGTCATGGCAGCCCGGGGGCCTTCTGAAAGTTCCCAGGGCTGTCTTGGCGGTATGCCTATCAAACTATCCCCGAGGGGTGACTTGATAGACTGCCTGTCAGAATGCAGTATGATGTAATGCTGTAGCATTACATCATACTGCAGAAGCGATCAAAGCATCACTAGTTGTGGTCCCCCTGGGGACTAAAAGAAAATGTAAAAATAAAAATAATAAAGTTTTACTAATTATTATTGTTTTTTTTAAAATAATAAAAGTAAAAAAAAACCTTTTGCCATATTTACAATAAAAGAATCTAAATAATAAAGCAAAAATACATATTTGGTATCGCCGTATCAGATCTATCAAAGTAACGCATTATTTCCCCCTGCATGGTGAACATTGTCTGAAAAAAAAAAAAAAATAACTCCGTAAATGCGCTTTTTTGGTCAGCCTGTCTCCAAGAAAAAATGCAATAAAAAGCAATCAAAAGTTGTGTATATTCAAAAATAGTACCAACAGAAATGACAGGACGGACTGCACAAAATGAGCCCTCGCACAACTATGTCGACGGAAAAATAAAGCTATTGTGTGTAGAAAATGAAGACAGAAAATGATTTTAAAAAGTTAAATATCTTTAAAAAAAAAATACAAGTAGTACAGCAAAAAACATATGTTTGATATTGTAGTAATCATACTGACCCATAGAATAATGTTGTCATGTCATTTTTGTTGCAGTTTGTGCGCCGTAGAAACAGGATGCACCGAAAGATGGCGGAATGTTGTTTTTTTTCCATTTCTCTCCACTTAGAATTTTTTAAAGGTTTTTCAGTACATTATATGGTACATTAAGTAGTACCATTTGAAAAATACAACTCATTCTGCAAAAAAGCAAGCATTAAAGGGGTTGTCCCGTGGCAGCAAGTGGGGGTCATACACTTCTGTATGGCCATATTAATGCACTTTGTAATGTACATCGTGCATTAAATATGAGCCATACAGAAGTTATTCACTTATCTGTTCCGTTGCTAGCGTCCCCGTCGCCATGGTGCCGTCTAATTTCAGCGTCTAATTGCCCGATAAGACGCGCTTGCGCAGTCCGGTCTTCTCCCTGGTGAATGGGACGCTCGTGCCGGAGAGCTGGTCCTCGTAGCTCTGCCCCGTCACGTGTGCCGATTCCAGCCAATCAGGAGCCTGGAATCGGCAATGGACCGCACAGAGCCCACGGTGCACCATGGGAGAAGACCCGCGGTGCATCGTGGGTGAAGATCCCGGCGGCCATCTTGCTAAGGTAAGGAAGAAGTCGCCGCAGCGCGGGGATTCGGGTAAGTACTAAACGTTTTTTTTTTTAACACATGCATTGGGTTTGTCGAACGGGGGGCCTATTGAATAAAAAAAAAAAGTTTCGGCGTGGGACAACCCCTTTAATACAGCTTCATCGATGGATAAATAAAGGAGTTACAATTTTTTAAAAGGGAGGAGGAAAAAACAAAAATGGAAAAAAAGCAAGAATGCTCCATCACTAAGGGGTTATTCAAATTAAATATGATGTGCAAATATAACTCAAAATGGTTAAAATAACGAAGCACTACCCTGAATAGTTAATTTCCCTGCAAAATGGTTAAAATAACGAAGCACTACCCTGAATAGTTAATTTCCCTGTAGGGGGGCTACTTTAGTACAGGTGTGTGATTTCAATGCATTTCCCATTAGTGGTTCTGCTGCCAATAGATATGTAACGGGATGTCTGTTTTGGCAGAATGTATAAAGGCTTTCTGTTGCTTTTATAGCAAATTGAAAATAGATGTCATAACATGCTTATTTTCCATAGTATTGATACATCCTCTGACTACGGAAGTCATTCCAAAATTAATATTACAGTAGATCCCACTGCTTTCAATGGGATAGCATTTTTTTCAAAATTGTCTTAAATCACATCTTTTGTTATAATTGTATTTTTGCAGTTTTCTTATCTAGTATATATGTTATGTTAGTTTGTATTTATGTGTGTATGCTGTTTAGCAACAATGTTGCATTTGGTAGAAGATGTCAGGTGCTTAATGACAGTTATTGATATGGTCCACTAGATGGCAATACAAGTGTATGTTCTTGTAATGTTTTAGCCTCATTTAGCACATGATCAGTGCTGGTAAATGCAAAAATGATGTTAAGTTTGTGAATACAGATCTCGCTGTAAAGTGACTCAGACCACCCCTAAGAGCTCTTGACTCATAAGCTAGCAGATAGATATTAATGCATATATAATCAGAGGGAGGCTGTCAGTAGTTTTTGACCCTGCAAAGCTATTGACAATGTAAGGTAGGAGTAGGGTTGCCACCTTTGCCAACCACGCAAAAATACCTGCCACTGTAAAAAGGGGCATATTCTTGGGGGTGGGCTTATCACAATGTGTAGTTTTACCTGTTATTCCATCTGGAAATGTACAGAAGAAGCAAATGTTAACCTGACATTCAATATGTCATGGCAACTAGACTACAATGTGCTACAATGCTGGAAATCGCATTATGATAATGCGGCAGTCATGTAAACAATTGCTACATCTGTATGAATGAACTTATAATGACCATTCTTATATTATAGGGTTATGCTTTAGGACCCCTTGTACTAAGGTGCGAGTTGCAGATAGCTTATGTATTGCTATATTGTGTCACTAGCTGGTGATGGCCCTGTAATGAAGACATCCCGCATATAGAGGTACCAACTCTAACAACTTCATAAAAATGTATGGTTGCCTCAGGGACTATTCAGGACCTCTTATAGTCAGAGGTGTGTATAGCACTCAGGGGTCCCATTACAAAAATCAGGACTGGGGCCAACGTATGTATGCATTTGTGTATAAAATGTAATATATATACATACACTTATACACACACACGTGTTTCCCCGATTAATAAGACCTGCCCCGATAATAAACCCTACCCTGATTTTTGGGGAGGGCTGTAAATATAAGCCCAAGGTACACTACATGAAAAAAGCAAAGGCAATTCTTACCTAGCAGGCGCCGATCGGTTCCCTCCTGCTAGGCTGCAGCACTCTGGCGGGCTTCCATGCAGTCCTCAATGCCAACAGAGCATCTCTTGTTAGTAACAGGGCTTGAATACCCCACCTCCAGCAAGCAATTGCTCTGATTGGTTCAAGAGCGCCGCCGGAGACAATCAGAGCTGGCGCGCGATGAACCAATCACAGCCATTCACTTAATGACATCATTGAATGGCTGTGATTGGTTCATCAAACGCCAGCTTAGATTGGCTGAGGCGGTGCTCCTGAACCAATCGGAGCAATCACTTGCTAGAGGCAGGGTATTCAAGCCCCGTCACGAGCAAGAGATGCTCAGTCAGCATTGAGGACTAAATGGAAGCCTGCCGGAGTGCTGCAGTCCAGCGGGGGAGGGGGGGGACCCGAACAGCGCCTGCTAGTTGAGTATAAGACACCCCCGAAAAGAAGACCCTGTGCTTCTTCTGGCTCAAAAATTAATTTAAGAGTGGGTCTTATTTTTGGGGAAACACGATATATAATGTGTGTATGTGTATATGTATGTGTGTACCCTGGCACGGAGTACTGGCCATATGGTATAGAGGGTCACTAGCACTAGTATGGGCATCCCCTCATAATGTATGCATATTGGCTTGTCGGTAACAATACTGTCCTTCAGCAAGTCAACATATAATATCAGCCTCCATTACGATCAATGTTAGACTGAGTATATGGCATCTGCCAGCTGAACACAAGGAGCTACTATTTGTTTTAGTGCTCTCTTTGTATTATTGCTTGATGAGTGAGCTTACAATATCAACCATTCAAATAAAATAATTGAAAGGAGCCTATTTAACTTCCTGATGATCCGTGTAATCCACAGGGAAACACGTTGAAGTGTTTTAAAACAAGCACACGAATCACAACAACTAGGGGGTCAGGATCCAGTAATAATTTAGGACCATTGGCGCCTCTATATTCCCTATCATGATATGTGCTTTAATCCACCTCTGATAATCAGCTCTTTCTTGTATTGCTCTCTATATTAAGTTTCTGAATAGAATTCACATCATTGTGTTACCAGGCCCGAATCTGAAGCCTATTAGACAGATATATCGACTGTGTCTTAAAGTCATCCTAATAAGACACCACAACTTTGGTGTGACGGCCACGAAAAACTCAGTTTGTTACATTTTTTGTGTCTTTTTTCTTTGGTGTGCTTTAATCATGCTATATGTTTTTAATAAAAGTTAGTTTTAACATTAGTCTACTCTGTGAAGGGCTGCTAGAATTAAAATAGACTACTGGCTCTGTGAAATATTAGGACACAGAAGGGAAAGTTGAATGGTATCTGAAATCCAGAACTATACAGGTAGATCTGGGACATATTTTGCAGTTTTTGAGCCCAAAATAAAATCTATTTACTATGTATTTTTATGTACAGATAAAGACCTACACAACACTTCTAATAGTACAGCATTGTTGTATTGCTTATTCTGTATTCCCCTTGTTGTTTCTTCACTTTCTATAAAGTATCATTATCTGTACAGCTTCACTTTCTCATAAGGCTTTACTCACAAGATTTCTTCCTTCAGATTATCTTCATTCTTAAACCACCAAGTGCCGCTGTGTAACCAGTTTTTTATCAGAAGCTCGCACTGCTGCTGTGGTTACAAAATAGCAGCGATAAGAGCGGATGGCTCTAAAGAAGCAATCTCTGTGCGAAGCAAATGTAGGTCATTCTTGCTGTAATACGTAGATGATTTATTTTAGAATATATGGCTGTGGTAACCTTCTTAACGGTTGTATGGTGAGAAATTCTGCTTCTAAGCATTTTAGAGAAATTTAAAGAGAAATTTTAAAGACCTGATTGGTATTGATAACCAGACAGTTGGTCTAGTTTGAAACATCAGCCCTTAATTTAGATATTTCATATGTGATGTATTTTTAAATAAGTGACCCATAGAAAGCCTGTATCCATTTGGACAAGCGTTTGTGTAAATAAGGACCTGTTTGTAAACTTCTGAAACTCTCTATAATAATAGACAGCTGCCATTGTCAGGGAGGAGGATGGAGGAGGTGGCCACATATTGCTACTGCAGATAAATGGATGGCCGTAATCATGCTAAGTTCACAGAATATGAACCGTTCTCTGTAGCCCCCTTCACTTTTACTAGTAGGTCATATGCTGGGATTATGCTAATGTTACAACTCCTTTACGGATGTCTCTCTATAGTTCAAAAGATTGAGTTTAAACTGGTTGCAGCTGACTGAAGGCCCTTTTAACCCCTTGAGTGGCGGGTTTCCTACCACCCTGTCGTGCCCACCAGGGCAGGTTTTTTAAAATGGTCTAATCATTGAATTTCATTTCAACTAATTTTGCAGTTGCGTCTCAAGAGCCATAACTTTTTAATTTTTCCATTGACATGGCCATATGAGGGCTTGTTTTTTGCGGGACAAGTTGTGATTTTTTTAAACAGGGGGGAGGAAAAAAAAGAAATGGGGAAAAAAGAAAAAAAGGGGCCATGTCATTAAGGGGTTAAATAATGTCTGGGTCATTACGACGCATGGATACCACGTGTGATTGTATTTTTGATTTTTTACAAAGTAAAGGGAGACAAGTGTTTTTATAATTTTTTTTATGATTTTTTAACTTTTTTTTTAAATTTTTTTTATTTATTTATTTATTTATTTATTGTCCCTTTAGGGGACTTCCACAGGGACCCATCAGGACCCCCTGATCACATTCCGCGGGTCCGATGGTGACAGCCCTTTACATGCTGCAGTGACAGCCCTTTACATGCTGCAGTCACATAGACTGCCGCATGTAAAGGGTTAACACAGCAGAGATCGGAGGTTTTCTCTGATCTCTGCTGTAAGAGCTAGTACCTAGCTGTCCTCTCACAGCCAAGCACCAAGCTCTCCCTGCCACAGAGACCATCGGCTTGCTTCTGACAAGCCGATGGTCTCTATGGCAACCTGTAAACAAAGCAGGAGATTGCCGGCAGATCGGCAATATCTTCCTGCTTCTCAAAGCCCTTGCTTTGTTCTCTGTGGGTCTGTGCAGGCAGAGCACACTGTCACAGCTTGCGGCATTGTGCTCTGCAGCTCCCATAGTGATACATAGCCCGGAAATCTTCCGGGCTATGTCGCTATGAGCAGTGGAGCTCGTCCCGGAAAATTTCCGGGCGTGCCACTCAAGGGGTTAAACGTAAAGATATTCTTTTAGATGACTGAAAAATTTAAAGATTTAGCGATATATTTGCATAAAGTGTTAATAGCTTTAATGGCCATAAACACTTATCATCTTCATTTGCATGTAAAAGGACCTCTAGGAGTTGCTTGCAGAGGCCAGCCTGTGTTTAAACACACTCCTAGCTGTTCAAACAGCTGCCAACACATTCTCCTTGCGGCTAGTGTAACCATGCCGCGGGAGGAACATCCTGCAGTCTTTTAAAAGATGAGCGAAATACATTCAAATGGACTTTGCTCAGTCTTTCAGCGACTGAACGATGGATTTTAAAGTGCACGATGCCCGCGTGTACATGTAACGATTATCGCTCATTTTCGGCCATTTGGACGAATTTTGAGCAATAATCATTGTGTGTAAAATGGCCTTAATATTAACTTTTTTTCTGGTTCTGCCCCTAAACACTGATGTATGGGACTCCTCTTTAAATTAAGTCCCATCAGCTCCTATGAGCCCCATAAGCTAAAGTTATATTCTTATAGGAGCTGAAACACTGAATCACGGGATGTGAATGTTGTAATTACTGTCAGTATTCACCTGTAGAGGACTGTAATCATGAACTGTGTCTGCAACAGTAGGGACATAGAGAGGCCAACAATACCAATTTGCACAATTCATGGAGGTTGCCCTGAGAACCACTGCTGCCAATAGTTTGTATTTGTAATAATAGGATGGTACCTCTCCTGTTGGAGAAGACTGTTATCCATTGCACTTACTATAGTTGTTGTTCTCTATCCCCAGTGTTGGCCATTCAGTTCTGTTAGGGTCCTATTACATGGGCACTTTAGCGCCTGACAATCGTCCCAACAATAATCGCTCCTGGAGCAAGGCTCACTCAGTGAATGGTTTCCTGTTTACACAGGCAGATTAATGTTTGATTTTTTTTTTAATCCTGCAGAAACTGGATGATATTCTAATTATTGGTCATTGCTCAATGGCTGTCAGCATTTACATTGAACAATTATCATTCAGTTTCCCGCGACCCAGCAAGAATCTGAACGATTATAGTTCAGTGTAAAAGGGTCCTAAAACATATTCAAGAGACGCACTGCGACTTGAATACCTATTGCTGCCTCCAAGTGATGCATAAAGTAGCTAAGGCCAAATGCCCACAGGTGGATTATTGCCGCGTATTCCGCAGCAATGTCCGTCCATAGACACACTGGGGTAAACGATTCTCCTCTGCCTACGAGCGGAAATCAACTGCGATTTTCCGCTCGCGGGGGGAGAATCACAGCATGTTCTATTCTGTGCAAAAAATCACGCGGATGGCTTCCATTGCAGTCAATGGAAGCCGTCCATCCTGCAATATTCTGCGCAGTGGCACTGCAGAAGTATCGTGGAAATCCGCGTCACAGCCCAGCGCCGGCATGTCATGCGCTGCACTGCGCCGGCTCACCGGGGGCAAGACGTTCGCGGCGGATCCAGAGAGGTGAGTATAGGGTCTCTGGGGGGCGCCAGGTCTGATTCCATTTCGATATTTCGCAGGCGGAATCCAACTCGGCCGTGGGCATGAGGCCTAACTATTATACTCAAACAAATAACAAAAAATAAGCATTGTATCTGTGTATACAAATACCTTGTCCACATGTATAGCATATAGCAGTAGGTGGACTAGGTTAAGGCCCAATGTCCACGGGCGGATTTGATTTGCAGAACCCGCACGGCAGATCTGCAAATCAAGTCACCCATAGGGACACATTAGTGTCTGCAAAAAAAAAACAAAAAACATGCAGATGTGAAAAAAAGCTAGACCGCTGTGTTCTTCATACCCCGGCTGTTCACAGAGCACTCAGCTGGTATACAGCTGTGCTCTCCGTGCGGATTATGAAGAACACAACTGGACAGCTGTGTTCTTCATACAACGGCTGTCTTCAGGGAGCGGCAGCATCCATTGAGGGTTTTAAGTTAAAATATTGAAATTTTATTGCTCCATATCTCACAAACAAGTACAGGCAACGTTTCGACCAAAAGTAGTCTTTATCAAGGCTTTATCAAGGCTTGAAAATTTCAATATTTTAACTTAAAACCCTCAATGGATGCTGACACTTCCTTCACTTTGACGTTCAACCCAGGGACTGGAGGTCCATAGTCCCACTGGTGGCTTGGCATATACTCGTCTGATACCTCTGCGCTTCTGCGCTTTTTTTTGGTGTGCTGCGGGACTTTACTTTGGATAAGGTTGTGTTCAGGGAGCTGAAACAATAGTATCAGCTGTATCCCACTGTGAATCCCTGATAAGGCTGATCGCTGATCTTTAAGCATGCTGAAAGACAACGATGAGCGACGGCTTAACGAAAACTGCACGATGTCAGGGCAGTTACACACAACGAGTCTCGCTCAAAAGACTAGCGAATTTTGAGCGATAATCATTGTGTCTAAATGGGCCTTTAGAGATATAAAGTCGGCACAAATAACTATCCAAATAAATTGCATGCACACTCTTAAAAAGGACCCAGCAGTAGTATACATAACAAAAGGTTGAGGAAATTGGCAAAAAATGCTAAAATACCCAAACTAACAAATCAACAATCAAAGAAGCGCATATCTATATACTTTCATTACATACTAAAAGCCACGCTATATTCCCTATAGTGTATTTGCAAAAAAGTCATGATGTATTACTTGTATCCTTGAGAGGGTTAAAGACTTTTACTGTTTTTAAGATCTCGCCACGTAGTTGCAGCTGGAGCCAATGTATTTTTTTGTTGACCTCTATTGTATTGGCACAAAAGAAAAGTATTTAGAAAAAGTCAATGTGGAATGTATATTTTCTCAGTCTACTTGTCGAGTTTGCTTTGATATTCTTACTTGATGTTTTTGACTCCTTTTTGTTGGCTTTATTGAAATCTCACTTTTCTTAGCTCTGAAATAATCATGCTGACAATATGCTGCTCCAGTGACACCATCTTCATATTCATCAATGGTTTTATGCTGTAGGCTGAGTCCCCTAGGGGAATTAGAATCTAACAGTGTGGTTCTCAGTCACTTTTACTGGCAGGCATTGACTACATTAAGACAAAATGTCAACAGAATGACATAAAAATTCCAAGAATTAACACCACCCTTAAACTGACATCTACTTAATATACAGCATGTCAAGGGCAAATTGATGACTGACTGTCATATTTTGTTTTACCTGCCTCCTTCTACCCATCATATCCTGTCACCTTTGTCCTTGTTTGTGTACAAGCATTACTCGGATCTCTTATAATGGACTCCTAAAGGATTGGCAAATTTTGTTTCAAATTCATTGATTGATGGATAGATTCCAATACGAATAAAACACAAATGAAACATAGGTGTGCAAATTAGAAAAAAGTTTTGAAGTGGGGCATGTAGCACCTCTATTTGTTGGATTTGATGACTACCCTTAGAAGCAAAGCTAGACCGCAATCACTAGACTTCTACATAAAAGTGTCTGGCACCACTAGTAGTTAGAAGATATTGAAGCTAGGTTCTAGTGCAGATATATCATTAATTTAAGTGTGTTTGAGTAAAGTTACTGAAGATTTAAAAAATGGCAGTAATGTAGGAATAGGGGGCATTAGTTTGTGGGGCACTCTGGCGATAAGTGGTCTGAGCTTTGGGAGTAAGTCAATAAGTGTATGCTCCATGAGCAGGTAATAATGGATCAGCCTAAGTGTTCCCTGACGGGAGAGTAAATATCCTACAAGCAGGTCAATGGCTGTATGTGGGTAGCTTTTAATGAGATCTGATTAACTTTTATAATGCCAGAAGAGTCTCCTGGTCTGTCTTCTGAGAAGGAGATATTCGACTCTAAAGAAGCATCTGCACTGTATATAGGATCATTGAGTAATGGCCTCACTATGTGAAGGGTAATAAGGTCGGCACTTGTTAGGCAAATGGAATCCCCATGTTCCAGATAAGTTTGTTAAGCTGCTTAGTCAAAATGTAATCTCTTCCCACTGGTAATGTGCCCCATGAAACCAATGAGAGGTTCTGTATTTAAGTGATGTTGGCTTTTGTGGATGGTTGTGAGCAGTTACAGCTAGTGAGGGTCTAAGAGATGCCGGCCTTTGCTGGTAGAAATTCTCCCATATATATTTTTCCTCTCTTACATCTCATTTAAATGTGAATAGTAGGCATGTCTCTGGGTCAGTTATGACCTGGTAAATGTACACTGGGTCCTGTATTTGGGGAGGTCTCGTAAAATTTAAAAGGGCATTCGGCTGTCAACAAACGAATAGTGAGGGTGATCAATGAGTGGAACAGATTACCACGCGAGGTAGTGAGTTCTCCTTCAATGGAGGTGTTCAAACAAAGGCTGGACAAATATCTGTTCTGGATGATTTAGTGAATCCTGCACTGAGCAGGGGGTTGGACCCGATGACCCTGGAGGTCCCTTCCAACTCTACCATTCTATGAATGTTATTCTTTCTATGGTGTCGTACCAAAAACAATTAGAGACCTGAGTAGAGATGAGCGAACATACTCGGTAAGGATGATTTCGCAATCGAGCACCGCGATTTTCGAGTACTTCACTACTCGGGTGAAAAGTACTCGGGTGAGCGGGGGGTTGCAGCGGGGATTGGGGGGGGGGAGAGAGAGGGCTCCCCCCTGTACCCCCCACTCCCCTCTGCAACCCCCCGCCCCACAGCGCACCCGAGTACTTTTCACCCGAGTAGTGAAGTACTCGAAAATCGCGGTGCTCGATTGCGAAATCGCCCTTACCGAGTACGTTCGCTCATCTCTAGACCTGAGCAAGAATAAAAAGTAGTATTTATTTACATATGTTAATACTTAGTGGGGCTCCTTTTGTCCCTAATGACATCAGACACTCTTCATGGCATACTTTCTACCAATATTTGATACACTAGTATTTCCCTCCATTCCTCCTGCAAAAGTCTAGTGAGTTTCTAAAAGATAGATGTTCATATTTTCTGACTTGACATTCCAATTTGTCCTAAAGATGTTCAGTAGGGTTCAGGTTGGGACTCTGTGCAGCCAGTCCAATCGTGGAACATCCATATCCTCAAACCAGCATAAAATGGCGTTGGATTTGTGACAAGGCGTGTTGTCATGTTGGAAGTATTGCTGGTCAATTTCCAGAGTATTGCCACATTGTCGGCAGGACATTAGTGTCTAGAACGTCAAGGTACATCTCCGTGTTCATGATTCTTGCCACTACAATCAACAGACGAGACCATGCCACGTAAGATGTTTCCAGACCATAATGAAACTCTGCTGTACTTAAAGGGGTTTTTCCACTTATAAAAAAATATTCTAAAACATGGGCCTGGCATGAAATATACGAGATTATTCTCTCCACTTTTCAGCCCCCTGGGACACAGCTGAGCGGCTTCTGCAGCCCCGGGTTCTGATATAAATGTCTGTTATGAAATCAGAGGCAGCAGCATCACTGTCCCAAACCTCTGGGATCATAGCACCCATGTGAGCGCTGATGCCAAGAGTTTGGACGGTGATGCAGTGGCTGATTGGCCGCTACGATAACCACCCTTCCGCCAAATGTGTATATACCAGGACTGATGCCAGACCATGGGAGCTGCTCATCTGTGCCTCAGGGGAGTTTAAGAGAGTATAGTCTCTTTTTTTTAAATTTTATGGCAGGTCCAGCTCAAAATTTCTTTCTAGTAGCAAAACCCCTTTAACAGTTGGCATAACACAGTCAGGCAAAAAGCATTTCCCAGGCGCCCACCACACCCAGGTACGTCCATCTGATTTTAAGATGAAGTAGCATGATTTGTCACTCTATAGAACGTTCTGTCCTTGCTCAACTGTCCAATGATGATACTTCTTGCATCATTGTAGACTGGCCAATGCATTGCCCTTCATGATGGGCAGCTAGTGTGCAGCGGCATAACCCATATATTCAATAGCGTGCAGTTCCCATCAGAAACTATGGCTGACACCTCTAAGGGAGTGCATCTTATGAAGCATGGCTAAGGACTAGAGATGAGCGAGCATACTCGTTAAGGACAATTACTCGATCGAGCATTGTCCTTAGCGAGTACCTGCCCGCTCAGAAGAAAAGGTTCAGCTGCCGGCGTGGGTGAGCAGGGGGTAGCGGGGGGGGGGGGGGGGGAGAGGGAGAGGGAGACCTCCCCTCCGTTCCTCCCCGCTCTCCCCCGCCGCTCCCCACTCGCTGCCGGCAGCCGAACCTTTTCTTCCGAGCGGGCAGGTACTCGCTAAGGGCAATGTTCGATCGAGTAATTGCTCTTAGTGAGTATGCTCGCTCATCTCTACTAAGGACACATTACATACTAATAAGATGCAATCTATTCTACGGATAAGGGTGTCCAAATACTTTTGTTAGGATAGTGTATAATGAAAACTTATTGTAAAGACAGAGGAGCTTGGCTAATTCCAGGACAGGGCTCTGATGGTCATACAGTGACTGTAATAAGCCGCATACCTGTGCGACCATTGCATAACTAGGACAGGCTTTTGTCCACTGGAGGGAAACCTTTTGCAGATTCCTTTCGAGTGGCTGCAGAGATCTTGAAAACTTTGAGGAACTGATACTGAGAGTACAGTATATTGGTACATTTTATAACTTTTCATTATACTAAGAATAACACCTATTTGGTGAAGCTAGAATACCCCCTATAAGAGTGTAAAGTGTTTTTAACACCAAGAAAAGTGATAATCACATGGTTGTAATTTGCTTCTCTTTTAATGGTACTAAGTGGGTTTAAGAGTCTTTCTAGAATTTATGTACTAAAATGAGTCTGCCTTGGGTGAGTCATGGTTATAATTGTATGCCGTATCTAAATCTGCTTTTAAAACCAGTTTTTGGATTCCTTAATAATGCAAAGTTGAAATATTATAATATGTACATCAAAACTGTAGATTAGATCCAGTAATCTGAAAATTATGCATAACCTTCTGTATTATTACTAACAGAAATAAAGTAAAATTATTATTTTCCTAAATGGCGAGAGTACTTGATATTAAAACGAAAGATTAGCGGAGTCTGATCTTTCTTCTGCGAGGACAATACGCTGTCCATGCGCAAATCCAACCAACTCGTGTGAGCCCAGCCTGACTCTGCATGCATTGATGGCACCAAGGGCACACAGGTACAATTTTGGTGCCTCTGCCCACTATCTGAGCATTATTTTTAACTTCCTTTTTTGGATATGTGATAGAATCACAGAAGAAAAGCAGCTCCCATGCAATGACGTGATGGTGCTGGATCAAGAAGGAGGCAACTGTAACTGACAGTTTGAGGTCTTTTTTGAACAACCAGGACCAGATTCAACTTTCATCCCGGCCTAAGCTCCTTACAAGCTGTGATCAATGTTAACTGTGGTATAGGAGTGGTTTACAGGGAGGGAGCTCCCTCTGCGATTGGATAGCAGAGGGTTGATGACATCAAAGAGGGCCAATGGGCAGAGGGTTGATGACATCAAAGATGGATGATGGGTTGCTATGGCAACTGGAGGCGTAACAGTGGCCTGTATGTCTTCCATTGCTAGTATTACTAGCTAGTTCGAAAAACTATTTTCCGTAAAAGGCATTCTTATTGTGCAGAAAGTAGGAAAACATAAAAAAAATATATAATTTTGGTATCTTTGTAACCAAATCGACCCACAGAACAAAGTTAACATGTCATTTATACTGCATAGTCAACGGCTTGATATCACGCTCGCCCATGTGTAGGTAGCCTAAGGGGTTAAATAAGTATGAAAAAAATCTATAGTCTGTCTTTGTAGCTAAGTTCTGAAACGGATAACCTTCTCAAGAACTGGAGATACAAAGAAGCCGCAAGACCTGGTTAGGCAATGTTATGTAGTTTGCAGACATGGAGTATATTGTAATTGACAGTAGAACACTTACTCACATTGTGCATTTCAATTGTAATACTCTTCTAGAGAACATACCCATGACATTGATGGACAAGTTAAACATTGTTCTATAGCCCGCCTCCATATGACATTGCTAGAGTATATTCTGTAAAACATTGGTCAGATGGAAGCCTAATTGTGCCATGTTCTAGCCGATTGTGTAACACATGCAACCAGATGTTTCTGTCTTATGGATGTATACAAAATATTCTTTTCTCTGCTTTGTAAAAACTATTTTGTATAGTATTTCGACAGCTAGACAGAGTTGAATTCACCGGGGTGCTGCAATACGGGCAGTACGATCTACTTCCTGCGCTGTCCATGCAGTTCCAGGAATCGGCTGATTGCTGGGGGTCCAGAGCAGCGGACCACGCCTGAGGATAGGTCCCAAAAGTCCTGCACAATCCGTTTAAAGACATTCGCAGAATTCAGCAAAGGATGAACACCACTCCAAAAGGGTGGTTGCTAACCTCTTTTTATTGGGAATTCGCCTTTTTACCCAACCATACAGCTAGACATTAGAGAGTAGGAGGCAGCAACGAAGTTGGGGTGTCAAATCCTAATCTTTTTATTCCATACATGCAGATACAACATTTCAGCTGAACATGTCTTTCTCAAGCATGTCAAGCACTGCACAAATGCATTTAGTTATACACAAAAGTGACATCATCAGTATGTGACTCAATTAGTGACATCATTGTAAATCGTTTTAAGTTTATAATGATGTCATTCATTGAATCACATGTTGTTGATGTCACTTTGGTGTTTAAATGGAAGGATTTGCACAGTGTTTGTTATGCTTGAGAAGCCTTGTCTTGAAGTTACTCTGATGTTGTCCTGGATGGGTGCTGAGGGTCATTGTTCTATTGGAAGGTGACACTTTTATCCTAGTCTGAACAGTTGGAAGCAGTTTTTGTTAAAGATCTCTCTGTATTATGCTCTATTCATGTTTCCCTTGATCCTAATAAGTCAGTTTCTACAGCTAAAAAATATCCTTACACCATGATAGATGCTACCATTTCCATGTTTTATTGTAGGAGTGTAGGCGATGAGCTCTGCTTGGCGCCCGAAAGTCACTTAAGTGTCTTTTGGCAAACTCTACTGTTTACTGAGGATATTCATTTGTCCAGCTATTCTACCATAATGGCCTGATTGATGGAGTATTACACAGATAGTTATCCTTCCTAAGGGTACATGCACACGGATGTTAAAAAAGGTGCAAGATTCTCTGGCGCAACTCAGATCGGACAGCACATGCGCATCTCAACACTGCACATTGACATGTACTATTTTCGTCTTAGAATTGGACAAGAATAAGACATGCTGCAATTTTTTTTTACTTGAACTATTCATTGAAGTAAAAAAAAGTCCATGTAAATAAACCCCTTCAAATGAATGAGTGCTATTTTCATCCAATGTTTTGATTATTCGGTCTGAAAGTCAGATAGATAAAATGCTCGTGTGCATGTATCCTAAGGGTGCATTCACACGTATTATAATTGGTGAGGATTCTCCACCGTGAAAAATCCACCCCAAAATCCATGTCAAATTCCACATAAAAAAAAAACTGTATCAAAATCTGTATCATTGGTGCGGATTTTAACGCAGATCCACAGCGGATTTTACTCCTTCAATTGAGAGGGTGAGACTCCTGTAGATCCACAGGTTTTGATGCAGTTTGGGGCGTGGATCCATGCCAAACTCCACAGCGCAAAGGCTATGTGTGAATACAGTCTGAAGGTTCTTCTACCTCCACAGTGGAGCTCTGGCACATTAATGTTACAATTTCCATCTCCACACTTGTCAAGCAACAGATTTTTCACATTTATTACAGATGTCACCTATTCTCCTTCTTGGTTTTCCCCTAGTTGTGCCCATGTAATCATGCAATTGTATGAGCATAGGTAGACCACCCCCTCTGTTTTATAATTTGCAAAATCACAAGTGTTATATTCAATCCCTGTGTAGTGTCCCAGAACAACAACCCGGTCCCCTCCATCATTTTCATACATGTATTGTCATACATGCACTGTGCAAAGCTGTCATGTCATTTTCTGTGTGCTGCACAGCTGCAGCATCTGAAGGGTTAACTCCCATAAAATCATTGCTTGTCAGCTCTGTCTGCTGAATGTATCTATTCTACTGTGTCATGTAGTATAAGTGAGATTATAAAAGTGAGTGTCTGAGTGCAGGAAGAGGTCCATGTTTTGTTCCATCTTCAGGAGGAGCGGGTTCTAACACAGAGCCGCATTGAAGCGCCTTTAGCTTCTGGAAGCACATTTTAGCTTCTGTTGGTGAAGATGGAGAAAGAGGAACGACTACCCGTAGCATCTGGAGAGTGGATGTGAGAGGAGCAAATCCCTTCCAGAGAGAGAGAGCATGCAACCCCCAGTTTACCAAAACAGGTACCCGTTCACACCACAGGCATTTTTCCTGTGTGGCCGTCCGCTGTAAGGATTACCACACAGAGGTACACCCATGCGGATGTTGTGTGGGGTGCATCTAGGCAAAGCCGTTCTTCTTCAGTAATTTTTGTCTGCCAGAGTGTATGTGGAGTGACCCCCCCCTACTCTCTGGAGTGCTTCCCAAATTCCAGGACCGGTGACCTATAGATAACGTGGACTATAGGGCCGTATTGTTACCGTGTTTCCTCTGAGTCCTAGCCTGTAATTTCTGCAAGTGAATTGTACCTGTAACTACCTTATTATTCAAGTAAAGTTTTACCGGGCCTTAACCGTTCCTGAGAACCCGAGGTACAATGCACAAGTCTCAGTGTTTATTACTCCGCCGCTTAGATTAACGGTGTGTGGGAATGGTGGCATCACGACGTGATATCTACGACAACCCCCCTCATTTTGAGGACTACTGACCCTATCCTCTGCTGCAGTAACTCCCTCCGGGACCAGGAGTTGGTAAGTGCCACTGTGACAGGTCCACGCACTACACCCTCCCAACTCCAGCCGTATACTAGGATAGAGAGTCATTCCCTGCAATATCCCACTTGTGGGTGTTGCAGAAGTTGCAGCGGCCTCTTTGTCATCACACCCAGGCCTGCTGCACCTGTGCAATGGATCATACATGATTTGGAACACTTTATACATTGGCATGCCACTTAAATGTTCTCAGAGGTCTATGTTTCAGCCCCATTCCCAATGGTTTAGAGGGCACATAGTGACACCAATATAGGTGATCCAAAGTGATCTCTCCTTCCTAAATGGCAGTGTAGAATACTTTACTATAACCTCTTGTGGACATAGTATCAGTCTGTTCTTCAAGGGTTTGTACCTCTTCCAGCTGTTTTTGCTGCAAGAAGCAGACTGCTCCAAACATTGCACATTGGCCTAGGTAGTACTTCAGGCCGAGTACTATTGAATGCGACTCAACCTGCAGTACCAAGCCGAGCCACTGCGCAATGTACAGAGCCGTATGCTTCTTGCGGCGAAACAGCTAGTGTGGCAACCCCTTCAAGATACTGCAACTTTACATAAAATACACATTATATGGTCAGATTTTTCATAATTTCTACCATAAGAATGTGGTGTTTGTTAGCATCACTACTCCTTCCCTCATTACTTTTATTCTTGACATGAGGAGGCTATCTGCCAATAATGCATTTCTAAATACTATTGGTCCCTCAACTCAACAGGAGCATTTAGCTTAGAGCAGTTCTTAAGGGTATTACCCCTTAAGTATTACTTTTTCAGGCTGGTTAGGTGATAGTTCTCCCATTCTGAAAAGCCATTTATAGCCATAGATTTGTAACCACAAAGTTATCAGCAATGAAATGCTTGCTAGAACAATTATGTGTGTCACTTGGCCTAATACCAGGGTATCTTCCAACTAGTCCAGGAACAGATTAGCATATGTGGGCGGTGGCACATCTGAGTGCATTTACAATGGAAAAAGAAGCTATTTAGCAAATAATCTTCATTAAAAGTTTTCTACAGTTTTGACTCTACAGTTGCTACGCAAACTTTTGTGTCTGTTTGGATATCAAACATTGTGTAGTTCGATTCTGCCATCTTACTCTCTTCAATTATCCCCTACTTCTTGCTAATACATATTTGGTATATTAATATGAAGAAGAGCCAATGACTGCAGCATTAGACTACACAATAATAATACTCTTTATTTGTATAGCAGCAACTTATTCCGCAGCGCAGAATAAGAGCTGTCCTCCCAGGTGTGGGTGTGGTCAGCTGTCTCAGTTCACATTCTCTCTCTGTGTGGTGTAAGCAGGTACTATGTGTGATGGCTGCAGGAGACGTTTGTGTCTTGTGGTTGTTTGGTTATGTTGCTGGACTCCTAGTTAGAGTAGGGTCTAGCGGTATTGCCGAGAGCTGTGACGTGGTCCGCTAGCTTCCATATTTTGATCAAAATGTCAACTAATACCTGGCATTTATAGCATTAACATCTGCTACTAGTGTTTGCGTTTTGGCTGCTGTATGGTGTGTCTATGGCCGTCTTCTTACTCTGTCCAGTTGTCCCTGTCAGTGGTGGCATGTGTATGTGTTCTATTCTGGGTGCATGGATTCATAGGAACAGCAAGGGCCCAACTCCGAAAACCGCTGGGCCGCCCTTTATTGGGGAGATGTCCCCGCTCAGGTAGGTCAGTGTCACTTACCCTAGTAGAAAAAAGGGAGAGGTGTTAATCTGTGGTATTTTCACCTGGTGTTCCCTATCAATCTGGGTCAGATGTGGGCTCGGTGCTCAGTTTGTTTACTGTTGATACCACAGAAACGTATAAGTGTGTATAGCAGCTGTAGACCCAAGGGAGGACATTTTTGATGGAGACTATAAATTTTTTTTTTTTTTTACTGAAAAATTGTACACGCCGTTTAAATCATTGCTATCCTATTGTACAGCTACATGAAATAGACTGCGGAGACCCAACAGCCGACCCCCAACTTTAATTTCCTAATAACTACACAACAACTATATAACTATTGTGTGGGTGAGGGCAGGCTACAGCTTTACTAATCAATAACTTTCATTTGAACATAAAGCTCATAACTTTTTTTTAACCAAGACCTCCTCTCGGTCGAAGCCATATTCCCCCGGCCGGCTCCTGGCAGACAAGTCCACCAACACACCCCTAAATTAGTGCTTATTTATCTTGTAGTACTTCCTGTAACTTAAAAAGAAAAGACCACACCAATGATTACAAAAACATTTTGACATCACTGAAATTCCAACATTAGGGAAGGAAGGTGGTAAAATTAGCCGCCTCTGGGATCCAGGTAATGGGGAAGAGGCAGGAATGGTGGCTCAATGCCTATATATAAGAAAAGAAAGGAGTTCTAGAAATCTCCAGCGACTACCGATACCAGGCCCTCCACAGGGAAGGAAGAAGGGGCATACCATCCCATTGAGTGCAGGGGAAGATTAGGAGGAGGGAGACTAGCAGGTATGGGACTCCTCACCACAACCTGACCCACGGAGAGGGAGCCCAGCAGCCAGGGGCCCATAAATTAGGCTCTGCAGTGCCCCACATAAGTGAACCTTACTTATTCTTCATTACACATAGGACATACAGTATCTAATGTAATAATTAATTTGCAATTCTAATAAATCTACCCACAGTGTTGCTAAAGTGTAACTAACCCTCCCAATGCCAAGGCTGGGGATTGTTCTCAGAACTGTAAGATTAAAATTTTTTTTTTTTGTTGCTTATTTTTTAATATGCATTTTACTGAACAAAATGTTAAACTCATCCAAAATCACAAAAAACGAAGACTTGCATTTATTTGCCAGAGTCTTTATTGCCAGCTGCCTGCTTTAAAGCCAGCCAGATCAATACACTATTATACTTGGCTATAAAGTTTTAGTAGCGATTAATAAAATATGCACGCTCGGTTATGTTATTGCGACATTCTGCTAAATGTATTCTACAATTTTTATTTCACTTTCTTCCTATCTATATTTCCAAGCATTTTAACAGAAGTACTGAAAATAAAAGAGACGGAATGCAATCCCGAGTATGTCCAAAGTGATATTAAGTAACATTGCAGTGGACTGCGGCCCAGCAGCAGTTACCGCAACTCTATCGGCATGAAGAAAAAGTGTCACTTTCTGCAGTTTGTGTGTCAGGAAAGGTCTCCTGCCTGTATTCCACCGAGCACTCATGCTGTAAATGAAGCTGAGTGTTATTGGTTAGCCTGGATGCTTAGCATAATCACTTAGCTAGACTGGTTGAGGGGAGGTGGTAATCACTGAGAACAGATGGGCAGGACCAAAGCATTGCCAGCTTCTGTAGAAGCTTCATGTATTCTAGGGCTCTTCTTCTTCTTCTCTTTTTCCCACAGCTGAGTCCCTATGTGGTTTTCTTTTGCCGCCCCTCCAAGCCCCTCTAAGGCTCAAATGAGAGCAGGGGCTAGGAATACTTTGTGCCAGCTCAGATATGCCGGCAATGGAAGCTTTTAAATGCTTCAGCAGCCTATATATAAAGGGATGGGGCAGATTTTATTTTGTACAGTAGCGTCTCGTAATGCATGAAAGGATTTATAAAGAAGCTTAACTCCCTTGCCTGCATCTGTATCATTTTGTGGATTGTATTGCCTGTGGGATCAGAAATGATTTTCTCGGATATGAACACAGTTTCTGGTTCTCCTAAAGTGCATCCACCGAATGGGACTAGGTACTACACTTTTCAGGTACGTACATTGATACTATAGATGTGTAGCACAAGAACGTTCATGCTCCTTCTTCTTAATGACTTCTACATGAGAATTACAAACCTTTTAGTGATTATTTAGTTTAGCAGAGGATGCATGTCAATTTGTCGTGAAAAGACCCAAATCAATAGGTCAAATGTATAAAAAGTTGTGTAGTTTTTTTTTTTTTTCTTACCGTAAAGAAATAATGTGCTGTTTATAATCAATTTTAACACTGCCATTCCCTACTGACGTGTTGTGTATGCGCAGCAGGGGGCACTACCACTCTTAAAAGCCAACTACTGCTTCAACAAGTTAATTAGCGACCCCTTAACAATGATCTTGGTTAGACCTGTATTGTCACTATTCCTGCACACTGAGTAGCAATCCCTTAAATAGCTCTAATTTTACATAAGCAGCCACTGAATCCTGGCAGTTCTTGGGTTCTGAATAAGCAGTTCTAAAAATATACTGGAAGAGAAAAAAAAATGACTATTTTTGTGAAATTGCAGAAGCCTCCTTGCTGGTGCAAATGTAGTCGTTAGCGTGCAGTATAAAAATAACGAATGTATTGTGAGTGAACACGCATTTCTGCTGTTGACGCGTTAAATGTGTTCGTAATGAAATACTGAGCTTCACTAGAAACATTGCTGTTCATTACATTCTAGGTGGCTGAGAGCAAAGAGAAATGGCAGCTGCCAACTTTGCTGTAACATTTGATCAGTACATTGCTGTATAGCAGCTGCTAATGGAATCATTCCACTTTACAAACTTGTGTATATATGCTCTTCTAGAATCGATCATGTGCTCTTTGTATCAGTTGTATATCCTTTACATGTGTTGTCATGTAGGAAAGTTGGCCGTGTACCAGTGGGCCTTCGTTTCTGAGCTCTAAAAGCAATAGACAAATACAGCATATTTACAGTACTAGGGTGGTTTCACATTTGCGCTGAAATCTGTGTTCGGAGGTTTTGTCCCAGATCCAGCACAAAGTACTGGAAGAAATGGTGCTGAATGTAGCACTTCTTCCAATAAAATGCCGGGCAGCTGAGCGGGAAGCAAACAGACCTCATTATAGTCAACGGGGTCCACTCGGCGCTGTTCGGTTCCATCATAAGCCGGAGCTGTTCCGCCACAGGGATTTGCTCCCCGAACAAAGCAGGAAACCGGACCTCCCCCCCCCCCCCCCCCCCCACCGATGCAGATGTTAAACTACCCTTAGGGCGGCTTCATACATACGTGTTTACGCAAAAATGTTGCATTCTCTATTTTAGTGCGCATTTGCACACAAAAGGCCCCATAGGAGTGTATGGGGGGTGTGCAAATGCGCACCCTAGACCCGTGCAATTGGGCAATACGCTATGCAATTCTGCAGGGAAAAGAACACATCAAGAACGAAACAATTAAACGAAGTAGCCATTTAACTAAAAGCTAATTGGCACCCCATTGCTTAGTTAGTAACAATGTCCGCTGGTGACATGGCCAGACTTCTACACTCCTATGGGTGTTCTGTGTATCAGGCACTATGATGAGGCTCCAAAGATTGGGAAATGCTACCAGTGCAGCACTCGGTGAGGAATTTCCAAGCATTTTACTTAGTATCCAGGTAGCTGGTACGATGGGGATGGGGGAATATTCCTGAAATTACTGTAATATGCATTATTCAGATGTTTAGGTAGTGCTGCACCTAAGAGGTACTGCAAGTAGACTG
Source organism: Eleutherodactylus coqui (assembly GCF_035609145.1). Classification (NCBI taxonomy): domain Eukaryota; kingdom Metazoa; phylum Chordata; class Amphibia; order Anura; family Eleutherodactylidae; genus Eleutherodactylus; species Eleutherodactylus coqui. Next base: position 123,444,774 of record NC_089838.1, on the reverse strand, counting down.
CAGAAAACAGCATAGGTTTTGGCTTCTTCTCACCTCCTTCGATCTAGCTTGGAATCACACATAATGCAGTTCCTTACCATATTGGGCAGGGTGCCTCCAATTTGTGCAGGTGCCCTATGCTTACCCAATACAATGTAACATACATATATACACTGCTTAGTTTATTCAGCTGCTAAGCATTGTGTTTCTTTGACAGTATTTCAGAGTATTAGGCTGCCTTCACACCTGCGTCAGAACCCCATTCGGAGGTTCGATCGCAGATCCGGCACAAAATACTGGAAGAACTAGCGCTACACCCAGCACTTGTTCTTCCAGTAAAATGCCGAGCAGCTGAGGTGGAAACTGAACGGACCCCATTCTAGTCAATGGGGTCTGTTCGGCACTGTTAGTTCCATCATGAGACGGACCCGTTTGACCAGGGAATTCCCCTCCCCCGAGTGCAAATGTGAAAACATTTGTTATTTTGTTGGTTCTGTATTATTGAATTTATACAATCAAAAAGTTTTAGATCGTGCAACTTGGACTTTTGGATTTTAGTGCAGCATTTAGCAAGAAACCCTCCTTGTATGACCCATCAAAAATATACATACTAAGAACCTAAAGGAGCAAAAAATGTATTTCCATGCAGCTCCCCTGTTTAAACTTTACATTACAAAAATTCTTGCAATGAGTAAAGGACCACTCTAGCAAAAGCACATTTTTCCATCCCTGCACCCTCACTTGATTGTGTGTCCCAGTCTGGACTTCACCTTTGTATATTTCAGTCACTTCTATGCAGTTTCACCTCCTGTCTGATGCTTATCAGGCACCATCTGTCCCGATGTGACGGCTGTGTTTGAGAATCCGGTCCAGGATGATGTCACGACATCGGGTCTGACTCACGTCAACTGTACCACGGCACATGCTCATTCTCTGCCAGTTAGTGGACTGATTGGTCAGCTGCCAGTGAGTGTCTTCAGCTAGCCAATCAGCGGTAGTGTGTGTATAACTATTCTGGCTCTTCCTTAGGCCAAATGCACACGGACATATTGTTGCAAAATCGCGGTCAGACGCCTGCCGCAATTTCTGCAGCAATGTTCGTCCAAAGATCTGCTGTGTAAAACGATTCTACCCTGCCCACAAGCGGAAATCATCTGCAATTTTCCGCTTGCGGGGGATCACAGCATGTTCTAATTTGTGCGGAAAAACGTACAAACGGCTTCATTGCAGTCAATGGAAGCCGTTCGTCCCGCGATACTCTGCGCTGTGGGCACAGCGGAAGTATCACAGGAATCCACGACATACCCCAGGCCAACATGTCATACCCTGGCCAACACTCTCATGGGTATAGGGTCTCTGGGGGGCACTGGGTCTGATTCCGTTATGAGATTTCGCAGGCCGAATCCGACCCGGACGCGGGCATGAGGCCTTATAGAGGACGCCAATTATACTTTTGGTTCGATTATGTTTTTGGTCTAGTCAAGAGTTCTTGGTCCAGTCCTGCATCTGAGTTCAGATAAGTCTGTCCAGTGATTTACTCTATTTGGGGAATTGTAACTTCTTTTTTTTATTTTTATTTTCCCGTACTTTTGTGATTCAGTTTATTGTTTAACATAAAGCTTAGGTCCTAGTTCCTGTCACCAACTAGAGAAAGTAAGCCTCGCGCTAGATTCTAGACATGGGCCCACCCTAATTTGTGTTATTTGCGTTTTTATCTGTCATTTGGGGACACATAAATTGTCTGGTTCAGATGTAGAGATACACACTCAATGTCAAAACGTATCAAGCACCCAAATTATCAGACTAACATGAAGCTTTCTATGTGTGATTGTAACATTGATATAAGTAAGTGACTGTTACAGTAATCTACCCTGGATACGCCAGCCCGGGTTGCCATGGATCTTACCCGCAACCCCTGTCCCTACCTACTTGCCACCACTCCTGGCTAACCCCAGGAGGGCAACTGGGCGGCAGTCCCTACGCTATCTAAGGACCGAGAAGGACAGCTGGCGTACCTTGATGAAATGGGTAGACTACCGACAGGACAGGCAGATGAAAAAAACAACAACACGAAACAATACGGATAGTACCGAGGCAGATGGAACAACCTAGCAGATAGAAACAAAATAGCAGACAAGCTGACAGAGGCAGGAGACCTACAGATGCAGACTAGCTAGCAATCTGTGGGAAACCAATAACTGGCAGTGATTGCAGTCACTGCCAGACTTTTAAACAGAAGCCTCCACCCAGAGGCGGAGAGAGGGAAACGGCCAACTCCCCATAGCACATCAAAAGGGGCATCGTGCATGGCAGCTGCACTCCAGGTGCTCGCGTGCATCGCGCTGCGAGCCACCAGCACACCGTCGGCCCGTCACCTGCGCCCCCGGCAGCCGGACCACAAGTCGGGGAGACGCACTCAGACTGCCAGACCCAACACACCGCCGCCTCGGGAGGAGGCACAACCGCCACACGGTAACAGTGACTACAATATTGGAGCAAAAGGATAATTTATTGTGAAAAACTGAACACTTGTAGGGAGACTCCAGTACCCTGTTGTACCGCCTCTAGCTTGGATACAAGATGTGATATGAGCGGGCATGGAGGCTATAGTACTCTGTTGTACTGCCTCTATCTTGGATAGAAGATGTGATACCGGTGGGCATGGAGGTCTATGGTATCCTGCAGCGCACATTGCCCCACGTTTGCTATAACTGAGCTTCTAGATCATGCAAACTTATAGGCTGTTGAGGGTGGCGTCCCAGATGGTACTATACATGTTTTGGTGACTGGGCAGGCCAAAGAAGTGTGGCAGTGTTGTGGAGTCATTCCTTTGACACCCTAGCTGTGTGTGGCCGAGCATTATCATGATTGTCTCTTCAAAGCCCAGCCATTAGTAGAACACGTGTGACTGCGAAATGTCCTGATTGTTGAGCTATTCTGTACTGTTGACCGATTTTCATATGTGATGATCCTCACCGACCATTCCACAGCAAAAGACAAATTCGAGGAGCCCAGCCCCAAGTTTTTAGACATAAACACGGCCATCGTCAGTGCCCAAATTATACCTGAATTAGTTACTGGAGGCAACTCTGTTCCACTCCATAGCGGTCCAATTTCATCGTTCATGGGATCACTCAAATAGAGGCGACTGTAGGTGTCAAAGGCAGTACATATAATGGAGGCCGTGAGACCAAATATCCTTTAACTAATTGCCTGGAAATGGTTGGACAAACACAGGGGCCTTTAAGAATGGCACCATCTGTCTCTGAATGGTCGACAACTAAACAATTGGAGCTGCTTGTGCTTGTCGGACGTTTAGGCAATACTCTACTTGTGGTCTGTCGAGGGCGTCCCGACTTCGGTCACCCCGTGTGTGTGCCCTCACGCATCTACTGGTTCCAACACCTACTAGCAGTCTATTCCAAATGCCCCAGGTGGTGGACAGTTTGTCGATAAGCGCATCCAGCTTCTCACATTCCAATAATGTGCCCAGTCAAATTCTGTTACTCTCTGAATTCTCTTTGATTGTGTTTGTTGATGTATGTCCAGTGGTCCACAAGCTCTACACAAGCAAAAAAGAGGTCCACGACACACAAGTAGCCTCTGAGAGCCTTTTTATAGGCCAGGGGTAGAACTCTGTAGTACAGATTCAAGAAAATCCGGTACACGCGAACGCTGCTGCTACCAGGGCTAGATTCCGCATGTGGAATCCGACCCGCCCGTGTGCTTGAGGCCTTATATGTGTTAGTTTTCTGGTTTGTAGTTCAGTAGTCTAGAAATAAAAGAGCTCCTGCAAAATGTCACTCTGTTAACTACAGATTTATGCAATTTTAATACCTTGCAGTGATTACTGCGATAAGGAAATCTTTATGGACAAGTCTGTTGTTCAAGCAGGCAGTTAACTTTAATGTTCAGATCACAACCCTATAATCACAACCACAGTGGTCTCCGCTCTCCTATCACAATAGCAATGCCTCATTGCATCCAGAGTGCCTCCATCACAGCTGTAGAGCCCGAATTAACTGCTTGCCTCATAGCTATCTGGCTTTTCCAGAAAAAACAACAACAAAGAAACAGTTTCTAGAGTCAACTCTTGGTCTTGTTTTACCAAAGCGTTCCTTGACTTAGTCATGCAGTATTCACATAGATTCAGAAAGCAGAGATCTGGAATGTTGTATGAGTGGTACGTGATTTTGAATGCTCTCTTTTGGTGTGGGCAAGGGGGTAGTCACAGGGGAATTTCTTTCCCCAACTAACAAAATGTAACAAAATTCTGTTTGACACCTTAACCCTTTGGAGCTGCTTGCTATTTTGTTAGTAAATTCGACCATTGAAAACCTGGTTGCTTTCATGTTACTGACACACGAGCATCTAATGCCGCTCCCCGCTGTGAAGATCCTACATATTTCAGTCCTTATCTTTGCTTTTTGGATGGGACGATAGTCATCTAAGGCTGCCTGTCCACGGGCGTTGCGATATCCCGCGGCGGATCTCCGCCATCGGGGAGCAGGAGCCAGCTGATAGATCTCCGTAGTGAGCCTATCTGACAGATAGGCTCACCCCGGAGATTCGCAGCATGCTGCAACTTGCTGGCCGCGAGCGGAAAATCACTATGATTCTCCGCTCGTGGACAGGGGGTGCCGCTTTCCATAGCCACGGGAAACGCAGTGAAAATTTGCCAGTGGACAGGAGCCCTGAATGACTGCATAAGTGCTGACGTCCCCGCTAAGGTTGTTAGCAATAGTGCAGAGCGCTTAGACTGGCAGGATTCAGCGCTGGATCGCTGGCTTTACCTTCTATATGAAGCGCTGAGCGGGGAGTGTTTACACGCAACGAGAAGCCAGTGATGGTTTTTATGTTGACTGAATGTCAGCGATAACGAGAAGTGAATGAATAATAAATGATGCTTTTGCATTTTCATGGGACGATTATTGCTCAATTTAGTTTGTTTGAACACATTTTGAGCAATAGTAGTCCCATGTAAATGAGCCTTTACACAGTAGAAGTAGTATTGAGTAGAGGTTTTCTTAAAGGGGTTTTTCAGTATATAACATTAATGATCCATCCTAAAGACTATATCCTCACACCAGTCAGCAGAATAAAGGGGTAGCAGTGCAGCACCCAACACAGCCACGTATACAACTGGTGGTGCTGCAGCTTAGCCCATTCAATAGGGCTGTGTCTGACTTGTAGTACTGGACGCAGCCACATTTGTATGAAAACTGCTGTGCTAAATACTGCATCGAGAGCTGTTGTCTACACTGACCATACATTATCAGCTTAAGGATCTTTTCCATGGGCCAATAACCTGAATGTTCAATTGCCTGACAATCGCCCCATCTAAATGTGCCACCGATGACCCAAAGAAACGCTTCTTCGTAAGGTGATCAAATCTTTTATGCAGAACAATAAGTCAAAAATCTATTTTATTGGCAGCGCATTCCCATGTGCAAACAGGCGATTCGCTACTAAAAGTGATGGAACTCTAATGGCCGGACAGACAAGTACCAATCTTGTTGATTGGTACTCATCTAATGGGGCAAATGGGTCTGTATACAATAATCCTCATCCTGCTCATTCGATGATAAATCCTGAAGCCTTTTTGACTGGACTCTTAACTGCGTAAGTAACAGGCGTATTAGCTCACATTCTACTTTATTACATGATAACATCCTTAAAGTGTCATCTACATGGGCATTTATTATGTATCCCCTAATGTATTATAGATATTGCCATTAGTTAGGACACGACTGTAATCGGAAGATAAAAGCTTAACAAACTGCAAGAGAGGAATAGTTGATGAGTTTTACACCAAACATACTGTGACAATATCAAAACCGGTCTTGGCTTTCCAGTATCGGCTGCAGATAACAGCCTGCTTTCTAGCTTTATTTCCTGTATGCCTTAGGCCTCATGTCCACGGGCAAAATAGGATTTAAAATCCGCAGCGGATCACCCGCATGCGGATCCGCATCCCATAGGGATGCATTGACCACCCGCAGGTAGATAAATACCCGCGGATCGTCAATAAAAGGGAATGAAAAAAAAATAGAGCATGAAAAAAACGTGACATGCTCCATTTTCATGCGGGTCTCCCGCGGGGACGGCTCCCGCAGACTTCTATTGAAGCCTATGAAAGCCGTCCGGATCCGCGGGAGACCTAAAATAAGAATAACAGCGGACCGGGCAGTTCTTCTCTTCTTCATGGCCGGATCTTCTTTCTTCGGCCGGGCGGATGTGCACGGCGCATGCGCGCAGCACGCCGCCGACGGGCCGAGCACATCCGCCGGCCAAAGAAAGAAGATCCGGCCGTGAAGAAGAGAAGATCTGCCCAGTCCGCTGCGGGTACGTTAATTCTTATTTTAAGCGCTCATGTCCGCGGGGCAGCAGGGATCCGCTACGGATTCTCCATGGAGAATTCGTAGCAGGCCTGATTTTCCACGTGGACATGAGGCCTTACACATATGCATTGTGGTAGAATGGAACAATGCTGTTTTATAGAACATTGTCATGCATCGTTCTAGAACAATGTTTTAGAGCAAGATTAGTTTGACGATGATTGATTAATTATACCGTAATATTGCTTCACACAAGCAGACAACTCGGGTATCGGAATTTCCAAGTATATTTTCAAAGAGGAAATGTTCATTAAATAATAATGGTTATTCAATAAGGCTTTATTGAAATATAGCATGTTCCTGTCATTTAAGAAAAAAAGCAGAAAGAGCGTGACAGAAATGAGCAAATACTGTTTTGGGTGCAAGTGTGAACCCCCCCCCCCCCAAAAAAAAAAAAAGAACTTTGGCCTAACCTATTTAAAAGAGATCATTTTAGCTCAAGCTAAAACTTTGTGGTTTTTACTCTATCCAAAGATGTTTTGGATTTTACCACCGAAAGTCAAGATTGAAGTGCCTGCCACTAGGGGCCTCCCTTCCAGTATCTGTGCAATCCACTGCCTGTCATTTGGCATTTAGCTTCTCTAGTAACAGTCAGATGGAGACATTGCTAGTTACTACATGCAACAGAACTGCAGGCATTCAGGTGTTGCCCTGCAGTTGATTGGGGCTACACAAGGTGGCATAAGAAATGTGGGAGAGGATGTGGGGGTTATAGCCAGTTCTGGCAGAATGGCTGCTTAGGATCTAGCCCCGACCTGTAAGTGGATTGTTAATGGCAGAGTAGCAGCAAATAGGAAAATCTACATGGAAAACTGAATTGATAGAGCTTAAATTGGGTGCAAACAGCAGCAAAGCATTGGCCAATGAAGACCTGGGCTGCTTTTGAAAAATCTGATACACTTTGAAACAGATCTTTACTTCCTGTGATACAACGTATGTATTTGGTATTAGACTTTTCTTTCCCATTCTATTTTACATCTTCAATCTTTATCTACTGCTGACTCCTTTTTTACACCTTCTTCCACATGTATTTTGAACAGTTTGTACTATTTTTTTTTCTAGTTTTGATTAAAGTCATTGAATCTAAATTAGATGTCAAAATCTGAAGTATCCATATCTGAAATGTTAAATTCCAGCCTTGCCTTTTTATACCCAGTAATCATACTAGCAGCTAATATCTGCTATTGTGTATATTATATCTATTACCACAGTAGCTGATGTTTGTAGACTGCTGTTTCCTCGCTTTGCCTTTGGGAAAAATAATAGTCTGAAATATTCCCCTAGCCTACTTGGAGTTTATTAAAAGGTCTCAGCATATTCAGATACTCTGCATAATGTATATTAAATAAAGGATTTATTCCTGTATGAATAGTAAAGCAATAACAGTGGCATCCAAATACAATGTATAATTTTAGCACTTTTAGGCAATATACGTTTTCTTGTATTTTGTGGGATCTGTGATGAGAAATAAGATTGGATAATTTTCTCAAATGCATCCATAAACACCACAGGTCTGGTGCTGCTGGTTTATAACCACTACATGATATCACGTATTACAAATCTGTTGATTCTTTTGTATGTGTGGGCCATAATGTGCTTTGTCCGTATCGAAGCGATACAAAAACCCCTTATAGAACATAGTAATTAAGGCTGGATAAAGACATATGTCCATCCAGTTCAGGAAATTATACACCAATGTTGATGCAAGGGAGGCAAAAAAAAATGAGGTAGAAGCCAATTTTTCCCATTTAACGAAAGAATTCCTTCCCGACTCCAATCTGGCAATAAGAATAAGTCCTGGATCAACAACTTTTCTGAAGCAATTAGTGATTAAAACGTGTAATATTGTATTGCTCAAGAAAGGCATCCAGGCCCCTCTTGAACTCCTTTAGTGAGTTCACCATCACCACATCCTCAGACAGAGAGTACCATAGTCTTACTGCTCTTACAGTAAAGAACCCCTCTCTATGTTGGTGTCGAAACCTTCTTTCCTCTAGATGTAGTGGATGTCTCTTTGTTACTGTCACATACAAAGTAGTTTGGAAAAGGTGACTTATTGAACATCCGGTATTTTAGGTCTATTGTTGCACATCACTGTACTTGCAGGACTGTTCCATGAAAGTAAAGAGCTTGGATTTGTGCAAATTAGCATAAAACAGGTCATTTCTATTTAGTTTTTTGGGGGCCTAGGATTAAAATGTGTCTTGATTTAGGATTCAAATATTGTCGGCTATGAGATTACGGTGATCCCTTTCCTACCCTGACTCTTTTGTTTTAGTCTTTTAGCTAAGTTGTGAACGCAGTATGTGTTTCCCTATGACTACTACATAGTGAGGAATTATGCGAATGTCATTCAGTCATATGGAGGTTCTAGGAGTATGAGGGGAGAGACCACAGGTAAAGCAACATCTCTGTAGGACAACAAAACCTGCCAGAAAAGAGTCCAGTGTTATCAAAGCAGAGTGCAGGGATCATTCAGTGTTCAACTGTTCGGTAATCTTCAATGAGGTGTGGAACCAGAACCGCAATATTAAAAACTTGAAATTTAATTACTACATAGTTAAAAATTCATGGTAGTTCAAATCTATATATATAAAGGTGAAAGCACTCACTCACTCACTGACTGAGTGACCTGCAACTAATTCTCTAACTTCCTGGTGTGATACAAACATGAAATTTGGCAGGAGCATTCTTTAGGTCCTAAATAGGAAAAGTAAATGGGTCCCAACTTGAATTATTCAATGCTAATTGCAAAAGTAAGTGCACCTCTATGTAATGTAACTCCCGGTGTCATACAATCAGGAAATTTAGCACGACCATTCTTTAGGTCCTAAGTGAGGAGACTGGGAGGGCTGACACGTTCTGCAGACGGACATCAGTACATGCAGTCTGAGGAGAATCTAACGCTCCTCTATGTGTATACATATTTGATTCTCGGTTTCTCAGAAGTAACCACGACTTCATAATATTTTATGTGCCAACAACACATAAACGTGCATCAAATTAACTTGGGCAAAGCCGGGTATATTAGCTAGTTGGTCTATATGGCCTGCATGGAATAATTTAAAGTAATATGATTTTTTTTTAAATCTATGTAGTAATAACAATTCAGGTTTTAAATATTGCAGTGCTGGTTCCACACCTCATTCTAGCAATATCTCTGCAGCTTTGTAAAACAAGTTCTAACATTATATTGCACAATGACATGTTATTGCCTTATGAAGCATGTAACTTTCACTTTGAATCCCTGGAATACCCCATTAAGGCTTTGGTCAACCAAAACGTCACAGGTAATACTTAACCACAGGAGTGCAGAGCCGTTTTTATCAGTAAATGCCAGTTATCTGATTTCTGGTCATTTTCTAGATAACTTTGCCCTATTATTTCAAGAATGTGCATGTCATATATTAACAAAGTTTGGAACTCTGACAATATCACATCTATAATTAGGCTGCAGTCTTCAGTTTAGCTGCATCTCATCACTGAAACAAGTCTCTGAGCTCCAATCCCCTGCGTATAGTTCATCAAAGCAATTAAAATACAGCACTTCTTTTTTAGAAAATCCTATGCAAAATGAGTAAATGTAATATGACAGTCCAGGCTGACTCACAATAAGCGGTTTCCTTCTGAAACAAAGAAAAACTAATATGCATAATTACTTAAATCAATCTCTGATATGTTGCTCTTTCTCTTTTTAGATAGTTTTGCTAATAAATAATGCACTTACATATGAAGTGAAGAAATACATTATCCTCTATGCAATGATATTCTCTACATCCCACTACATGCCTACATGGCAGAGATATACAAAAGGCCAGTTTCACAGCTGTGTTTAAACCTCTAGCCGGAGGTTCCATCGCAGATCTGGAACCAAATACCAGAAGGTACGGGGCTGCATGCAGCACTTTTTCTTCCTGTAAAATGCGGGGCAGCTGAGCGGAAACCGAATAGACCCCATTTTCGGTTTCGTCATAAGACAGACGATTCGGCCAGTGGACTCCCCTTTCCTGCTGCCTGAATGGAGATGGAAAACGGAACCATGACCGCAGATGTTAAAGCAGCCTTACTTAGTGAAAAGCTACTTTAAAATAACACCAGCATGATGTCCATTCTGAATAAGTGGGAGGGAAAGAACAGGAATCGCAAGCACCCAAATGCGTTATTCGAGCCGAGCTTTTCATAAAATTCAAGAGCTCTACTCGAGTAATGAACCCCATTGACTACAATGGGAGACTCAAGCATTTTTGTATGTGGGATGCCGGGTGCCGAGCTTTCCCTTCTCTCTCCTTCTCTCTCCCTCTCTCTCCCTCTCTCTCCCTCTCCCCCTCTCCCCCTCTCCCCCTCTCCCCCTCTCCCCCTCTCTCCCTCTCTCCCTCTCTCCCTCTCTCCCTCTCCCCCTCTCCCCCTCTCTCCCTCTCTCCCTCTCCCCCTCTCTCCCTCTCTCCCTCTCCCCCTCTCTCCCTCTCTCCCTCTCCCCCTCTCTCCCTCTCTCCCTCTCCCCCTCTCTCCCTCTCTCCCTCCCTCTCTCCCTCTCTCTCCCCCTCCCCCAAAATAGGCACGTCACAGCCGGGAGGAGCCAAAAACTGGGGCGGGGTCGAACACAGCGTGATGCTCGTTCGAGGAACGAGCACCATCGAATACGCTAATACTCGAATGAATCAAGCTCGGCAGAGTACGTGTGCTCAACTCTAAACAGTAACTTTCGGGCGGTTATTTTGTTTAGGAAAACATTTTCCAAATGCCCTCTCAGGAAATTGTAATTCATAGAAAGGATTCTCCATTCAGGATCTTCATCTCTTGGTTAGAGTGGGCTGCAGCTACAGTACCAAGAGTACCTCTTGCTTTGGGGGACCCAGCATCTTAATGCATTGGTTACAATAAGAACTGTGTAATACTTTATTTCCTTTGCATTGACACTGCACAGGAATAGAACGCTTGCTACAGAAATGGCAGATCCTATGATCACTTTCTTGTCAAGTATAGACACCCTTTTAATATAAGATTAAACCCAATTAATGACCTATAGTGTATATATTCATTATGGATCACAAGGTGTGTGAAGTGCCATTAGGAATGAGGGTTCGTGGCGATGGTGGTGGCGGCGAACATTTTGCCGGCCCCAAGCAGGCAGAGACCCACAGAATGTTCGGCGTATGACTTTAAATGACCACTGCTCATGCTGGAGTAGGGAATGTAGTAACTGTTGTTGTGACGCCAGTTCATAGCCAAGCCTGAACCCGCTATGGACAAAGTTTTTGTGAGGGAATTTGATGATATTTGGGGTTGTAGTCCCTTTCCCTGGAGGGAGGTGTAGTATTCAATGCTATGCAGGTGGTCTTGGTGAGAAGGAAGCTCCAGGAGTCAGGTTAAAGGGTAAAACAATACAACTAATATTTGTTCTTAATTTTCATTGACTTAAATGGGTTGTCCCGCGGCAGCAAGTGGGTCTATACACTTCTGTATGGCCATATTAATGCACTTTGTAATGTACATTGTGCATTAATTATGAGCCATACAGAAGTTATAAAAAGTTTTTTACTTACCTGCTCCGTTGCTAGCGTCCTCGTTCCCATGGAGCCGACTAATTTTCGCCCTCCGATGGCCAAATTAGCCGCGCTTGCGCAGTCCGGGTCTTCTCCTGTTCTCTATGGGGCTCCGTGTAGCTCCGCCCCGTCACGTGCCGATTCCAGCCAATCAGGAGGCTGGAATCGGCAATGGACCGCACAGAAGAGCTGCGGTCCACGGAGGTAGAGGATCCCGGCGGCCATCTTCACCGGTAAGTATAGAAGTCACCGGAGCGCCGGGATTCAGGTAAGCGCTGTCCTGTTCTTTTTTTCAGTCCCTGCATCGGGGTTGTCTCACGCCGAACGGGGGGGGGGGGGGTTTGAAAAAAAAAAAACCCGTTTCGGCGCGGGACAACCCCTTTAAGGCAGTTGACAAGTAACCAATGTCCTTTCTGGAGTTTAAGGATTGGAGAAATATTTGCTTTCCTTAAATAAAGAATCTTCTTCTACATTCGCAACTTTTTCTATACCTTTTTTTCTATAATCTTCTGTCTCTATCCTCCTGTGTGTGTGTGTGTGTGTGTGTGTGTGTGTGTGTATATATGTATATTATATGTGTGTGTGTGTGTGTGTGTGTGTGTGTGTGTGTGTGTGTGTGTATATATATATATATATATATATATATATATATATATATAAACACTGTAAAACAAGGCTTCCCCAAAAGTGGTGGAATTTAATTTTCTTTTCATTCACCTCACCCAAAGATATTGTGGAAGTTAGACAATATCTTTATATAGTCCATTAAATGATAACCTTACCTCCACAAAAAATAAGCCCTCATATGTCTCTGTTCGTAGAGGAATATACAAATTCTAGCTCTTGGAATGTGTGAGTGACAAACTGAGAACAAAAAATGGCTGGTCATTAATAAATTAATGAATGAATTGGTATTCCAGCTGAATGTAATGGCTTAAGCCTTTATGGTAACTCTGGGAATGTCCTAGACTCTTATGAGATGTTCCAGAGATACATTGACAATTGTCAACACTTTAAAAAAGAAGGCTATATCTTTAATATGTCATAACTTTTATTTCAAAAAAGAAGCAACAAATACAAGCTCGGGAAGTTCATCTCGGCATATTAACATGTACATGCATATTAATGACCTCCTGATTTGTTTCAGCATTTTGTGAAGATAGGCAACTGTCAAAGCACTCATAAAGTAGATTAATGCCTTGTGAAAAAGCGCAAATACTCTTAAAAGCTTAAAACATTCTGCTGAAAGGCATGATTTGTGCAAGCTATTTAAATCATTCTGTAGAGGAATGTGTATTAAGTTACTTATTAGTTGTCTTAAGCTTCACATGTAAGTTTGGTAGGAGCAATATACTGTCTCATCCCTGTACACTTTACACTTAGCATTTTATGAATGTTGGAAATAAATTGTAAGTATGAGTTGTGTGTCATGTAATTCAAGTTAGGTCAGGTTTAAGTAGCCATTTAAGAAAAAACTCCACTTACTACATAAGTTCTGGATCATGCGCCGCGTAGAATATTAATCTTGAAAACTGTAGTAGAATCAAGATGTAGACGTTCCTGATTTTCTATATCGGTAAGGATATATGATGCATCATTTCGAGATCACATGTTTAAAGTCTTCCAAACCCTGGGGGGATCTTGGTCGTCTCTACATCACTTTGACTGCCAACTAATGGACACAGTACATTTTCTTGTGTGGGAAAATGTGTCACAAGTGAGTCATTTGATACCACCGCCTTTAAAACATGCCATGACATTGGATACATAGTCTTTAAATATACTGTGCATTGCCCTTAAAATGTCCACCTAAGGATCTTGGACATAATTATACAATATTGAAACTTTTGATCTTTGTTGTTTCTCCTCTTCCATGAATAATCTTGCTACAGTTCCTTATCTACCATAACATAGTTGCAATTTGTACTATTCTTATAATTAAAATTTGTGAAAAATACAAAAACACGGTTGAAAAAAAGACGTGCATCTATGAATTTCAATCTTTTATGCTCATAAACCTCATAATCAAGAGTAAAGAAGATCTATCCTTGAATGGCATAGACCAAAGTACCATAGACTGGAAAGTTTCCTTCCCGAACCCGTGTTTGCAGTTGAATAGATCATTGGATGAACAGTCTACGATGTTGAACGATTATACCCACTATTATAAATGATGGCATATCTCTAGGATGTGTCAACACTTATTTATCAGGTAGCAGAAACGGACAGCGCACACTCAAAGATCCTTTTAGGAATTACTCCAAGGATTTTATTTACAACTCTAGATTTATAATACGATCTTTAAGTATGTGCTAGGTATTTCTGCTACTTGTAGAGTCCCTGACTGTTGGACTTAAGGACATTGACCCCCCCCCCCTTCCCGAATTGAAGACTGTATTCAACCAACTCCACCCTGTCTTGCGAACACTTGTTTATCAGTGAGGCTCCAACTGCTGGTACCCTCACAATTGTCAAAAATAGCACTGCACCCCATTTATAGTCAGGGAACTGCAACATGGTCCAATTCACTTGCATAGCAAGTAGATGGGAGTACCACTGTGCAGATAAAAAGCCGGAATGGACCTTTAGGCCGCTTTCACACAGGCAACAAAATAGCGCAATTTTCTCGCAATGCAACAGTACTACAAAAAGCATGTATGTGAAGCCCATGCTTTCCAATGGGGTCTTTCACATGAGCGATGTTTTGTAGCCTGCTATATTGCGAGAATACAAAATCGTGGAATACTCTATACAGCCATAATTTGTGATGTTTTGTATCCCATGTTTGCCTATGGAGCCTTGCTTTGTGTTGCATCGCACAAAAACGCAATGGCTGTTATTGGCTCATCGTTTGATAACTTTGTAAGGGCAGTTTCGGTCAACTATAGGGGGTTGAGGACAGAGTTTTCAGAGAGAAAGCGTGTAAGGTGGGAGTAGACCAGGTGTGCTAAGAGTTTGGAGACGGAGAGATTTGAGATGGGTCGGTAGTTGTCCGTGTTAATCGGGACAAGGGTCACTTTCTTGAGCAGAGGGAATATAATGGAGTGTTTGAATGAAGAAAGGGAAAATGCCTGAGGTCAGGGAGAGGTTGAAGATGGTGGTAAGATGGGTTCTGCTTCTACTATGTTCAATTGGCTGGCAACAAGTCTAGCTGCCAGCTAATCATCGGACGGCATCATGACAGGGCAGAGATGAATGCAACATGTGATTGGAGGGCAGCATTAAAGAGGGCAGGCTAGCTATTTAGATAGTCTTTTTGCCATATTGCAGGCTGAGTGGTTTTGAGGAGTAACTGTCCTTCAAAAGCCCAAGGGACCACATCTCCCCCTCCATAAATATCCTCATTGCATCCCTGCAGCAACGTCGTACTTCAAACCTTGCAATTTTCTCCTGTATTGCAGATGACCACGGCAGTTCGCAGTCGGTGATGCGGTCATGCTCAATACAGATTTTATTTTTTGATTCTTTGTTTGTTCCTTGGCCATGACGCGGGTACCCGCAGCCTATCCGCAATGTCAATTGTGGATGGGCTGCGAGTTGGACGGCTTCCATTGACTTCACTAGAAGCCGTCCAAGCGGCATCCACACAAAAATAGAACATGCATCGATTTTAAATCCACTTGCGGAAATAGCAATCGCTATCCGCTCGTATGAGCAGATATGCGAATTTCCTATTTCAATTTGTGTGGAATACTGTAAATCGTCTGTGCGGGTGACTGTCGTGGATTCTGCAATTCAAATCCGGACGTGTGCAGCCAGCCTAAGGGAATCTGTTGTTAAAAATTTGAATTTCACCCTGACTCTAACCCTTTAAGACCAATAACGCCATCTAGATCGCAGATCATTGCGAAGCAGCAATGGGAATCAGTGTGACTGCTAAGGAAACTACAGTAGAGTTAATACATAGCATTGCTCATCAGTGTTGAGCATCTATATAACTTGTTATGTTATTCAGAAAATCTTTCATTTGTATATTTGGGTACCTCTGCCTTCCACTTTGCTCTGACCCACATAATAAAGGCTAGATTGTGTCTGACATTAGTTTGGCCCTTGTGCGGTATGTCACTAATGCTATACTTTGTTGGCTTAACTAAATATAGTGACAAAAAGTCAGATGCAATTTGATTTAATTTTTTCGAAGCGTCTGTATTGGCTCTAAGGGAATGTGTTGCGGAGCATCTCAGCTGGGTGGCTACATGATATAAGCACTCAACGTAGTTTAATACAATGGTAGTGCTTCGAATGGCCTGACTGCAACCTGCTGTTTCCTCATATGCAAGCAACGCCTAAAAGAGAATTTAAATCAATAATTTACATTTGAAGCAAAGAATACTGAGCATTGCAGACCATAGTAATCACTGAACCTTCGGTCACCTCTGGAGAAGGCATTCAGAGATGTCCACTTCAATTCTTAAAATAAGCGAATATTAAAATATGCTGATTGGCTATAATACTACATTCACTGACAAGTGTTGGATGGGCGAGCTAAACAGAGCATCTCAAAAGCAACAAGTCATATGGGGTATTCCAGGGATGTGGTGATAGCAAAAGTGATCAAAGGAAGGACAACTAGTGAAGCAGCAACAGAGTTGTAGGCACCCAAGGTTTATTGATATGCATAGCCTTTGATTGGCTGCATCGGTCACATGCTTCTGCGAATGCTACCCAAAAGTCACTGCCGAAAACAGTTAGGAACTGTCAGCTACGTCCCGGGACTCCAGGAGAGGTGAGTATACCCTAATTTTTTTATTTTACACAGGGCCCAGCTGGGGGGCGAGGTTTTCTCTTAATGACAAAATCCCTTTAAATCCATAGAATGTCAATTTTAGCGGTGGATTTGTTACAAAAGTATAGGGCTCACGCTGGATTGTACGCCAAGAAATAGAGCATACTGCGATCTATCATGTGCATGGATCAAATTCCATTGACTGCATTCTCTGTCTATTACACAGCCATGCATCGCACACTTAATACACTGAAAAAATGTCTGTGGACATGAGGCCTAAAAGTTAATGTATAGTATGACAGAAAGGTCTCAGAAAACTCAGTGATTTCGTTGTATGGGGCCATAGACTGGTCAGAGTGCCTATGTTGACTCCTGCCCATTGCCGAAAGCACTATGAATCATGTTTTCTCTTACAACATGTGGGAAGAAGGTAAGCCAGCAGAGGCAGTGTGATCCTTTAGGCAATGTTCTACTGGGAAATCTTAGGTTCTTCCAGAAATGTTGATTTTACTTTGACACGTACCTCCTACCTAAACATTGTTGCAGTGTTGAAGATGAAGAGGAATTTCAGCTTTCAAGGGGTTCTGACACAAATAATGTTTTTATGCTTTAGCAGCCATTGTTCCCTGGTCTGCCTAATGGACCCAGGGAACCCATGGTTTAATGGCTGCTAAAGCATAAAAAGATAACACTTACCTGTTCTTCTGTTGTTGTTG
This sequence comes from Eleutherodactylus coqui, assembly GCF_035609145.1. Classification (NCBI taxonomy): domain Eukaryota; kingdom Metazoa; phylum Chordata; class Amphibia; order Anura; family Eleutherodactylidae; genus Eleutherodactylus; species Eleutherodactylus coqui. Next base: position 123,427,412 of record NC_089838.1, on the reverse strand, counting down.
ACATCGGGGGGGTCATCTCCCAGCAGGCGCTGTTCCTCCTCTTCTGTCTGCACGAGCCGCGCCGCTCCGGGATCGCGCGCATGCGCAGTGGAGAGGTGCCCTCTGACAGGAGTCAGGATGGGCTGCGTCTTCACTGCGCATGCGCAGCACTCCGGAGTTCAGCAGGACGGACGGGCCCCCCACAGCAAGCACTGCTTGTGACGTGCTTGCTGTGGGCGGTCCGTCCGTTCACCTCGGAAGTGCCTGACGGACGGACCAGAGCAGGAAGCGGTCTTTTTGACCGCTCCTGCTCTGCTTTAAAGGCACAGAAGCAGATGCCGGCGGGAGGGGACATGTCTGGCGATTGGGCCAGGCAAGGTGAGTACAATTTTTTTTTTTTTTGATGTCAGAACCCCTTTCACCATGACAATAACCCAAAAAATACCTCCAAATCAACGAAATGATGGCTTCACCAGAAGGGGATCAAAGTTTTGAGATGGCCCAGACCTGAATCCCATTAAAAATCTGTGGGTAGACCTGAAGAGGGCACTACACACGAGATGCCCTCACATTCTGACAGATTTGGAGTACTTTTGGTAGAGTGGGCAAAGATTGCCAAGTCAAGATATGCCATGCTGATTCCTGAGGATGCCAATTTGTTAGTGAAACATGTTAGGGGGTTCTACACTATATGGACAGAAGTATTTGGACACTGCATGTTTTTCAGAAAAAGTGCTTTATTCTTCTATTTAGTAACGTGTCGGCCCTCGTTTTGCTTGTATTACAGCGGCAACACCTCGAGGCAGACTCTCCACAAGTTCTCTGTAAATCTGGGCAGGAATAGCTCGCCATTCCTCCTACAAGGCTGTGAGAAGAGATTGTTGTGAAGATGGGCATGGGAGCCGGTGTCGTACCCGTCGCTCGAGTGCGTCCCACAAGTGCTCGGATGAATGAATAGTTATTACAAAATGAGCAGCTTTTTATTTTACCCATGCCGTTCGGCAAACTCAGTATCTGCATATTTGCTGATTTTCTGCAGTGTCCCAAATACTTTTGTCCATATACTGTATGTTTCTTTTAGCTTAAACACTTAGACCTGGCAATATTATTTAGGCAGGGTCATCAGTCTTCAGCAATGACCTGCTTGATATCTTATATAGCTTCTAGCTATTTAGGAGAGCTCTTTAAAGCGCAGTATACAGCATTGCAGCAGTATTAAAGGATATATATTATAGGTAGCGTAGCATTCCCTGGTTTGCTAGGCTGGTGTTTGTATTTTTAATTCCCATGCCTTCTAGTATTTTAATTTAGTTTAAGAAAAGTTAGATTTTAATGAGGGCATTCAACTGGGGTGTTTCATGCCCTTTAGGCAATTTTCGATCTGAATTATTGTTAATAAACCTGATGTACACCCTGAGGCATTTTTTTATATGCTTTATCTGCCTTGCTGCTAGACACCTACCCAAGAAGACTGAATGCTGTCATAAAGTCAAAAGGTACATCAATAAAGCATTAGTTTTATGGTGTGCATATTTCTGCAACCACATTAGAATCCTAGACTGGTAGAGTTGGAAGTGACCTCCAGGGTCATCGGGTCCAACCCCCTGCTCAGTGCCGGATTCACTAAGTCAGCCCAGACAACTGTTGTCAGAAGTGGTATTCCAACCCATGAATAGACCTTTTATATCCAATGTAAATAAGGCCTTTCGTGGCAACAGTATTCCATAATGATAGTGGCCTTTTTCAGAAGGTTAATGCACCCTGCCTCACTACAAATATTGTTCCAGAATGGTATAAAGAACATGACAAACAGCTCAATGTGTTGAGTTGGCCTCCAAATTTCCAAGATTTTAATGTGTTCAGGCATCTGTGGATTGTGCAAGGTAAGCAAGTCTGATCCATGGAGTCCCCATCTTGAAAATCAAAGCATATGCTGCTGTCTTGGTCCTAGATCAGGGGTCCCCAACTCCAGTCCTCAGGGACCACCAACAGGTCATGTTTTCAGGATATCCTATGGTAAGAACACCCGTGGCAATGTCTGAGGCACCAACAATAATTACATCACCTGTGCAACACTGAGGAAATCCTGAAAACATGACCTGTTGGTGGTCCCTGAGGACTGGAGTTGGGGAACACTGTCCTAGATAACCAAGAAACCTTGAGAGGTCTTGGGGAGTCAGTGCCGTGAGAGGTCAAAGCTGCTTTAACCACACAAAGGGCACCTACACAGTATTAGGCCGATGGAGGTTGGATAATTATGATTGCAACTGTAGATACATGTACAGCCTCTTTGATATATGTATCAGAATATCCCTATGCAAAAAGCACCATCTTCCGCCTACGAGCTATGCGTCATATATTACTGTTTTACTGCAGATCTATAAATTATTACTCATTCTAGTCCTTATACTAACAGGGTGATTCTAGTTTTATTTACATTTCTCTGATCTTCCAAGTTGTGAGTAATTTCAGCAAGGCTGGTCTTTGATGACAAATGATGATTCGTCAATTTTCACACATTTCAAAATGTAACTTTCAGATGCAATATACCTGATTCCACATTTTCAACACAGTGTCCTTTGAAATCTCAAAATCATTTAACTCTAGATTTACACAGTTTTTAAAGTAATGACAGATTTAATTAAATAATTTCATTTAATGTGAAGCAGTCATTGCCAAAAGTTTTGAGACTTGACACAGCATTTTGGTTTTCACAAAGTTTGCTGCCTCAGTGTTTTTAGATCTTTTTCTCAGATGTTTCGATGGTATACTGAAATTCAGTTATAAGCATTTCATACGTTTTGAAAAATGTATTAACAAATATATCAAGTTTAGGCAAAAATTCAATATTTACAGCTTTTTGAGGATGGAGTACAGATTCTTAATGGGATTGAGATCTGGGAATTTTCTTGGCCATGGACACAAAATGTCAATGTTTTGCTCACTTTTGTCTTGTGACATGGTACTCCACAAAGCATTGTTCATCAACGAATTGCTCCTGAATCGTTAGTAGAAGTTGCTTTTGGAGGATATTTAAATATCATTCTAAAAAGAAAAGTTCCCCATAGGCAAGGGCTTAAATCCAGGAGTCTTAGCATATTGAGACTCATCCACATAGTATTACGGCTACTCACCATATTGGAACTACACTATTAGTGTTTATTGGCATCTCTACCTTCTACAACCTGCTCACTGTATACTTCCTACCGACAACTGATTTAATCGCTGTGTAAACTGTATGGGCTACAGTTGCTGGGTCATAGTAGACCCAAATAAGCACTCCAATGTGAGGGATTAGGTTCCACAATTTCCTGTTACTAAGATTGATTTGGCAACTCCATTTAGAAGGAAAAAAATATGTATAAAAGTTTAAAGTTGTAAAGTCTCCCAGATGTCTCTTATGGCCTTATGAGGACAAACAGATTAAAAAATAGAATATAAATTTATATTGAATTGAAATAAAATTGTACAAAATAGAAAATACCACTTTGGTACTTAAAATGACTGTCCAAGTGCTACTTTTCCCTATGTTGCCTGGTGTGAATAATTATATTCAATTCTACTATCTTTTCCTCAATAGAAATGCACTTTTAAAAAGGTTGTCCTGTTACTAGACAACCCCCCTTTCTATAGGGCCTGCCTGTATTAAAATAATAAACTGAACTATACTTACCTCCGTCGCCCCTGGGATCCATCTCTGCAGCCACACTCTCACCCGCTGAGAAAATGGCTACAGCTATTACCTGATTTTCTGCGACATTTATCTGTCACAGCAAATACCGGGACCACAGTGGGGCTGCCAGTAGCCGGGCAACCTCTTTTACATCACTACTGCAATCCCAGCAGTAGTTATGGTGACTGATATTGCAATGACTTCAAACTGCTTCCCTACTTTGATAATTTGAGGGAGCCAATAGTCTGAGATGCTCCTTAAACTTTGATGAAGCCTATGATTAGCAAATTGTGGTGTTGTTTGCCTGTTTGCTCTATTCTGAACTCCGGAGCAGAAACGTCGGCAACAAGGTGAGGATCCTTATTCCATTGTGGAACAAAAAAAAATCTAGCCTACCAAAAGTATTTGGACAGTCTTATCAGTAAAAATGGATCGTGTTTTATTACCATGCCACATGTCCTAAACCATGCTACATAAAATGTAGACCCTTGGAAATAGTAGCATTCGTTTACGAGAACTCCCTGCTATTGGATATACAAGATACACAAACCATCCATCACTAAGTGCAGTGCATCGTCCATTCTGCAGTGGTGAAAGGTGCATCATCATTGGACGGTTAAGCAATGGAAGAATAATTTATGGAATGTCAAATTACGCTACTCCATCTTCAAATCAGATGGAGTTTGTGGTGCCAACGATTAAGTGCGGCGGATATTCCGCTGTAGTTGGGGCATGTTTTATGTGACATAGTCTAAAGTCCGTTGGTTGTAGTGGTAAGAAATGTACACTAAGTTGTACCTTTACATTCTAGACAATAATATGCTGCCGACTATGTGGCAGTTCTCTGGGAACGGACAACAATACTTCCAACAAGACAGCGCATCTTGTAACAAATCCAATGCTGTTTTACGTTGGCTTGGGAATATGGATGTTCCACAATGGGACTGGTTGCACATACTCTTGACCTGAACCCTACTGAACATCTTTAGGAGGAACTGGAACATCGGGTCAGGAAATATGAATAGCATCCTTCTCCTTTGAGAAAACTTGTCAGATGTTTGCAGGCTGAATCGAGGGAAATAGCAGAATGTATGCCATGAAAATTATCTGATGTCATTAGAGCCAAATGAGGCCCCACTAAGTATTAATATACCTAAATAATTACTATTGATTCTTGCTCAGGTGTCCAATTACTTTTGGTAAGCTAGTGTATGTCCGATATGGATTTTATAGAGAGGGTCCCCAGTTAGCACCCTCCTGTACTGAACGGGTTAGAGCGTAGAGCTCTGCAGCTTTTCCCAGAGATAGCATATTCAGGATAAAATAAGCCATCTTCAGTTTGAAAAGGGTTTTCATCTTGACATAACCCTTTATATATTTCGCTATGAGCCGTGACCAACTGTGTATCATTTTACCGCTCCTTTATTATGCAGAAGTTATTCAGAAAATCTAGTGAAAATGTGATGCAGAATCATGCAGGTTATGGGTAGAGGATGCGTCTTCTCCCCAGTCACTTTTCAGTATGGTAATTATGTGCGCAACAAGCACGGCATTAATATCCCGCTGCACCTGGGATTTGCGGTAACTGGAGTGTAATCTTAGTTCTTGGAGCACAGACTTTAATCTGCAACTTCCATAAAGAAAATCATCTCTTTGAACAACATGATGTGTGATGATACTATTATCGGAGTATTGTAAGCAATTACAAGAATTGTCTAGTGTATGCTACACTTCTTTGTTTATATCTACGGTAGACTATTATCACGATGACATCTCTAATAATCACTTAGATATGATTTCAGTTCTCCATTACAATATTGCTGGTTACTAGCAGAGCTTTGCATATGACACATAATGCTATGTGATAATCTGTCACCCTATACTTAAACTGTCACCGCTGCTACGTGGTTTTATTACACAAATAAATGCCAGATCTTACACCCTGATTAATGGAATAGTATATTGTGGTGATGGATTTAACACCGTTTTTTTACGTATACGGAGATTTATTGAATATTCACAACAGAAGGGATGTGACAGCCACTCGGGGGATATTTTATGTTCATTGTCGGAGATTAGCATTTTATAGCCACGTGACTCTACACGGTGCGGCTAAAACTCTCACTGCATTACCTGAAACACTTACAGTAAAAAATCAAGTTGTCCGATTATAAAAAAAAAAAAAAAAGATTTTTGTCACTCTTTTTACTTTCCGTCACACTACCAAGGAATTAAGTGATCACATTCCGGTCGTATGCAGCTACCTCTGATGGATGACTATAGAAATAGAATTTTTGGTATTTTGTTGCCCATTATCTCAGGTTGATAAAACTAGTATTGGCATCCATGTCTAATGTCAGGACCCTAGACTCCTGTGATTGTTACATTAGGAGGCTAGAAGATTGGGAGTTACTGCAGTCACTCATGAATTTTCAGTTTTGGGTTAAGTAGATCTCTCGATCTCTATTAAAAACCAAGTAGGAGGAGAAACGGAACGTTGAAAAGGTATTTTTTTTAAATTCTTGCTGTTTTTGAACTGCAACTTCCTTGTTATCATTCCTTATCCAAACAGCAATAAGTTTGGATGGAAGATGTGAGCAGTTCGACACTTCCATAGTGAACAAATCGATACGAATAACTAAGACCCTGTGAGTGACTGAATCACATATCGGACCATGACAGCTAGGAGTGACAATGGTAGCTGTCAGCTACTTCCTGTTGTACATGTCAAAGTAGAGGGAAATATGGAGTACAACTCAAGAAAAAAAGTGCAGACAGATAGTTACCATAAGGATTTACAAGCACAGCCAGTTTTTTTTGTTTTTTAAGAGTATTTTTGGGTGTGATTTTGAGACCCTGACTGATCACTAGGATAAAGGAGTCTTGCACTTTGCCAAGCACCTTGTCACTGTGGCTTTTAATCGAGTCTTCTCCAGAGTTAGATAGTGCTAACGTTGTTGCCATAGGAATAAATAATACTACATTGCATAGAAAAAAGTTTTATAGGAAAAAAATTACCATGGTGTACAGTACATTGATTTAGATCATGCTGTGCTTCTTCTAGAGTGTTGTGTTTAATAAGCCTCATTTGAATCGGGCCTTTTATATGCACTCTAGCGCCTTTTGTTATAGTAAACACATGATATTTTAAACTCCATTTACACACAATAATAATTATCGTTTGAACAAACGAACGACTAAACAAATTAACAACTTTTTTTGCATAGAAATGCTGAGCATTCAAACGTACAGATAATCCTTTTTGAAATTCTCTCAATTTCTCCATTAGCTAAAATAAACACTGTATATGTTTGCTCAGGTGGGCATGTGTTTATGCAAGGAATTTCTGGCTGACAGGATTTTAATTAGTGTGAAGCTAAGCCATTGTCTTCTGCAGGTGTGAGTAAACAAGTAGTCATTGTGGCAAACAATCGCCCTTCCCCTCAAGTCCTTTAGTGTCCTAAATGACTGAATGGATGCCATTTAGACAAAGCGAAAAGCAAACAAACTAACCACCATTTTTATGCAGGCTGAAACCCAGCGATAAATGACAAGTGAATGAATGGTGCACGATGGCTGCGTGTTTACACGTAATGATTATCGGTCACTTTTGCTTGTTTGAACGAATTTTGAGTGAAAACTAGAGATGAGTGAGCGTACTCGGTAAGGACAGATACTCAAGCGAGTATCATCCTTACCGAGTACCTGCCTGCTCGCCTGCAAAGATTCGGGAGCATCGGGGGAGAGCAGGGGGGGGGGGGGGAACAGGAGGGAGATCTCTCTCCTGCTCACCCCCACGGGCACCCGAATCCTTACGGGCGAGCAGGCAGGTACTCTGTAAGGACGACACTCTCTCGAGTATCTGTTGTTACCGAGTATGCTCGCTCATCTCTAGTGATAACCTTTACGTGTAAATGGGCCTTTAGTAGGACAGTGCCTCCAGTATATATTTATCTTAGTCAATGGATCCATATTCTTAAGACACCCTTAAGGCCCTTTTACACAGGATGATTATCGTTCAGAGTTGTTTAAATACCCGCGTCTGAGCCAGCATTTGGTTGCCTCGGAGTGTTGTTTTATTGTTTAGGGCTAATTCAC